>NC_137793.1:3169633-3635879 GCF_963383645.1 Muscardinus avellanarius
AACTGATAGCATCTCCTGTTCTCCTCTCTTTCAACCTCCATCCCTTCAGTCTCCAAGCTTATCTTTAATATGATATTTTACTGAATAAGAAACATTGTAGGAAAATGTTTCCAGCGTCAAAGGCAAATAGATCCTTTCCCCATCACACCATTTTTGCCTGCTTGTTTGTTTGGTCCTGGGGATGGAACCCAGGGGCTTTCTACCTCCAAGCTAAACCCCCAGTGCCATTTTTTATTCTTTATTTTGAAACAGCGCCTCACTAAGTTATGGCAGGCCTCACCAAGTAGCGAGGCTGGCCGCTCACCTGCGATCCGCCTGTCTCCGACTCCCAAGTACTGGGATTACAAGTGTGCGCCACCACGCCCTTGTAACCCATCATTTACTCAAATATCATGTCCTATTTATTTATTTACTTACTTTGCAGTACTAGGGATTGAACCTAGATACATTCTACCTCTTACCTATACCCCCAGCCCGAATCTTTTTATTCTTTATTTGGAAACAGGGTTTCACTAAGCTTCAGAGGGCCTCACTAAGTAGTTGAGGCTGGCCATGAACCTGGATCCTCTGGTATCAGCCTCCCAAGTACTGGGATTACAAGTGTGTGCCACCATGCCTGGGCTGAATTTTTTTTTTTTTTTTTTTTTTTGGTACTGGGGATGAAACCCAGGGGCATTTCACCTCTGAACTACACCCGCAGCCCTATTTTTATTCTTTATTTTGAAACAAGGTCTCACTGAGTTGCAAAAGGTCGTGAACCTGCGATCCTCCTGTCTCAGCCTCCCACATACTGAGATTACAAGCATGCACCACCACACCCAGCCCCCAGAGTATAATTTTTAAACAAACTTTTTAGGTAATTTTGGATGTTCAGAAAAATTGCAAGCATATTACTGAGAATCCCAAGGCCCCCGCCGCCAGTTGCCCCTGTAGATGCTCACCTGTTATCTGATCCAGGACCGCTCACGGCTCTGAGTCATCTTTAGATGACTCTGTGCGGTGACAGTTTCCGAGATGGCTCATTTTTTATGGCAGTTTTGAGTTTCAAGGAGTCCTGAGCAAATATTTTTTTTGTAAGCTTAAGCAATTTTTATTATTACAAAGGTAAAACGAACGGACAGAATAATGAAGCACTGCCTCAGAGGGACACAGGGGAGTGTCTTTATTTATTTATTTATTTATTTATTTATTTATTATTATTTTTTTTTGGTGGTACTGGGGTTCCTGGAAGCCCTTCTACCTCCGGGCTACACTCCCAGACCTAGTTTTACATTTTTATTTGGAAACAGGGTCTCCTAAGCCAGCGCGCGCGGCTGGCTTCGAACCTGCGCGATCCTCCTGTCTCTGCCTCCCAAGCGCGGGGATGACAAGCGTGCGCCACCACGCCCGGCAGGGGAGTGTCTTTAAAATAAGAACTGTGAACAAACATTTTGTCCTTCCCCTTGGGTCCCGATAGCATTTTTCTCTGGGTTCGAGAGAGGTTATGGGCTTCGGGGAGGAAGACCACAGAGATAAAGAACCACCCCTATGACCCCATGTCAAGGGTGGTGCTGTGGACATGGCCGTCGATATTGCTCTCCCTGGCTGGGACGGACCCCGCTTCTCAGGTGACTGTGTGTCAGGTTGCTCCCATGATTCTCCTTTTCCGTACTGGACTTTTCAAACAAAGTCACTGTGTGTGTCCCACACCTAAGGATGGGAGAGTGAGCGCCATGTCTTTTAGGGGGAGCATCTATGCACAATATTAAGAATTCTTCTTGCAGGGCGTGGGGGCGCATGTTTGTAATTCCAGCATTTGGGAGGCTAAGACGGGAGGATTGCAATTCGTGGCCAGCCTCCACTACTTAGTGAGGCCCTTTGAACTCAGTGAGACCCTGTTTCAAAATAAAAAATAAAGTTGGGTGTGGTGGCACACGCTTATAATCCCAGCATTTGAGAGGTGGAGACAGGAGGATCACGGTTCACAGACAGCCTCAGATACTTAGTGAGGTTCTTTGCAACTCAGTGAGACCTTGTTTCAAAATAAAAAATAAAAGTAGATCTGGGAGTGTATCTCAGAGGTAGAATGCCCCTGGGTTCTATCCCCAGTACTGCAAAAATAAATAAATAAAGATTAAAAAATTAAAAATAGGGCTGGGGGTATAGCTCAGAGGTAGAAAGGCCCCGGATTCCATCCCCAGTACCAAAGAAAAAAAGAAAACGAACAAGAAAAAAAGAATTCTTCTGCAAAGGAGATTAAGATCATTGACTTTTTGTTTATCATTTTATACTAATAAAGCTCTTTCAAATACATTGATTTTTCTAGTCCTTATTCTGAGAAAGTTTGCAATTGGGGTTGAGAGATGAGACTCATAGAGGAAAAGTTAAAGACACGACAACTTTATAAGAAATCTAACTTTTGCTAGTGCATGCCTGTAGCTCGGCTATCGGGAGGGTAGGGCCAGAGGCAGGGGCATCACTTGAGCCCAGGAGTTGGAGGTCAGCCCAGACAACATAGTGAGACCGTGAGAGAAGGAAGGGAGGGAGGGAGGGAGGGGATAAATCGTGTACACCCGTGACCATAGGCAGCATTTTCCACAACAGCCAAGAGATGGAAGCGCCTAGGTACTCATCAAGAGACCAGGAAATAGAACAGGGTACAACTCAGTGGTGTCGGGGATCATGCTTGGCTTTGATCCCCAACACCACCAAAATAAAAAACAAAGGCATAATCAGGTGTGGTGGCCCATGCTTGCAATCCCAGTACTTGGGAGGCTGGGACAGGAGGATGGAAGGTTTGAGGCCAGCCTCAGCAATCTCATGAGGCCCCTCCGCAACTTAGTGAGACTCTGTTTCAAAATAAGGGATAAAATAGGGCTGGGGGTGTAGGTCAGATGTAGAATGCCCCTGGGTTCAATCCCTAGTACCACCAAAAAACAAACAAGGGTGAACAGAAACATGGAATGGACGTCCCATGGCAGGTCATTCAGCCTTCAAAAGGAAGGCAACTCTCACACCTGCTACAACATGGATGAACCTTGAAGAAACGAGTAAAATAAGCCAGTCACAGAAGACAAATACTGGAAGATTATTGAGGCGCCCAGAGTAATGAAACTCAGAGTCAGAAAGAAGACTGGCTTCTAGGTATGGAAGTGGAGGGGGGGATGAATAGTCACGGTTTAATGGTCACAGAGTTTCAGGTTTTTTGTTTGTTTGTTTGTTTGTTTTGGTGGTACTGGGGTCCCTGGAAGCCCTTCTACCTCCGGGCTACACTCCCAGACCTATTTTATACTTTTTTTTTTTAATTTGGAAACAGGGTCTCCTAAGCCAGCGCGCGGGGCTGGCTTCGAACCTGCGCGAGTCTCCTGTCTCTGCCTCCCAAGCGCGGGGATGACAAGCGTGCGCCACCGCGCCCGGCACAGAGTTTCAGTTTTGCAAGATGAAAAGAGTTTGGATATTTCTTGCAGGATGTTCTAAATGTACTTAATACTACTGAACTGTACTCTTAAAAATGAATAACATAGTAAATTTTATGTTATGCGTATTTTACCATATTTTTTGTGTGTGTGTGTGGTGCTGGGGATGGAACCCAGGGGCACTCCACCCCCGAGCTACCCCCCAGCCCGGCCCCACTGAGTTGTGGAGGGCCTCAGTAGCTGAGGCCGGCAGCAACCCAGATGCTCCTATCCCAGCCTTCCAAGTCCTGGGATTACAAACGCGCGCCGCCACACCCGACTATTTTACCGCAACTTTTAAACAATTTTTAAAGAAATAGAATTATGATAGGAAGTGTTTTCATAACTAGCCTTCCAGTGGGAGCCCGCCGCTGTCCTGAACATCAGACACTGCAAAATGGCGCTCTGGAGCTGCCGATGCTGGAAAATCAGAAGGTTGTACGAAATAAGCAGAGTCTCAGGCTTCTCTGAACAAACCAGGTGATCCGGCAACAGGAGCCCCAGCATGTCAGGTGACAAGAGTCCTGGGTGATCCGGCAACAGGGGCCCCAGCATGTCAGGTGACAAGAGTCTCGTGGACGTAGGGAGACTCGCACCGTCAACAGAGCATGTGCGCTAGAGTTCAAGGTCCCCGCCGCCTGCCCACTCCAAGGACTTCCATAGCTGGCCAGTGCTAGCCCGTGGCTAGTCGGAGCTTTCTACTCCTGGCGTCTCAGTCCGCTACGGCCCGGATCGCCTGTGCAGCTCTGCGAGCGAATTTCGAAATATTTTCCTTTTTTTGTTTTGTTTTGTGGCACTCAGGATTGAACTCGAGGCGCTCTACCACCAAGCTACACCCCCAGTCTGGGGTGTGTGTGTGCATTACTAGGGATGGAGAAGCCAGGGGCATTCGACCTCCAAGCTACACCCCCAGCCCTATTTTTTATTCTTTATTTTGAAACAGGGTCTAAGTTGTGGAGGGCCTCACTAAGTTAGCTGAGGCTGGCCGCGAACCTGGATCCTCCTGTCTCGGCCTCCCATGTACTGGGATTACAAGGGTGAGCCACTACACCCGACTCTGTGACAGAATTTAATACTCAAAACTTTATTTAAATCAGGAACAGTGGTACACACCTGTAATCCCAGTGCTTGGAAGACTGAGACAGGAGGAGTGCAGATTTGAGGCCAGCTTCAGCAAGTCACCGAGACTCTGTTTCAAAATAAAAGAATAAAATAAAATAAAACAGGAGCTGGGCATGGTGGTACACATCTGTAATCTAGTACATGGGAGGCTGAGACAAGACGATTGCAGGTTCAAGGCCAGCCTCAGCAACTTAGTGAGGCCCTCTAAAACTCAGTGAGACTTTGTTTCCAAATAAAAATAAAATAGGACTGGAGGTGTAGCTCAGAAGTGCCCCTGGATTCCGTCCCTAGTATCACTAAATTAATTAATTAATTAAAATAAAGATAGAGCTGGGGGTGTGGCTTGGAAGTAGAATGCCCCTCGATTCAATTCTCTCTCTCTCTCTCTCTCTCTCTCTCTCTCTCTCTCTCTCTCACACACACACACACACACACACACACACACACACACAGACACCTTTGAGTTACTAGATTTACAAGCTGCATGGCGATTTCTCTGAAACCTTTATCTAATCATACACTTCAGTGTAGCCCAAAGAGAATTCTCTCCTCTCCTACCTTCCTGGAGGACAGACCCTGCCAGATTCTGCTTGGGTTCTGAGAGCAACATTTTAGGAAGATCTTGATCCAAGCCAAAGCCTGCCAGTATCTCTCTCTTACAGTCTCGAGGGTAACAACTCTCAAATGTGCAAATGAGACATGGCTAAGAGCCCCAAAATTTCAGCAAACACACACACACACACACACACACACACACACACACACACGCATGTTAAATATGTGTCTCTCCCCCCGCTGCCTCTGCTTCTCCTGCACATCTGCATCCTGCTTTGGAAGAGCATCCTGGGTAACAACGAGTTTGGTACCCTCTGCCTGAGATGCTCAAGAGCATCCTAACGTCGGGTCCTCTTGGTGCGGAGGACCACTGAGGCATGCCTGTGGACATTCTCCAGTTTCACAGTAGCCAAATCATGGAACCCGACGTCATTTGCAGGAAAATGGGGGACCTGGAGAACATCATGTTAAGAGAGATTAGCCAGTTCCAGAGAGTGAAGGGTCATGTGTTTTCCCTCACATGCAGAAGCCAGGGAGTAATTGGGATACCAGAAGGACGCCGGATAATGGAAGAGAAACTCTCAATATCATGTATGGAAAAGTAGAGGGAGCCTCCTGCATGCCCCCATCTCTCTGAACCACATTATGTTGTGAGACTATAAAAACCCCAACACCCCGAGCCTGTGCTTCCAACACGCGCGCGGGCCGTAGAAGAGGAAGTGTGGGGCCAAACGCCCCACCGGGACTCTTCTTGGGGTCTCACGTCTGCGCCTAAGGAACAAAGCCCAGCTCCCCCATGACACACGATCGTCCACAGCCGTCCAAGGCGTGAAGAGGCCCGTCCACTCATCCCTGGAACACACAGGGGAGCCTGTGGTTCTGTCTGCGACAGGCTTTTATAGGTGGCTTCCTCGGCATCTGTGTCCCTCTTACAAATATCTAGGACCCCAGACTCATTGGCTGAGTGGCTTGGGTGGGATGAAGCCCACCCAGCACTGGAGAGCCAGCGTCTGTAGATCCCAGGCCACCGCCATTGTTCAAGGGCGAAAGTGTGACCCTTGTCACAAAGAAGCCCAGACTGGCTTTTCCCCGCTGCTGCTGACAGGATCCGGAGAGACCCAGGAGTTCCCACCTCTTCCTGGGGCCACAGTGGGACCAGGGCCTGAGCGTGGAGCCAAGGAAGAATTGCCAGGGTGAGCGGAATAGGCGGGGGCCTCTGCCCTGTCACAGGAGCCAACAGATCCTCTACCAAATATTTTCACCAAGTTTGGGTTCGATTTGGGGTCACGGGGAAGAGGCAGGATCCTTCCTAATCAAGACTCCACTGAACACAACTCGATCCTGCCCTATGTTGGCGGCCTCTGTTTTTTTGTTTTTCTTTAGTAGTGCTGGAGATTGAACCCAGGAGCATTCTACCTCCGAGCTATACCCCAGTCCTATTTAATTAAATTACTTAATTTATCTAATTTTGAAACAGGGTCTCACTAAGTTGTGGAAGGTCTTGCTACCAACCTCATGAAGTTGCTGAGGCTGGCGCAAATCCTTCTTCCTCGGCCTCCCCAGTACTGGGATTACACCTGTGGACTATCTTCCCGTTGGTATTTTTATTTTATGATTTAGCTTTTTGCGATAAATCAATCTAGCTACAACCATGATAGTATTTATTCCATTTGAAAAAAAATTCCCAATATTCATGTATTCTAGTTTAAAACTAGAGTTAGTGGTCTATATTTCTTTTTTGCACACATCTTTAAAAAAAGAAATTCAGCTACTGGGCGTGGTGGCGCATGCCTGTAATTCCTAAGATAGGAGGGTCGCAGTGTTGCCGGTCTCCCGTATCCTAGAGAGACTCAGCAACCTAGCAAGACCCTATTTCAAAACAAAATTAAAAGAAGCTGCGAATGTTTCTCAGAGGTAGTAGAATGCCCCTGGGTTCAATCCCTAGTACCACAAAATAAGTAAATAAATAAAAGAAAGCCAAGAGTCAGTTGAATAGAGGAAAGATGAAGTCAAGGAAAAGGGTTAATCCTTAGAACCACCTCTCCCCTCAACCCCCAGAACAAAAGACAGAAAATAAATTTATTTAGATACAAAGCATTGGAAACATTTAGTTTCACTTTTTGCCATTATTTGGTATTCTCTATCTGATTGTTAGAAATTATTCATTTCCTCAAAGAGAGAGAATAAATTGGTAGGGGAGGCAATCCTGTGCTCTGCACTCGCTTGTCAAAGCCCTAGGCGAGCGTCCTGGAGCCTTGAAGATGCTGGTGCACGTGGGTCTGCTCGCCCTGGGAGCGGCCTGCGTGTGGGCCGTCGCCCTGGAACATCCCCTGAGCACACTGGTGACGGAGACCGTGGCCCTGCTCGCCGCCCATCACTCCCTGCTCATAGGCAATGAGGTAATCTGTCTTTTTTATTCCTACAGTTCTTCAAAGTGCATAAATAAGAGCTGGGTGCTGGGGATGGTGGCCCATAGCTGGAATCCCAGCACTTGGGAGGCTGAGACGGGAGGATCACAGGTTCAAGGCTAGCTTCAGCAATTTAGCAAAGCCCTCTGCAACTTAGTGAGACTCTGTTTCATTTTCTTTCTCTCTTCCTTTCTCTCCTTGCTTCTTTTTTTTTATTCTTTATTTTGAAACAGGGTCTCACTGAGTCGCAAAGGGCCTCACTAAGTAGCTGAGACTGTCTGCAAACTGTGATCCTCTTGTCTCAGCCTCCTGAATGCTGGGATTACAAGTGTGCGCCACCATGCCCGGCTCTTTTTTTCTTTTAAGGTACTGGGGGTTGCACCCAGGGGCATTCTATCTCTATCTCTGAGCTATACCCCTACTCCTATTTTTTATTCTTTATTTTGAAACACGGTCTCGCTAAATTGTGGAGGATCTCACTAAGTTGCTGAGGCTGACCCGGAACCTCAACTTCCCAAGTACTGGGATTACAAGTATGTGCCACCACACCCGTCTGTGAGACTGTGTTTCAAAATTAAAAAAATAAAAATAGGACTAAGGTGTAGCTCAGAGGTAAAATGACCCCAGGTTCCATCCCCAATCACACACACACACACAGCATAAATAATTATTTGTGGTAGTTCGTTTCTCTGTATAAAGATCTGTTGTAAATAATGAAATTCCGAGTGTGTTGGTCATATGTAGGTGATAACCCTGAGCCTAGCCAGCATCTTATTGCAAGTCCTGAATGCGAGAGGGCTTTAACATAATTCTGCACCTCTTCTTCCCCCTAGAGCCTGAGGATTCCTGTTCCTGCACATAAAAATGTAAGTTATGAGGCAACAAATCGCATGAATAATTAACTTTCATATTTTAAGCGGCAAGTCAAGCCAGGCCTGGTGGCACACACCTGGAATTCCAGCCCTTGAGAGGCCGAGACAGGAGGGTAGCAGGTTCAAGGCCAGCCTCAGCATCCTAGCGAGACCCTGCTACAAAATTAAAAAATAAAAAGGCTGCAGGTATAGCTCAGAGGTAAAAAAAAAAAAAAAACCTCCTAGGTTCGACTCCCAGTGCCAAGAGGAGGGGCGGCGAATCATGTTTTGATTGGAATGACTTAATTTTCTCTATTTTGTTTTCACACAGGTGGATGTGAATCTGTGCTCTACGAATGTTAGGAATGACGGTGTGCGTGCACGTGTGTGTGTGTGTGTGTGTGTTTACTGGGGACTGAACCCAGGGTATTCTACCTCCAAGCTACACCCCCAGAATTTTTCATTCTTTATTTAAAACAGGGTCTCACTAAGTTGTGAAGGGTCTTTCTATGACCTTTTTCATCTACTGCTCTTCTTCCTTTCTCCCTCTCTTTCCTGCCTTCCTTCCTCCTTCTTTTCCTTTTTCCTTCTTCCTCTTCTTGCGATACTGGGGCTTGAACCCAGGGGCATTTTACCTCTAAGCCACACCCCAGCCTTGTGTGTGTGTGTGTGTATGTATGTATGTATGTATGTATGTATTGTGTTACTGGGAAAGGAACCCAGGGCACTCTACCTCTGAGCTGTACTCCAGCCCTATTTTTTAGTCTTTATTTGGAAACAGGGTCTCACTAGGTTGCAGAGAATCTCACTAAGTAGCTGAGGCTGTCCTCAAACCACGATCTGCCTGTCTCAGCCTCCCAAATGCTGGGATTACAAGCATGGACCACCACTCCCAGCTTCCAGCCCTATTTTATATTTTGAAACAAGGCCTCACTTAGTTGCTGAGGTTGGTCTCAAACCTGTGATCCTCCAGTCTGAGCCTCCCAAGTACTGAGATTACAGGCGTGCACTACCTCGCCTGGCTTCTAATGTCTTTCTGAAAATATTGTTGTTGGAGACCTAGAACAGAGGCCGGACTCTGAGGTTCCTGGGACATCAGGTCGGGCCATTTGCCCCGAAAAACATATGGAAGAAGGGATGGTGGAAAGCAGGAGAGGGGCTCGAGTCAGTGTGGCTGTGTGGGGGCACAGTGGGGTCGAGCCCCTCAGCCATCCTGGGGGCCTGGGATGGGTTTGGGACTTAGGTAGAAGAGTCGGGGCCACGGTTGAACCAAGTTCTAATTCAAAGTTGTCATTTTTTTGTTTTGTTTTGCAGTACTGGGGGTGGAACCCAGGGGCATTCAACCTCAAGCTACATTCCCAGCCCTATTTTTTATTCCTTATTTTGAAACAGGGTCTCGCTGAGTTGCGAAGGACCTCGCTAAATAGCTGAGGCCGTCCACAAACCGTGACCCCTCTGTCTCAGCCTCCCGAATGCTGGGATGACAAGTGTGCGCCACCACCCTTGACAGGGACCACGTCTTTTTAAATTGACAAATCAAAATCGCATATATTTCTCGTTTACACCGTGATGTTTGTGAATATGTCCACTGTGGATTGCTAGCGGGGCAAGTCTTTATACCTTGCTTTGATTATTTGCATTTTTCTTATTATTTTATTTGCTTTTTAAAAATCGTTCTCACTTAGCACCAACTATGCATGGAAGAAGTCTTTGAGGGAATAAACACCCTGAAGAATCAAACCGCGCGAGAGGATGGTGTGGAAAAGCTATTCCAAAACTTGTTTTTAATAAAGAAACACATCGACCTCCAAAGGGTGAGTCCCAGACGTGTTGGCGCTGGCTTTGTCCGCTGTGTTTATTTCTACAGATACCGACAGTTTCTTTGATGGTACCCTGTTCTTTCCACAGAAGAAGTGCGGTGAAGAGAGACGGAAAGTAAGGCACTTCTTGGATTACCTGCAGGAGTTCCTGGGTGTGATAAACACCGAGTGGCCAGTGGGGCGCTGAGACGAGACCGGCTGCCTGCAGCTGAGCATCTTGACTGTTTGTTTAAAAATTGATTTATTTTTAACGGATGCATCAAAACACAAAAACTATAAGCATTACTGGGGTATCATGTGACATTTGGACACATGCATTTGTTATGTAATTGGGTTAAACATATTTCTGCCTTTGTTATGTAACTGGGTTAAACATGTTATGTAATTGGGTTAAAAATAGTCAAACATTTCTCACTTTTTTTTTTTTTTTTTTTTTTTTTGGTGGTACTGGGGTTCCTGGAATCTCTTCTACCTCCGGGCTACACTCCCAGACTTATTTTATATTTTTATTTGGAAACAGGGTCTCTTAAGCCGGCGAGGCTGGGTTCGAACCTGCGCGATCCTCCTGTGTCCACCTCCCAAGCTCAAGGATTACAAGCGTGCACCACCATGCCCAGCCATTTCTTCTTTACGGCAAAAAATAAAAAATAAAAAAATAAAAAAATTGAGCCGGGCATGGTGGCGCACACTTGGAATGCCAGTATTTGGGAGGCTGAGATGGAAGGATTGCAGAAGCCAGCTTCAGCTACTTAGTGAGGCTCTCAGCAACTTCGTGAGACCTTGTTTCCAAATAAAGTATAAAATAGGTCTGGGAGTATAGCCCAGAGGTAGGAAAGAGGCACCACCTGCCTAAGAAGTCACTAGCCCATTGTCCTGGTGACGCTGATAAGAACATACCAATGAGAAGGCTGTTTTTAAAGGCCGGGGTTTCTAGGAGGGGGAGAGTTCCATTTTCCGGCTCTCCAAGGTGGCTGCCAGGCACAGTTTTGCTTCTATTTCCTTTCTATTTTTCTATTTTCTAATAAAGACTTGTTGAAGCTGTACCAAGCTGCCTATGGTTTTAATTTCCCTATTTAACAAGTTCTAGTTGGGTAGAGGAAAAGAGCCCACAGCACCATTATACCTGTAACCGCTGGGTACACACCCAGTACCACACACACAAAAAAATTGGAAAATTCTTCCTTCTAAGGATTTCCAGTCCAAATTCTTACTATATAACCATATAACCGCAACTCAGTACCCCGATGAGCCCTCCACCATCCCTCTACCCACCACACCTCCCAGCCGCAGGTTCTGCCCTCTCTCCATTTCTGTGGGACTAACTTTTTCTACTCCACGCAGAAGTGAGATCACCCAACACTTTTGTCGCTGTGCCTGGAGTAGCCAGCTTTTGGAGGAGGGAAAGGACATTTTAGTACAATGAGAAAGAGAGCCAACCAGGAGAGGGACCTGGCTTTTTGTGTCATTAAACTTCAGGGGTAAAGTAAATATTTCAGTCCTACTGCGACCTTACTGCCTCACAGCAGAAGGCACAGAATATTTAAGATACCAAAAATCGTTGAAGTCTTCTCCCATTTGCTCCAGGCAAAATACATAAATACTTTTACTTCATTCTGTAAAGTGTCTGTTAACTTAATATTATTTATGAAATGAGTGCGAATTTGGTAAATTAATATTTATTTTATGCTATGTGATTTTCCAATAAAACAAAAACGAACAACTCTGATTCAGTTTGATTCTGGCCTCTGTCTTTTTGTTGTTGTTGTTGTTATTGCGGATTTAACCTAGGGGCATTCTACATCTGAGTTCTACCCCTAGCCCTTTTTATTTTTTATTTCAAAACAGGATCTTGCTAAGTGGCTGAGTTTCCCTAGGTTGCTGAGGTTGGCTTCGAACCTGCGATCCTCCTGTCTCAGCCTCTCAGCTACTGGGATTATAGGCATGCCCACCCAGCTGCTGGCCTCTGTCTTAGTGCTCAGCTGGTCCTGAGGCTGCAGGAGGGTAGGATCTCCTTTAAGATGGCCTCTGGCGTCTCTGGCCCTCCGAGGATGCCACGCTAGAATTAGACCATCCTGCACTCTCATCCTGTCTTGATTAAGTCTCCAGTGCTGTCAGAAAAGACTGAGCTCCGCCATCCCACAATCACACAATCCCCAGCCACCCCCCCTTCTGCCGCCTTGCCCCCCTTCACCCACCCTTTATCGAAAGTCGCCAGAGTTGAAAGCTTAAAAGGCTCACAATCACTAGGCACAGTGGTGCAGGCCCGAAATCCCAGTGCTTGGGAGGCTGAGACAGGAGGATCGCAGGTTCAAAGCCGCCTCAGCGGTTACAGGTATAATGGTGCTGTGGGCTCTTTTCCTCTACCCAACTAGAACTTGTTAAATAGGGAAATTAAAACCATAGGCAGCTTGGTACAGCTTCAACAAGTCTTTATTAGAAAATAGAAAAATAGAAAGGAAATAGAAGCAAAACTGTGCCTGGCAGCCACCTTGGAGAGCCGGAAAATGGAACTCTCCCCCTCCTAGAAACCCCGGCCTTTAAAAACAGCCTTCTCATTGGTATGTTCTTATCAGCGTCACCAGGACAATGGGCTAGTGACTTCTTAGGCAGGTGGTGCCTCTTTGTCTCTGGGCAGTGCACTCACTGAATGCAGGTGTCAATAATCTACCTTGTTTTCACCTCTATTGTATGGGGCTACACTGGTTGCTCATCAACTACGGTGCTTTGAGGTAGCACATGGAGTTTACCTTTCCTATATCCAGGCCAGGTCACAAAGAAGGAGTAAACAGGCACTGATTGCCTCTACATATTATTATTATTATTAATTATTTTATTATTATTATTATTGGTACCAAGGATGGAACCCAGGAGCATTCTACCTCCGAGCTGCCCCTCCAGACCTATTTTATTCTGAAACAGGGTCTCACTAAGTTGCAGATGGCCTCACTAGGTAGCTGAGGCTGGCCATAAACCTACGATTTTCCTGTCTCAGCCACCCAAGTACTGGGATTATAAGCGTGCGCCACCACGCCTGGTGCCTATACGCCTGTGAAAGTGTCTATAAGCACGTGGTCGGTCGGATCTCAGTAAAGTCCAGTTCCTAATGTTCACCAGGCACATTTCCCCAGCCTGATGCCCCCCTCTTTGGTTCTCCTGCGCACCCGTGGGGTATCTAGAGACCAGGTCTTTTACCATCAAGTCCAGCTTAGGGATGTGGTACTGGGTCTGAGAAGTTCAGTTTTGTTTTGTTTTGTTTTGCAGTACTAGGGATGGAACCCAGGGGCATTGTACCTCTGAGATACACCCCAGCCATATTTTTTAGTCTTTTTATTTTTATTTATTATTATTATTTTTATTATTATTATTATTATTATTTCGGTGGTACTGGGGTTCCTCGAAGCCCTTCTACCTCCCGGCTACACTCCCAGACCTATTTTTATATTTTTATTTGGAAACAGGGTCTCTTAAGCCAGCAAGGCTGGCTTCAAACCTGCACGATCCTCCTGCCTCTGCCTCCCAAGCGCGGGGATTACAAGCGTGCACCACCACGCCCTGCTAGTCTTTTTATTTTTTGAAACAAGGTCTTACTGAGTCACGAGGGAGCTGAGGCTGTCCGCGAACTGCGATCCTCCGGTCTCTGCCTCCTGAATGCTGGGATTACAAGCGTGCGCCACCACGTGCGGCTCAGTTCACTGGTTTTTGTTGGCCCTGGGTAAGATGTCTGGTGGAGGCGGGCTACTAGCTCTCTTCCCCAGGCGTAGGGAGGACAGGTCTTTGTCAGGGAGGATCCATCGCTCCTCCCCGTTTCTGGTTGCCCCTCCTGCTGTGCGCATGCTCCTTCCTCGGGGCACACACAGGGTTTAAGGACAGGCGTGACTCCAGCACTGATTGCTTCTGGGACCTGGAGGGACCTCACTGATTCCAGGGCCACCTTCCCGGCGGCCTGGTGGGCTGGCCAGTCGCCTCTTGCCTCTTGAATCTGGGTGATGACTTTTGCAATACACAGCGGCTACCTTCCGGGGAGCCAAACCGCCTCCCACAGAGCCAGAATTTCACCTTTGTTTTAACTTCTTTTCTTTTGGACATGAGGAGTCCTCTCTCCTGGTTTAGAGCCCCAGGTACATGGGCCACTGCAAAGGCATATTGGCTATCGGCGTAGATGATATTAGCCTTTACCTTTCCTCGGTGGAGCGCCTGGGTCAGGGCTATGAGTTCAGTTTTTTGTGCAGACGTTCCTGGCTGAGGGACTAGGCTCTGATGGTTTTCTTTTCAGTAACCACAGCTGCCCCTGCGTACCTTGTTCCATCCTGGACAAAGCTGACCCATCCGTGTACATACCTGGTCTGCATCAGCCAGGGCGACGTTAGTCAGGCTGGATCTGATGGGCTGGACTGAATCATCACCTCTGTGCAGTCTTTCCTATGGCCCCTGGATCTGCACCCGCTGCTGGGAGACGGTCCAAGAGGTTTCTTGAGCACCACACAGCTGCTCCTGTGTCTATCAGGAAATGGATAGGCGTGCCCCCAACATTTACTCTTATCATGGGCTCCTGGAGTCTTAAGGGGATGAAGCCCCAGCCTCCTCAGTCTTTTTTGAAGTTGAGAACAGCACATTTGTCCTCCCTTTTGCCCCTCTTGGGCACTTATTATTATTATTATTATTATTATTATTATTATTAATGACCTTTTTGCTTGCAGCAAGCTCACTGATCCTTCCTAAGTCTCCTTTTTCCCCCCGGTGTCTGGCTGGTGTTTTGTTCTGATCTTTCTGATGCCACTGCCCTAACCAATCTCTTAGTTTGTTTTTGTTTTGTTGAATTTCTATTATTAAATACCTTTTGGGCCATCTCTAACAACTGGGACCTGTTCATACCCTCAAATCCTTCTAACTTTTGTAACTTTTTTCTTATGTTTAGGGCTGACCAAGCTATAAAGGCAAAATTAATAGCTCGCTGGTTTTCTGGAACATCTGGGTCTATCGAGTGAAAATACAATAACCCTCCCAGAGGTGCGACAGGGCCCCAGCAGGAGACTCCTGGGGATCTCGGCTGACCTTGCTGACTTTGGAGAGGCTTGTGGGTTTCATGGCTACCGCCCTGATGCCTCCCAATATTCACTGGCGATAGTTGTCCAACTCTCCTTCCCTCCGTCCGAGTTGGGGTCCTAGTCAGGCCTCTGTGATGGGAACTCATGGTCCGGCAGAGAGTCCTAGGGCAAGTTTTTTTTTCCTTTCCAGTATAACTTAATCCCCGTCCTCTGCCGTGAAGGGGGTGGCCAGGAGCTGTTGGCTGTTGGCAATCATCCCGGGTGGGCTATGGGTATAGAAAACATTAGAGAAAACGAATGAGCCCCTGCAGGCTTTCTGAGAAGCTGACATGGCTGAAGAGTCTTAACATGGCTGCGCTTATGACAATGACCCCCTTGTTTGTGTTTAATAATTGGCCTGTTGGGGTGGGAGTAAGGGTGAAGGTCATTCTTACAGCTTCTTCCTGCTGGTAGGGGTGTAGTAGCCCCACGCTCTGCTGTCCGGGTCTTGGAGGGGGCTACTGGTTATACTGGAGGGCCCTTGGGTAAGCAGTGATATTCTTCTAACATCATCTGATTGGCCGTTTGGTTGGTGAGGGTTTTTGCCTTTTTGAAGTCTGCCTCCTGAAGGCGTCTGAAAAGACTGGGCACTAGAAAGGCTAGGATGAGTATGGCCCTACGAGGGCCTAGAAATGGGAGGACACAGGTGAGTGTAGGATCCTATAGGGAGGAAGACAGAAGAGGTTGGCTGGACCAAAGCCCTTTGGCCGAATTTTAGAGGCCAGATCTTGAAGGGTCTGTATGTTTTGTTCTCTTTTGCCCAATTGGCTAACAGAATCGCAGTAATGCTCCCTTAAAGAGGGGCTAGTACCACCTTTCTCAGCTGTAAGGAGATCCAGGGCCCTTCTATTTTGTAGGACAACCTCAGCAAGTGAGGAAATTTGGGCTTGGAGAATATGAGTAGCCTCAGTAGATGTCTCAGTAGGTTTGGCCACCTCCCCACTCAACTGTCCGAACTGTTTGGCTAAGGTCAAGCCCTAGGTCTAGCACCTCCTGATAGGCCTAGGGTTGTAAGGGAGTGCGCCAGACGGATTCATTCCCACTAGTACGGTAGAAAATCTGTTCTTTTTTTGTTGGAGGTTGGGATAAGATGTGATTGAGAATTCTGGGAAGCTATACAGAGTGAGATGGGGGTAAAGGTATTTAAGGTATCTGAGCATAAAGAACGAGTGCCTGGAGGCTAGAGACGGAGGTGGTGGAGTTAACTGTAATGTCAAGGGAACATGGGAAATTACAGCTCAGGGCTCGAGAGGTCTGGACAGCAGGGCCCGGCCAGTTCCGTGGAGTGGACGGGCAGGCATCGGGGCAGGGTCCCAGCATTATAAGGGACTGAGGCATTAGAAAGCATAACCGCCGTAATAGAAAATCGATTTAGTGGGGTACAAAGAAAAACAACCCTTTTGATAAAGGGTCTGGCTGACAACTTGGCGAAGCTGAGAGCAGAGCTTACGGGCTGCCGCCTAGTGAAGGGTTACTGGGATGTAGCCGCCGGAAAGCTATGCCCAGGAGTCTCTGACCATGTCAGGGGTGACATCTAAGGACGGGCTCGGGGCTTGATCATAAGTTTTTACAAGTTTTATGGACCCACATGGAGCCGCGCCTCCTGTGTACAAGCCGACGAGTCCCGCAACCCCTCACTCACAGCTGTTGTTCCGAGGGTCTTTGAGGTTAAAGGAGAGGTAGGGTGTGAATTCATTACAATGGGATAAATTTGAAAGATGATGATGGGGTTTTTGCAAGATGGCCACCGGGGATTCCCTTGAACGGTAGGTGTAGCGGTGGTTGCATGACTAACTTGTACACCCCTTCCGGTAATCATCACTGCGTGACCCGGTGTTTTAAAGCATAGATAGAGCTGATCTGGACCAAGTGCAGGAGGGTGAGGGGTGAAACCGATAAAGGGCAGGTGAAAGTTCCTTGTACCAAATGCAGAGGAAACGATAATATCGGGAGGGGTAACAAAATCACTCATCAGCCGGGCCGAGCAATGGTCCTCTTCTGGTATGCAGGTGAGGCCTGTCGGGCCAGCTGGGCGAAGTCGGAGGGCTAGAGGACCTGCTACCCAGATGATTGCCTGGGGGCCAGGGAGTAGGAGAGGCTATTGGGAAGGGGATTAAGTTGGATCTTTGAGCTTATTTTTATTGGGGGTGATGTGCGGCCACTGTGGGATTTTGAATGTCCCATACCCGGGAGCGTATGAGGGAGGGAGGTGGATGGGGGTCCTGGGCTTCTTCAGTCTTAAAGGCAAGAAGAAAGGGGGAAGCAGAGGCGAGTTGGGGGAAGGGCTCTGTAGGTGGGAAAAGGAAATAGAGGAACAGAATTTGTGGAGGAGATCTTGCCTATGAGGGGTGTGGGGCACTGAGGAAGGAGCAGGAAGGAGTGAGAAAAGGGGACATCTTGAAAAATGCACAAGGAGGGCTGTGTTTGTTGCGGTTGATAGGGTTTCCCTCCACCCTGACTATGGAGGTTGGGGAAACAGGGGTAGGCCCCCAGTGTTGGGTTAGCACTGAGTATATGGCGCCAGTGTCCAAGAATGAATGGGTCTGCTTGCTACCAAGATGGTTACCCTGTACTGTGATGGTGGTTGTCGGGTGGGGGATCCCGGGCTGTGTCAGTCGTCGGTGGCTGGTCCCAGCAGGTCTGCCTGTGGCGGGGTGGAGACAATCGGCCTCCTTCCTTGAGAAGCCAGGGGACAGTCCATGCCCCAGTGAGCCCCTTGAGGACATTTGGGACAGGGACCTGGAGTCCTGAGGGTGTGGACACGCCCCAGCCCAGTGACTGGCTTGACCACATTTGAAACAGGGGCTTGGAGGCCCTTTGGAGTTTGGCACCGAGGAGAGCGAGCAGGTAGATTGTAGAGCTTTGGCTCGATTTGCCATTTGACCCGTTTAGCTATTCCTCTCAGCCACTGTACACCTTTAAACCACCTCAAGTGTTTGGGCTTGTGGATTAGGGGGCCTCTCTCCAACCTCTCAGTTTGCCCTTAATATCGGGGGAGCTCTGAGAAAAGAAATGATTCATGAGAAGGCTCAGGCCGTCGGGGTCTCAGGGTCTAAATCGATATATTGAAATAGGCTTAGGGTGCGCCTTTGTAGAAAATCAGGTGGGCTTTCATTTTTGTCTTGGACGACTTCCTGAGGGTTACCATTATTAACCGCCTTGCGGCTGGACCCGCGCAGGCCGGCCAGCAGGCAGGTCCCTGCTCGTAATCCCACGGGGACTGCTGCAGTCCGGTGGGCTCTCCTAAGCCAGCCTGGGCCGCAGGGCTGAGCCCGTTGGATTGGAGCACTTCCTCTGCACATAAGCAGGCCTGACCCCAGACTCTGCTCCTCAGTGGGAACGGTGTCTGCTAGGATGACGCAGAGATCATGGAAGGTCGGGCCGCAGGTCTGGGTAACATACTGGAACTCCTTAATATGAGCGGCAGCGTTTGAGGTCAAGGAAGCCAGACGGTTTTCAAGTTGGGAAAGGTAGCTATGGGCAAAGGGAACACGGACCCTGAGTTTCCCTCCACCCGGCCATTAGCGCAGAGCAAGGAGGGGGCAGGTTCCCAGCACCAGGGAAGGAGGGCCGGGAGCTGTCCGGCGTTAGTACAGGACCTGCTTACTGAGGACTGGGGAAGGTAGGGGACAGGAGAAGGAGGGGGTCTTGAAGAGCAGGAGATGGAGGGGTGGGTATTTTTTTGTGGTACTGGGGATGGAACCCAAGGGCATTTTACCTCTGAGCTAAACCCCCAGCCCAATTTTTCATTTTTTTTTTTTTTTTTACGGTACTGGGGGTGGAACTCAGGGGCATTCTACTTCCAAACTACAATCCCAGCCCTATTTTTTATTCTTTCTTTCTTTCTTTCTTTCTCTCTTCCTATCTTTCTTTTTTGTGGAACTGGGGATGGAACCAGGGGCATTCTACCTCCAAGCCACACTCCCAGCCCTCTTTTTATTCTTTTTTTTTGAAACAGGGTCTTACTGAGTTGCAAAGGGCCTCACTAAGTAGCTGGGCTGTCCTTGAACAGTGATCCTTCTGTCTCAGCCTCCCAGTGCTGAGATTACAAGTGTGCGCCCCCACGCCCAGCCGAGGGGTGGGTTTTGGGAACAATAGGGAGGCTCTTTGGCCGGATGGGGAGAGAAAGCAAGGGTCAGCATGGCCAACAGCGGGGGTCAGCTGGTGGGGTTCTGGGGTCCTTGGAGGCGCCTGCATGGTGCAGGGCACAGCAGGCGCAGGGGGCCCAGAGCAGAGGCAGGAGAAGGCCTGGTTGTGAGGAATCTTCTTCCATTTTCCCAAGCACTGGCAAAAGTTATAAAGATCCTGGTAATGGCAGGATCGAAGGTGCCATGAAGCGGTCATTTTGAGGCACCGTCCAGATCGTAAAAGCCTGATACACAGGGAGGTGAGTTTGCCTCGCTTGAGGCCTGGTGCCGGCCGGAGGGGGACAAGGCCAGAGAGCAGGCCTCCAAGCGGGGAGTTGGAGGGAGTGATGCGCGCTCCGGCTCCACCATTCCATTCCAAGGCTTTGTGCTAGACAGCCATAGCTGATACCCTCTGTGATACGGGTCTTCCCAGGAAGCGGATAGCCATGGCTGATACCCTCTGTGATACGGGTCTTCCCAGGAAGCGGAGCCCGATGATACAAGGCTCCAAGCCCCCCCCCAATCTTCCCAACCTAGGCTTCGCTCTCCAGGGGGGGGGGCAGGGCCAGGAAAGACCTGGGACAGTGTGGTCACACATCACCGCAACACCAGGTACGTTTGCTCAGCACATGGAATCCCTCTGAAAGCTTTGAAAGGGCAGAGTAGATTTTGCAACGGTGCAGAGACAGAATAAAGGAGAGGGAAGTGCCGGGCCAGGCAGCCTGCCTGGCCCATCTCCTGCGGGTTGTGGCTCAAGAAAAGAGCCCATTTCTCACGCTGTCCAGATCGTAAATCAGAGCACCTTTGATCAACCAGGCTTTGACCCCATGCGGTACTTTGTGTCTGAAGGTGGAGGGGTCGCTTACTGTAGGTAGGTAGGGAGATGGCAGGGGTGGGGTGCAGTGAGGCCATGTAAGAATACACCAGTACACGTCCGGTACCAAGACACCGTCCCACACTGATGCAGAGAACATCTGGACGGATCCATGGCTGCTAAGGAAATTGAATCAGTCATTTAAGATTTTCCCTCAAGCCAGGCATGGTGGCTCACGCCTGTAATCCCAGTCCTTGGGAGACTAAGACAGGAGGATCCCAGATTTGAGGCCAACCTCATCCAGTGTAGTGAGACTTTCATCAACCTAGCAAGACCTTGTTTCAAAATGGAAATTAAAAAATAGGGCTGGGGGTGTAGCTTGGAGGTAGAATGCCCCTGGGTTCAATCCCTAGTTCTATAAGACAAAATCTTCCTTCAAACAATACGTAGCATACAGGTTTTTGGGCATTTTCTTTTTTCTTTCTTTTTTTTTTTTTGTGGTACTGGGGATGGAGCCCAAGGGCATTCTATCTCAAGCTACACCCTCAGCCCTATTTTTTAAATTCTGTATTCTGAAACAGGGTCTCACTGAGTTACAAAGGGCTTCACCAAATGGCTGAGGCTGGCTGCAAACCACGGTCCTCCTGTCTCAGCCTCCCAAAGCTGGGATGGCGGGCGTGCGCCACCACGCCCGGCGAGAACGAAGGATTTTATACATAAAACCCCTAAGGTACAATCACCAAGAGAAAGAGCACACGGATCCAACGCTCATCAAATTCACCCTTCGGAGAGTGGAGATAAACCGCAGGTAGGCCCACTGTTTATGTCACGTCGTAAAGGCAACAGATGAGTTTCCAGAATGTCTAACAAAGTCTCTTAATTAATAAGAAAAAGAAAAGGAACCCACTCAAAAAAAAAGCAAACGACATGAATAAGCATTTCTCAGAACAGGAAACACAATGACCAGCAAACATAGAAAGAGATGCTCGTTAGTAGTCAGGGAAATGCTAGCTCTAACCGCAGGCAGATAACGCTGCACCTCCCCGGCCCGGCAGAAACCGAGAGGCAGGCGCTGCAGGATGTGAAGTCAGAGGTGCTCTGATTGTCTCCTGGAGGAGAGCAAACGGTACTTTTGAAACGCAGTTCCTAGTAAAACTCAAGGTGTGTGTACCCCCTGACCCAGAGTTTCAATCAGGCACGTACTCTGGAGAAACTCTTACCCACGAGCGTCAGGAGACACCAACAAATATATTCATAGCAGCGCTATTTTAAAAATAAACCTTTAGCCTGGTGGGGTAGCGCACGCTTGTAATCCCAGTATTTGGGAGCCTGAGACAGAAGGATCGGGGTTCACAGACAGCCTCAGCAACTTAGTGAGGCCCTTGGCAACCCAGTGAGACCCTGTTTCAAAATAAAGAATAAAAAATTAAAAAAAGGCCAGCCGTAGCCGGGCGTGGTGGCGCACGCTTGTAATCCCCGCGCTTGGGAGGCTGAGACAGGAGGATCGCACGGGTTCGAAGCCAGCCTCAGCTACTTACTGAGGCTCTCGGCAACTTAGTGAGACCCTGTTTCCAAATAAAATATAAAAAAAAGGTCTGGGAGTATAGCCCGGAGGTAGAAAGCCTCTGGGTTCCACCCCCAGTACCACCAAAAAAAAAAAAAAAAAAAAAAAAAAAAAAAAGGCCAGCCGTGGTGGAGCACGCTTGTAATCCCCGTGCTTGGGAGGCTGAGACAGGAGGATCGCACGGGTTCGGAGCCAGCCTCAGCTACTTAGTGAGGCTCTCAGCAACTTAGTGAGACCCTGTTTCCAAATAAAGTATAAAATAGGTCTGGGAGTATAGCCCAGAGGTAGAAAAGCCCCTGGGTTCCACCCACAGTACCACAAATTAATTAATTAATTAATTAAAAAATTAAAATAAAGAATAAAAAATGGTCTGGGGGTATAGCTCGTAGGTAGAATGCCCCTGGGTTCCATCATCCCCAGTACTGCAAAATAATAAATAAATAAATGTTTAATAAAATTCTAGTTTGAGGATTATTTTATATATATATATATATATATATATATATATATATATTTTTTTTTTTTTTTTTGCAGTACTGGAAATGGAACCCAGAGGCATTCTACCTCCAAACTATACCTCCAGCACTATTTTTTTATTCTTTATTTTAAACCAGGGTCTCACTAAGTTGCCAAGGGCTTTGCTAAGTAGCTGAGGCTGGCCGAGAACCTGTGATCCTTCTGTCTTAGGCTCCCAAGTATTGGGATTACAAGCGTGCGCCACCACGCCCGGCTGAGGATAATTTTAGATTCATGGAAAAATTGTGGAAATGGTGTAGAGGTCCCCCTGTATCCGACAGTCCCTACGCTCACTATGTGGTCGGCTCGGGTTTGGCCATGGGGTACTGGGATGTAACTCAGGGGCATCGTGCCCCTGGGTAGCTACACCTCCAGCTCTATTTTTGTTTATTTATTTTTTTGGAAACAGGTTCTCACTAAGTTGCTGAGGCTGGCCACAAACCTGAGACCCTCTTGTGTCAGCCTCCCAAGTGCTGGGGTTCCATAGCATGTGCCACCAGGCCAGGCTTGGGCCATGTTTTAGACCCTTAGTGTAGGCGACATTTTCTCTTTTGGTGGTACTGGGGATGGAACCCTTCTGCCTCCGGGCTACATTCCCAGGCCTATTTTATATTTTATTTGGAAAGAGGGTCTCTTAAGCCAGCGAAGCTGGCTTCGAACCTGCAGGATCCTCCTGTCTCAGCCTCCCAAGCGCTTTGGCAGTCCATTTTCTCTGCAGATGGTGGGGTCCGGGCCTCCTCTCCCACACCCGGCTGCCTCCTGGCCGGGCCTCTCTTTTGCCTCAGGGAGCTCCTATTTGGCCACACCCAGTCTTGGCTAGAGTGCCAGGAGTTCCCCAGAGCCTGGTCTGCAGGAGGCTCATAAGGTGGACCAAGGAGTGCAGCCCTGTCCTGCGCTGACACAGGCGGCGCTGCCTGCGAATCTCGGCCACAGCCTCGACCACCAGCCCAGGCCTCCCGTTGCAGACGTAACCTCTAGTTCTCGTGAGCTCACCAGCCAGGGCGGGGCTTCCTCTTCTCCATTCTCCGTCTCTGGCCCTGTGCTAGCCCCACACCTCGCGCTAAATAAAATAATTAAAAGAATAAATATAAATTAAATAATAAATAAAATGATAAAATAAAAATAAAATAAGTAATAAAATAATGAACACAATTATATAACATATTAATATATTAATATATTGATACAATATATTATCAATTTATTATTAATATTATATAATTGTATTTGTTATTTTGCTATAATATATTATATAATTATCTACTGCATGGTTATTAATTATTAATTTTTATTAAATAACAAAATATATTTTTGCAGGTCTGGGGATGGAACCCAGGATTTGACCTCCGAGCTACACCCCTGCCCTATTTTTTATTTTTTATTTTTGGTGGTACTGGGGTTCTTGGAAGCCCTTCTACCTCCGGGCTATACTCCCAGACCTATTTTTTATTTTTTGGAAACAGGGTCTCTTAAGCCAGCACAGATCCTCCTGTCTCCCTCCACCTCCCAAGCGTGGGGATTACAAGCGCGCGCCACCATGCCCGGCTTTTTATTCTTTATTTTGAAACAGGCTCTCACTAAGTTGCGGAGGGCCTCAATAAGGAGCTGAGGCTGTCCACAAACTGTGATTCTCCGGTCTCAGCCTCCCGAATGCTGGGATTACAAGCGTGTCCCACCACGCCCGGCCGTTATTTTATTTTATTCTTTGGTGCTGGGGATTGAACACGGGGGCATTCCTACTTTGAGTACCTCCCAGTCCTTTTTATTTTATTGCATACATGTATGTATGTATGTATATATGTATGTATGTATGTGTCTTACCAGGCATTGAACCCAGGGATGTTCTACCTCTGAGCCAACCCCCCCCAGCCCTATATGTATTTATTTAAACAATACCTCACTAAGTTGCTAGGGGTCTTGCCAAATTGCCGAGGCTGGCCTTAAACCTGCCTCAGCCTCCCAAGTACTGGGTTGCAGGCATGTGCCACCGTACCCAGCCTTATTTTGTATTTTGAAGTAGGGTCTCTCTAAGTTGCTGAGGCTGGACCCGAGCCTGTGATCCTCCAGTCTCAGCCTCTCAAGTACTGGGATTATAGGCATGCACCACAGCACCTGGATCATTTATTTTTATTAAAAAAATGTATAAGCTGGGTGTGGTGGCACATGGCTATGACACTGCATCACTGAGCTACACCCCCACCCCAATTTCTTTCTTTTTTTTTTTTGGTGGTAGTTGGGGTGAAACCCAGAAGCTTTCTACCTCCGGGCTATACTCCCAGACTTATTTTATATTTTATTTGGAAACAGGGTCTCACTGAGTTGCTGAGAGCCTCACTAAGTAGCTGAGGCTGGCTTCGAACCTGCACGATCCTCCTGTCTCAGCCTCCCAAGTGGGGGGTGGGGGGTGGGGGGTGGGGGGTGGGATTACATGCGTGCGCCACCATGCCCGGCCCCACCCCAATTTCTAACAGCAAATATATATATATAAATATAAATTATATAGATATATATGAATATATATTTAAAACTTTCCGTCCTGGGGACTGGACCTGGGGCATTCTACTTCCAAGCTACACCCTCAGCCCGATTTTTTATTCTTTATTTTTGGAACAGGGTCTCCCTGAGTTGGGGAGGGCTTCACCAGGCAGCTGAGGCGGCCGCTATTTTTTATAGCCCTTAGGAGATTGTTCACTGCTCGCCCAAGATCTTGGCTCTCCGCCTCCCTCTTGTGGCAGGTCCAGGTATTTCTCCAAATTCCTAGACGAACCCCAGGGCCGGCTGCGAAGCTGCCCATGGCTGGCCCGGCACAGTCCATCTCAGTTCAAGGTGCTTATGGCATATCAGAAAAACAGACGAAGCCCGTCTGACAAGAAGCCTGGGCCGGGAGAAGCCGAGCTCTGCGCCCAATGGCACCGTGGCCATCGACGCGCGCCAACACCGCCCTCTGCTGGCCGACATTGAAACGTCAAGGTCCTATTGTCCCCGCGTCCAAGGCCAGGCGCCAAGCCTTCCCCATCTCCTCGACCCCCGGGGACGACTCCCCAAGCCCCTGCAGGAACTGCCAGCCCCCCGACCAGTGGCCCAGGCGCAGGGCGCGGGGCTGCAGGAGCTGCCGCCTCCTCCCCGGCCTCGGTCCCCCAGGCCCTTGGCACTCGACCCCCGCAGCCAGAACAAGCCCAGGCACCGGGGTCTGCACCGGGGGAATAGCCATGTACCAAATGTCACTTCTCAGGTCCTCGTGTCTGTCACAGGGCCGGCCCTGCTCCTCCCTCCCAGCCCTGCACAGTGCTCCCGAGGGTGGCACCCCAAAACAGCCCGCCGTGGATGGGCAGAGGGGGCAGTGTGTCGAATGTGACAATCCACTGCCCCCCCCCACCTTGTCCTGTTCCCAGAGAGCAGAATGTGTGGTTAGGGTTTTTTTTTTATTTATTTACTATTGGGGTAAATAATTATTTGCGGTACTGGAAATGGAACCCAGGGGCATTCTACCTCCAAGCTACACCCCTGGCCCTATTTTATTTTGGAACCGGGTGTCACTAAGTTGCAGAGGGCCTTGCTAAGTTGCTGAGGCTGGCCACGAACCTTCGATCCTCCTGTCTCAGCCTCCCAAGTCCTGGGATTACAAGCGTGTGCCATCACACCCAGCTAGAGTGTTTCCCACTCAATAACCATCCCCGCTCTGCTCCCAGCGCCTGGGTTTGGTTTTCCTCTGGTCTTTATCCCTCAACTCTACCCTCACTGTCAGAGCACGAGCGAGGAGTCAGGAGTACCAGCTCCGCCAGCGACGAGCTCTTTGAGCCTCTCGGCGCCCCCCCTTCCCTTGTCAGAAACAGGCTTCTCTCCAGTGCCAGCATGTGCGTGGGATAGAAAGGTGCCCAACCTCACTGAAGACTGCTCCTTCCGCCCATCTAGAAGGGAAGTTCTGCCAAGCGTGGTGGTGCACTCCTGTAATCCCTGGACTTGGGAGGCGGAGACAGGAGGATCGCAGGTTCAAGGACAGTCTCCGCAAGTAATGAGACTCACATCAACCTAGCGAGACCTTGTTTCCAAATAAGAAAGAAAATCGGGCTAGGGATCTAGGGATGTAGCTCAAAGGTAGAATGCCTCTGGGTTCCATCCCCAGTACCATAAATAAATAAATAAATAAATAAATAAATAAATAGCTCTTCCTTTTTGGATACCAAATGATACACACATCTATACATACGTGTATCCAAAGTGTTACATGGATATATACACACATATATATGTATGTATGTATATATATATACATATATATATATATTCATAAAGATATAAAAGGCCCAAGTCTTTCCAGAAGTCTCCCTCACTTCAGGTAAGGTAAGCACAGAAGCATTGCTTGTTTAATTGTATTCTGTTGCTGTTTGGTACTGGGGCTGGAACCCGGGGCATCCTACCTCTGATGTGAGACATCCTACCCAAGCCCTACTTTATTTTCTGTTTTGAAACAGTATCTCACTAAGTTGCTGAGACTGGCCTTAAACTCCCAGTCCTCCTACCTCCCAAGTACTAGGATTACAGGTGCCGGCTTATTCTTTATATCACCCTATTTCTTTCTCTTCTTTCCTTCTTTCTTTCTTTCTTTTTTTGCGGGTCTGGGGATGGAACCCAGGGGCGTTCAACCCCCAGCCCTATTTCTTATTCTTTATTTTGAAACCGGGTGTCACTGAGTTGCAGAGGGCCTCACTAAGTAGCTGAGGCTGTCCTCGAACTGCGATCCTCTGTTTCAGCCTCCCGATGCTGGGATTACAAGCGTGCACCACCGCGCCCGGCTACGTCACCCTATTTCTTCTTTGAGACTTTCTGTTTTTCCATTTATTTCAAGAATACTTACTTGGAACATAGTCATAATATTGCTCTAAAGTTCTTGTTACTTTGTCACTTAATTCCAAGATCTCATAGCTGCTCGTTTTTTAAAATTCTCTCTCCCATGCCGATTGAGATATCCCTGGACTTCGTGTGCTGAGAAGATTGTAATCCTTTATTAAAATTTTTGGGGTACTGGTGGATTGAACCCAAGGGTATCCTACCTCTGAGGTACACCCCAACTCTATTTTATGTTTCATTTTGAAACAGTCTTACGAAGTTGGGAAGGGTCTCACTAAGTTGCTGAGGTTGGCTTTGAACCTGCAATCTTCCTGTCTCAGCCTCCCAGGTACCCGCCTGGCTAATCCTTTTTTATTTATTTTTATTTATTTATTTTTTTGGGTACCAGGAATGGAACCCAGGAACATTCTGCCTGAGCTACACGCCCAGTCCGTCTTTGTGTGTGTGTGTGAAACGGGGTCTTGCTGGCTGTTTGAGGCTGGCTTGAACCTCCAATTCTCCTGTCTCAGTCTCCCAAGGACAGGGATTGCAGTCACCACGCCTGACTAAAGACTGTAATCTTGTTTTGCATACTGGACAGTTTGAATTTCATGAGACTCTGAGTCTTGCTCAAATATTATGGAGAATGTAGATGTTTATTTTATTTTATTTATTTTGCAGCCAGTAACCCAGCTGAGCTCAGAGGGTAAATTCTAACTGGCCTCCAAGGGTTGTGGTTTCGATGATGCTGGCGCCCCCAGTGGCCATCCTGAGAACTGGCGGTGTGCAGATGCGGGGGGCGGGGCACCCTCTAGTTCGCGTCCTGGGTCTTTGGTTTGATGGATCCGCACAAGCTCAGCTGGAAAGTGAGTGCGGAGATCCTAAGTAGCGATGGGGTCCGTTTCTTGAGTTCTCCTCTCTTCTTGATGTTCCTGGTACTTTCTGGTTCCCTGAGTCAATCTGTCTGTGTGTCTGTCTCTCTCTCCCTTTCTCTCTCTTGTACTTGGGATGAAACCCAGGGGCATTTTACCTCCGAACTACACCCCTTTTGAAGCAGAGTCTCACTAGGTGGACGAGGCCCTCACTACTTGCTGAAGCTGTCCTCAAACCTGTGATCCTCCTATCTCAGCCTCCCGAGTACTGGGATTACAGGTGTGCCTTTAACACCACGCCTGGGGGCCGCCTCTGGTTGGTCCTCTGTTTTTAGCTGTCTTTCTCTGTTCTGTGTGCTTTTGTGGTCGGGTCCTCATTGGGGCTGGGGAGGGGGAGAGAGAGAGAGAAAGAGAGAGAGGGAGAGAGGGAAAGGGAGAGGGGGAGGGAGGAGGGAGACAGGGAGAGAGGGCCAAGCAAGCCGACTTCTGCCCATCTCTTGGGACCCCCCCCCAACAGGGGATTGCACCTCCCAGTGATTCTGGCGCCTGCTGATGCTTCTGAACCAGAAGGCGCTGAGTCTTGAGAAGGAGCACTCTCTCTCTCTCTGAGCACTGAGTCCTTTTCCACGCTCAAGCCAGAGCCGCAGGACTCCCCTTAGAGCTGTCAGGGCCCTGCTGCCCTCTTCCACGGTTCCAACTGCTTTGCATCCAGCCGTGGAGCGCTGGCGGCAAACCCCAGCGTGGTCCTCCCCAGGAGCCCTTTCCTCCGCACCCGGACTGTCCACGCCTCAGGGTCTGCGCACACTTCGCTTCCTGGGAGGGACAGGGTGCGCTGGGCTTACTCATCTGACCTAAAGCTGGAGCTGGCCGAGTGGTAGCTCACCGTACCAGACAGACCAAAGCTGTGTCTCCATTCTCTTGGCGGTTTCTGTTGCTTCCTGCTCGCTGCTATTACGGACAAGCTGCTCTGAGCATTCACGGACAGGTCTTTGTGTGGACACATGCCTTCATTATTTTGCATAAATACGTGCGAACTGAATGGCTGGGTGGTATATCAGGTGGATGTGTAGATCTTTAAGACATGGCCAAGCCAGGCGCGGTAGCCCACACTTGTAATCCTGGTATTTGGGAGGCTGAGACAGCAGAATCACAAGTTCCAGAACAGCTTCAGTAAGTACTGAGACTCTCATCAACCCAACAAGGTCCTGTTTCAAAATGAGAATTTAAAGCCGGGCGTGGTGGCGCACGCTTGTAATCCCAGCACTCTGGAGGCTGAGACCAGAGGATTGTTGTTCGCGGACAGCCTCAGCTACTTAGTGAGGCCCTCTGCAACTCAGTGAGACCCTGTTTCAAAATAAAGAATAAAAAATAGGACAGGGAGTGTAGCTTGGAGGTCAAATGTCCCTGGGTTCTATCTCCAGACCCCCCCGAAAAATATTTAAGCCAGGAGCCGGGCGTGGTGGGCACGCTTGTCATCCCCGCGCTTGGGAGGCGGAGACAGGAGGATCGCGCAGGTTCGAAGCCAGCCCCGCTGGTTTAAGAGACCCTGTTTCCAAATTTAAAAAAATGTAAAATAGGTCTGGGAGTATAGCCCAGAAGTAGAAGGGTTTCCAGGAACCCCAGTACCACAAAAAAAAAAAAAAAAAGAAAAAAGAATTTAAACCGGGCGTGGTGGCACAGGCTCCTAATCCCAGCATTCAGGAGGCTGAAACAGGAGGACTGTGGTTTGCAGCCAGCCTCAGCTACTTAGTGAGGTCCTTTGCAACTCAATGAGACCCTGTTTCAAAATAAAGAATAAAAACTAGGACTGGGGGTGTAGCTCGGAGGTAGAATGCCCCTGGGTTCCATCCCTAGTACCACAAAAATAAATAGATAGCTAGATAAATAAATAAATAAATAAATAAATACATAAATATGGAAAAGGGCTGGGGGTGTAGCTCAGAGGTAGAATATCACTGGATTCACGTATATAAATAAAGAAATAAATGAAAATTTAAAAAGGGCTGGGCATGTTGCTACATGCTACAAGTAGGGAGGTCCTACATGCCTCCCTACTTGGGAGGCTGAGATGGGATCACAGGGTTTGAAGCAACATACAAGGCCCTCAGCAATCTAGTGAGACCCTGTTTCCAAAAAAATTAAAATAGGCTGGGAGTGTAGCTCAGAGCTAGAATGCCCCTGGATTCAATACCCAGTAAAACACACACGCACACACACACACACACACACACACACACACGCACACACACACACGCGCGCGCGCGCACACACACACACGGCAGGTGCTATATAGCTCAGTGGTAGAATGCCTCTGGGTTCAACCCCAGATCTGGGGGTGGGAGATCTCATCACAAGAGAGATGAGTCTTGCTAAGTTGCTGGGCGTCTCGAGCCTGCCTGGGTCTCCTGAGTAGCTGGATTACAGGCCTGCCCCCCACGCCGGCGTCCACACTCTATTCCAGATGCAGACCCACCGTGGCTGTGTCGCCCAGTGTCTCCTCCCACCCCGCAGCCACCACAGTCTCTGCATGTCGTTGGCTTCCTTGCACACTCTGCCTGGGCCCATTCTCTGCTCTCCCATCGCTGCGGCCCACCCTGGTCCTCCTTTCCTGGACCATCCTCCTACTCTGGGCTCTCCAGTTGCCTACACACTTGCCCGACCACTGTCCAGCCTGTGCACAGCAGCCAGCGGGATTCCTAAAGAGCTGGCCGGGTCATTTCACCCCTTTGCAGAGTGACCATCACGGGCTCTCCATCCCCGTGGCATAAAGCCCACGCCCCTGACCTCAGGCCCAAACGTCCACTTTATCTGACCTTGCCTACTTTCTCAGCCACATCATCTACCCGCCTCCGTCTTGCCCACCATAGCTACGCTCATCTTTGTCCTCAACCAACTGCAAACCCCAGGGCCTTTGCACTCGATACGCCCTCTGCCTGGCATGTTCTTCTCCCTGTTCTGCAAACCAAGGTTCCTTCTGTCCCTTAGAGAGTTAAAATTCACCTCCTTCCTCATATAGACATTCCTTGAACACCAAATCAAGCCTGGCCCCTCTGCATCGTGACGCCATGCTTTTTTTTTTTTTTTTTGCTGCAGGGTGTTTATCAGCATACCACACTGATGACCTCATTTGTTTGAACATCGCTCGCCTCTGCTGCAAAATGAGACTCAGGAAAGCAGGGACTCGGTCTTACTCATCTCTGCAATGGCCACGTCGGGCACATGGCTAACCAGGAAAGCGGCGTTCGCAGTACGTCCCGGGTCAACATCTGTGCCTGTAGCGCCCATTTGGACGCCCGGCTCCTGATAAAGAGTAAACATTGGCTCTTCTGCGGTCTGTGTTTATCGGCTAATCCATTTTCAAAGTATTCACAGCCAATAATCAGCCCTGGGCCAGGAGAGAGAATAAAAGATCCAGGGGCAGGAAAATGACGAGAGAAAACTTCCAGAAAAGACAGGAAGAGGCCAATTCCTCCAGAGGCATCCTGGGAGCTCTGGGCCACACGACCCGTCCCTGGTCCTGGTGCCGGCTGCCACCCCAGGGAGGGCAGGCTGCCTGTGACTGCGGGGTCGTCAGGCCTGCATGGCATAGACCCCGGGTACCAGTCCAGTTGGCGGCAGAGCCAAAGCCCTCCCAAGGCTGCTCGTCTGAGGGACCGTAGCCCGCCACCCGAGCTGCTGTTCACGGTGCTCCTGTGCATTTTACGTCCAAGCTACATGCCCAGCCTTATTTTTTATTTTATTTTATTTTATTTTATTTTATTTTGGTACTGGGGATGGAACCCAGGGGCATTCTACCTCTGAGCTACACCCCCAGCCCTATCCTTCCTTCCTTCCTTCCTTTCTTTCTTTCTTTCTTTCTTTCTTTCTTTCTTTCTTTCTTTCTTTCTTTTTTGTGGTACTGGGGTTCCCGGAAACCCTTTTACCTCCGGGCTACACTCCCAGATATATATAATTTTTTTTTAAATAGGGTCTCTTAAGCCAGCAAAGCTGGCTTCAAACCTGGGCAATCCTCCTGTCTCCACCTCCCAAGTGCAGGGATTACAAGCGTGCGCCACCACGCCTGGCCTATTCTTTATTTTTTGAAACAGGGTCTCACTGAGTTGCAAAGGGCCTCACTAAATAGTAGCTGACGCTGTTTTTGAGCCGTGATCCTCCCGTCTCAGTGTCCCGAATGCTGGGATTACAAGCGTGCACCATTATTCTTTATTTTGAAACAGAGTCTCACTGAGTTGCAGAGGGCCTCACTAAGTAGCTGAGGCTGGCCCAAAACCCAGATCCTCCTGTCTCCACCTCCTGAATGCTGGGATGACAAGCGTGCACCACCACATATTTTTTTATTTTGAGATAGGGTCTGGCTGCGTTGCTGAGGCTGGCCGCCTGTGTCAGCCTCCCAGTGCTGGGGTAAGGGCGTGTGTCCCGCACCTGCTTCCTCCTCTCTTTGGAGTGTCTGTTTATTGCCCCTTCGCACTGGGCTGTTTCCCCCTCCATGGGCAGCGGGCTTGCTTGGAGAGCCTGTGCCCGCCCGAGAGGACCAGAGCTCAGCCCAGGACGCAGGCCTTGGGCCACGACACAGGACTTCCAGGAGAGCGGGGCATCCCCATCCTGCCTTGACTGGGTCGTGCCCTTTTCTTTCTGGCTTCTGTTCAAAGGCCTCTAACCAGGAAACAGGTGCTCTGGTTGCCAGGTGGCACCTGCCTATCTGCTGTAGCCAAAGTCCACCCTGGGTCCCTGGCCCTGCCCTGCCCTGAGCCACACTGTCCCTGTAGACCCCAGCCCCCTCCTCCCAAGGGGGACGGGGTGGCTCCCACTTTTAGCCAGTAGGGGGTGCTGCTGCCTTAGGGCCAGAGCATGCAGGGGTCTGGGGCTGGGGAGCCAGGCTGCTAATCACCTGGAAGCACAGGTGGGCCTGGGGGTGGATTCTGAGATACACTCGAGATACACCCCACCCAGCAATGGGGCAGCCCTTATCCACCCTCGCCTGCCTGCTGTGCCCACCTGCCGGGGGTCCAAAGGGCAAGGCCAAGCATCTTGGAGTATCAGGTTGGGTTCTGGCTACGGCCACCAGTGACCAGGGCACTCCTGGGGCGGGCTGGGACCTTTAACCTCTTGCCCTCCTTCTAACTCAATGCCCTCGGCTCTGCAGGCTCATAAGCCGAGGCATGAGCCAAGGCCTGAGCTTTTGCCAGGCCCTACACAGTGCGTGTGTGTGTGTGTGTGTGTGTGTGTGTGTGTGTGTGTGTGTGTTGGGGGTTGGGGAGTGAGTCTCCTTATACTTCTCTTAGAAAAGGGACCCTGGCAAGCAAGGCCTCTCTCCAGTTTGTCCCACATCTTAGCCATCCCCAAATCCTGTGTCTGGTTTGGAAGGGGCCGGGATATGTATTTGCAAACCCGGTCACTTGAGCTGCGGCCTGCCCCCCTCCAGGGCCAGCAGAGGCTGGGGCTGGGCGAGGCAAGTGAGACTCCAGAGAAAAGCCTTGTGGGGACTCGCTCGGGGCGCAGGCTGGTCCCTGGAGCACCTGCCTCCCTCGACACAGCTTCCCTAGGGGCTGCCTCTGCCCCGCACCGCCCGTGCCCCGCGTCATCCTCAGTGAGATCACCCACAGATCCCAAGCAGTGGCCCTTGCAGGGTCCAGCCTGGAACTCAGTTTAACAAGCAGCCAATGTCAGATGCTGGTGTGAACCTTGAGTCCAGAAGGGAGAAAACATTATTCCTGCCCCCAAGCAGCCTGTCCACCAGGATAAAGTCCAGACTCCTGAGTATAAACTTCTGCAGAGGGTGGCTCCCCTGGCAGGTCCAGCCCCAGCTCCAGGGTAGCCCCCCAGGCCACACCAAAAAAACAAACTACCCTGCACTTCCAGGCCTCCAGCCCTCTCCTTGGGCTGGCCCCTGTCCTGGAATACCCTCTCCTACTTCTAGGCTGGGCCGACCTGTCTCCTCTTCACAGTAGCCACCTGTGGATGCTGGCAGGGGTAACCTGCGCCCGTCCGCCAGCCCAGCACCTCTGCCTCCTGCCTCCCGACTCCAGGAATGAGCTGCATCTCTCCTCCCACAAACAGGGCGCACTCCCTAAGCGCCTCCTGTCTGCAGGCGGGGTGCTGGGTGCCGGGCGAGGGCTCTGAGCATCCTCTGCCCTCGGAGAGCTCACATGCAGGTCAGGGGTGGTGACTGTGGCCCTTACTTCTAGGCCCCCCAGCACAGGTTCAGGGTTGAACAACATTCCATGACCGTCTAGGGACCCTCCTGGCATCAACTGCTCTACAACAAGCAAAGTAAGATGCTCGTACCCCAGCACACGAGGCTGTGGGAGCCTTCTCCAATATTCCAGAAGCCTCTCAAAGGAGAAAGCATGGCTTTTGTTTTCTGGAAATGAAGCAGTCACTCGGAGCCCTTCTTCCCGAATACCCCGTATCCTGGAGGGCTACCAGGCTTTGTCACAGCCCTCCCAGCAGGTGGGCCTCTGCTGTCCCTTTACCCTTCCTGGCAGGGAGCCCTCCAGTCATCAGATGCTTCCTGAAGACTAACTTGGGCACAGAAAAGACTGGAACCACGCACACCTGGCTGACGTTCTGTCTCAACTGAGTCCTTTGTGGACCTGTCTTCTTTACTTTTTATTTTCACTTTTGCGGTACTGGGGATGGAACCCAGGGACATTCTATCCCCAAGCTATACCCTCGGCCCTATTTTTTATTCTTTATTTTGAAACAGGGTTTCAGTGAGTTGCGGAGGGCCTCACTAAGTAGCTGAGGCTGTCTGTGACCCTCCTGTCTCAGCCTCCCGAACGCTGGGATGACAAGCGTGCGCCACCACACCTGGATTTTGGACCTGTCTTCTAAGACAGGAAGCGGGTGCCACCTGATGTAAACAGAGTAACCCCGTCCCCAGTTCCCTTGCCCCTGGGCTTCTAGTCTCTCAGCAGGACTTTGAGGGGCCACACATGTGAACAGGGTGATGGGAAGGGGTGCAGAGTCCCCTCAGAGGGACAGAACCAGGCAGAAATGGCCACGGAGCTGCTCCCAGAAGCTACATCCTCTATTTCTTCCCAATTGGACCACGTACACGTTTCTATGGAAATTGTCTATGGCCAAGACAGTTCTTATTTCTTAGAGAAATGTGCAGCCAGGCAGGGTGGTGCATACCTGTAATCCCAGTACATAGGAGGCTGAGACAGGAAGATCACAGCTTAGAGGCCAGCCTCAGCAATTTAGCAAAACCCTCAGCAACTTAGAGCATGTTTCAAAATAAAATGTAAAAAAAGGCTGGAGAGTGTAGCTCAAAGGTAGGATGCCCCCTGCGTTCGATCTCCAGTACCAAAATTAAAATTAAAACATGCACGCCGGGCGTGGTGGCGCACGCTTGTAATCCCCGCGCTTGGGAGGCGGAGACAGGAGGATCGCACAGGTTCGAAGCCAGCCGTGCTGGCGTAAGAGACCCTGTTTCAAAAATATAAAAAAATAGGTCTGGGAGTGGAGCCCGGAGGTAGAAGGGCTTCCAGGAACCCCAGTACCACACACACAAAAAAACCCAAAAACATGCACATTGCTGTGACCAGCTGAATCCATCCCCAGTGTGTGTGTGTGTGTGTGTGTGTGTGTGTTGCTAGGAATTGAACCCAGAAACATTGTATCTCTGAGCTATACCTTAACCCTATTATTTATTTATTTATTTATTTATTTATTGGTCCTGGGGATTGAAACCAGGGGTATTCTACTTCTGAGCAACATCCCCAGCTCAATTTTATTTTTTGCTTTGAAACACAGTCTCACTAGGTTGCTGAAAGTCTCCTTACTTGCTGAGGCTGTCCTCAAACCTGTGGTCCTCCTATCTCAGCCTCCCAAGGAGGCTGGGATTATAGGCATGCGCCACTGTGCCCAGCCTTATTTTCATTTTGAAACCGGGGCTCACTGAGTTCCTGAGGGTCTCACTTAAGTGCGGAGACTGGCCTGCGACCTATGATCCTCAGCCTCCCAAGCACTGGGATTACAGGTGTGTGCCCACATGCCCAGCTCTACCATCCATCTTCCATCCATCCATCCATCCATCCATCCATCCATCCTCCATCATCCATCCATCCATCCATCCTCCATCCATCCTCCATCATCCATCCATCCATCCATCCATCCTCCATCCATACATCCTCCATCCATCCATCCATCCATCCATCCTCCATCATCCATCCATCCATCCATCCATCCATCCTCCATCCATCCTCCATCATCCATCCATCCATCCATCCATCCATCCATCCATCCTCCATCCATCCATCATCCATCCATCCATCCATCCATCCATCCTCCATCCATCCATCCTCCATCCATCCATCCATCCATCCTCCATCCATCCATCCATCCATCCTCCATCCATCCTCCATCCATCCATCCATCCATCCATCCTCCATCCATCCATCCTCCATCATCCATCCATCCATCCATCCATCCATCCATCCTCCATCCATCCATCCTCCATCCATCCATCCTCCATCCACCCATCCTCCATCCACCCACCCCACACTGGTCTGTGTAGGTTGCCTTCCTTACGGTTGGCCAAGGCTGGCTCCTGCAGCTACAGCAGTGAAGAGTTCCAAGCACCCACAGGACCACCAGACCTTGTCCTGGCTCTTGGCCGGCCTTCCTTCCTTCCTTCCTTCCTTCCTTCCTTCCTTCCTTCCTTCTTTCTGGAATGTACCTAGAACTCAGCTCATTTGAGTCCAAGCCACAAAAACACATTCTCGTCGGAGTTTACTAGCTTGAGCTACACTTGCTGCTTCTGAGCCGCACCTTCCATTGGAGCCCAGCGCAGACCTTCGGGGACCAGTTCCTCCCCTGGATCCCATCTATGGGCGAGGATGAAGGTCGGGCTCCCCAAGGAGCAGAGGACAGCACGAACGCCAGGACAAGGAGGGCAAGCGCCTGCGTGGTCAGCGGTGTCTCTAAGCTGCCGTGGTGTCGCTGGGCCCCTCGTCATCCTTGGGGCAGCCCCCAGGGTCGGGATTCCCAGGCTGAGTCACCAGAGTGACCGGGGGCTGTGCCCTCAGCATTTGGAGTTCCCCTGGCCCGCTCCCAGGCCAGCCACCCTCAGTGTGAGCCTGGGCTGGAGACCCGAGGCTGCCCTGAACCCGAACCAGGGCTGCGCTAGGGCCGTCCCTCCCGGCTGGCCGCTGCTCCCTGCCCGGCCCCTCTGCACAGAGCCCTAGCCAGTGTGCGGCTTTTCTTCTTCCCTTTTTTTTTTCTTAGGTACTGGGGATTGAACCCAGGGGCATGCTACATCCTCAGCCCTTTTTAATTTTATTTATTTTATCAGATTTATCTATTTTTGTGGTATATCCGAGCTATATTCGCAGCCCTATTGTTTTATTCTTTGTTTCGAAAAAAGGTCCAAGTTGCAAAGGGCCTCACAAAGTAGCTGAGGCTGGCCATGAACCTGTGATCCTCCTGTCTCAGCCTCCCAAATACTAGGATTATAAGCATGCACCACCACACTCAGCTTTTATTTATTATTATTTTTATTTAGAAACAGGGTCTTGCTAAGTTGTTTGAGGCTGGCCTTAAACCTGCAATCCTCCTGTACCAACCTCTCAAGTGGTGAGATTACAGGTGTGTACCACCTGCCTACTCTCAGTTTGATTTGTGTGTGTGTGTGTGTGTGTGTGTGTGTGTGTGTGTGACGTGTCACTGGGGATTGAAACGAGGGGGCAGTCTACCTGTGAGCTACACCCCCAGCCCTATTTTATTTTTTATTTTTTTGTGGTTCTAGAGATGGAACCCAGGGGCATTCCACCTCTGAGCTCCACCCCCAGCCCTATTTTTTATTCTTTATTTTGAAACAGGGTCTCATTGAGTTGCAGAGGCTCACTAAGTAGCTGAGGCTGTCTGCGAACCACGATCCTCCTGTCTCAGCCTCCCGAGTTCTGGGGTTACAGGCGTGGGCCACCACGTCCGGCTTCAGTTTGATTTTCGTCTTTCCAAAAGCTATGTTGTCAGGGCTACAAGGAGAGAGGTTCCCATCCTAGACTTGGGAGTCTCAATGTCTAGGCGTTTAGGAAACACGGCATTGCGGGTGACACTGCCCACCTCGATCCAGGCGCTGCTTTGGGCTGGAGGGGAGAGGGAAGGTACTGGACTCTTCCTCCCTCATCCAAAATTCCCAGCCATCTGAGCTGGGATTCAAGTCCAGGCCACCGGGCCCCGGGGGGGGGGGGGATCCTCAAATCCACTCCTTCTGTGTTCATTCACTCAATCAACACTCACTGAGGCCCCTCCTGTGGTTAGCTCCTTCTGAGTTGCTGAAGTTGGCCTCAAACCTGCAATCCTCCTGTCTGGGCCTCCCAAGAACTGAGATGACAAGTGAACACCAGAACCAGAGTTTAGCTCCTTCTAGGCCCGGCCCAGCAGGCTGCAGTGACAGACAGGGCAGAGCTCTCAGGCTTCCGGGCCTGCAAGGAAAAACCTTCCAATAAGCACCCAAAAACAAACAGTAGACATGGCGAGGCACGCTTGTGATCCCAGTACTTGGGAGGCTAAGACAAGAGGCTCACAGGTTCACTGCCGGCCTCAGCTACTTAGTGAGGCCGAGGCCCCCTTGCAACCTAGTGAGACCCTGTTTCAAATTACAGACTAAAATGATCGGGCTGGGGGTGTAGGTCGGAGGTAGAATGCCCCTGGGTTCCACTCCCATTACCGCAAAAGAAAAAAAAAAGTAAACAGAACAGAGTAATTTCAGTGCGACGCGCTCCTCACGTAAGGCCCCTCTGAATGCGACCACAGTGCTCCCGCTGGGACTTGGCATGTGGGGGATCCCGGTCCTCAGCACCCAGCGGCCGCCGCGCCTGCACCCCAAGACCTGGGTGCGGCCTCCCGCGTGCCCCCGGCTCGGGCCTCCGCCTCCCCGCACGGCCGGAGGGCTGGGCAGGTGCCTTCAGGTGGGGCTTTTCCGGGGCCGGTTTTCCCCGGCTCCCGCTGGAACTCCCAGGGGCCGGGGATGGACGGAGGGCCGCCTGCCCGCCCGCCGGGCCCAGCTCAGCGCTCTGCAGCGGTTCCCGGAACTCCTCGATTTCCCTGCGGCCTCGGCGTTTGCAAGAAAATGAAACCCAGGCCCCGCCCGGCGGCCCCGCTGCACCCCGCTCCGGGCGGTGGGCGGGAGATGCCCGGGCTGCATCCCGGGGGGGGGGGTACGGGGGTCCAGGGCTCAGAGAGGGTCAGCATCCCGCCGGCCACTCCGCCTGCAGGGGCGCGGGGAGCTGCAAACCCGGCCCGCCGGGCAGGGGGCGCCCCCCTCTCCAGGAGGCCGGCTCGGGCTGCGGGACGTGGAAGCGCCCGGGGGAGGGCCGGCTGCGGGTGACCCGCCGGCCGCCCCGGGGGCGGTGGAGCCCAGGCCTCCTTCCTCCCATCGCGGGGTTTATAAGAAACGAAACTCCCCGGCGGCGGCGGCGGCCCGGCGGTCACACGCCCGCCCCGGGAGGCTCCGGGACAGCCCGCGGGCGCAGGTGCCCCCTGCTCAGCCCGAGGCAGCACCCGCCCCGCCCCGCTCCCCACCCTGCAGTCGGGTTTTATAACAGTGCAAGGTTCGCTCTGCTGTGTCACACCGCTTTTCTGCCAGCGTGGGGAGGAGAGGGGCTGGTCTCTGGCCCCGCGGATCCCCGCGGCCAGACCTGGAGCTGACCCAGAGCAGGAGCTAGATCGATGGTTGAAAGAACTAAGAGTCTTTCCTGAGACTGACAACAGGAGGATGGCAGGTTCGAGGCCAGCCTCAGCAAGCTAGAGAGACCCTCGGCAACTTAGAGAGACCCTGTTTCAAAATATTAAAGATTTTTCATTTATTTATTGATTGATTGCAGTACTGGGGATGGAACCCAGGGGCATTGTACCTCCGAGCTACACCCCCAGCCCGGATGTGGTGACACATGCTTGTAATTCTAGTACTTGGGAGGCTGAGACAGGAGGATCAGGGTTTGTGGACAGCCTCAGCTACCTAGAGATACCCTGTTTCAAAATAAAGAATAAAAATAGGGCTGGAGGTGTAGTTTGGAGGTAGAATGCACCAGGGTTCCATCCCCGGTACCACACACACACACACACAAATTAAAACATTAAAAAATAGGGCTGGGGGTGTAGCTCGGAGGTAGAATTGCCTCTGGGTTCAATCCCCATTTCTGGGGAAACAAAACAAAACAAAATAGGGTTGAGGGTGTAGCTCAGAAGGAGAATGCACCCGGGTTCAATTCCGGGTGCCATAAAGAAAAAAGAAAAATAAAGCCAGGTGAGGTGGTGGCGCTTGTCGTCCCAGCAGTCAGGAGACAAGAGGATCTGGGTTCATGTGGACAGCCTCAGCTTCTTGAATCATTTGCAACTCAGCGAGGCCTTGTTTAAAATATAAAAAATAGGGCTTGGGGTGTAGCTCAGAGGTAGAATGCCCCTGGGTTCCATCCCCAGTGCCCCCTAAAAAAGAAAGAAAAAAAGAAAATAATAATATTTTTTCTTCTCTTTGTATAGTAGTGATGGTGCTGGATTCTTCCTTAAACCTTTTGGAGGGAGTGTGTGTGTGTGTGTGTGTGTGTGTGTGTGTGTGTGTTTCTGGGTATTAAACCCAGAAGCAGTTTAACAGGGTCTTGGCTAAGGTGCTGAGGCTGGATCCTCCCAGCTCAGCCTCCCAGGGACTGGGGTTGCAGGGTGGGCCACCACACCTGCTGTTTCTGGAGGCTTCTTTGAGTTTTGGACTTCTCAGTTCTGGACCTCCTCCCTCCCAGCTTTGTTGTGGAAATGGAGATGACAGAGGAGGGAGCGAGGGATCTCAGAGCCTCTGGACTTGCAGGGCTGGGTTCTCAGGGTGTGCCAGCTTTGGGGGGCAGGCCTCACCTACAAAAAGCTCATCCTTCCCCTTGCTGGGTACAGCAGCCCAGTCCCTCCAAAACTCCAATTTCTAGGAACATTTCTGAAACCACGCTAACAGCAGAGAACCTGATGACCATATGGTACCCAGAAATGCGTATCAGAGAGAATTAAAAATCTAAGAAAGGCCGGGCATGGTGGCGCACGCTTGTAATCCCCGTTGGGAGGTGGAGACAGGGGGATCAGGATCGGGCTGGTTCGGAGCCAGCCTCACTGGTTTAGGAGACCCTGTTTCCAAATAAAAATATAAAAACAGGTCTGGGACTGTAGCCCGGAGGTAGAAGGGTTTCCAGGAACCCCAGTACCACACACACACACACACACACACACACACACACACACACACACACAAACACACACACAGAAAGAAGGATGACACGATGCATCCATTCACTTATTTTTGATACTGGGCATTGAACCCAGAGGCGTTCTACCTCCAAGCTACACCCCTAGCCCAATTTTATTTCTTATTTGGAAACAGGGTCTTACTGGTTTGCTGAAGGCCTCAATAAATTATTGAGGCTGGCTTTGAACCCACAATTCTCCTGTCTTAGCCTCCCAAGTACTGGGATTACAAGCATGTGCCACTACACCTGGCTATCGGAAAGAATTTTGATAGTTTCCCCAACTTCATCTTGTCAAAGGACAAGTAATAGATGTCATTGACCTTTTTCTGGCACTGAGAATTGAACCTGGGGCGCTTCTCTGAGCTTTCCCTCAGCCCCCCCCCTTTTTTTTTGGTGGTACTGGGGTTCCTCCGGGCAACACTCCCAGACCTATTTTATGTTTTTGGAAACAGGGTCTCTTAAGCCAGCGCACTGGCTTCGAACCTGCGCGATCCTCCTGTCTCTACCTCCCAAGCGCGGGGATGACAAGCGTGCGCCACCGCGCCCGGCAAGCTCTCCCCTTTTTAAATGTTGAAGTGGTCTTGTTAAGCCACTGAGGGGCTCACTAAGTTGCTGCGGCTGGCCTTGAACCTGCAATCCTCTTGTCTCAGCCTTCTACATCTCGGGATTACAGACGGGAATGTGCCACCACGCCAGACTTCTGGTCAGCCTTCATCCAAGATTCAGGATCAGGCAACGCCGTTCACTCACGTACACTGAGAATTCTCACTGGGCAACAGTAGAATATGGGTTTTGTAAGGTTGGAACAAGGAAAAGGAGCCATAGAGGAGACAGCCCGGGGACATAAGGATATTCAGATGACTTTATTACAAGTATTAAAGCAGAGGGGACTTCCTTATTATGCTGACACAGGGAGACTAGAATCTCCTGATTTTAGGAAAACCAGTCTGATTTCAGACTGTTTCTTTCTCTCTTTTTTTTTTTTTTTGCGGTGCTGGGGATGGAACCCATGGGCATTCTGCCTCCAAGCCACACTCTCAGCCCTATTTTTATTCTTTCTTTCTTTTTTCTTTTTTGTGGGTTTGGGGATGGAACCCAGGGGCATTCTACCTCTGAGCTCCACCCCCAGCTCTATTTTTTATTCTTTATTTTGAAACAGGGTCTCACTGAGTGGCAAAGGGCCTCACTAAGTAGCTGAGGCTGTCTGCGAACCACGATCCTCATTTCTCAGCCTCCCAAATGCTGGGATGACAAGCGTGCACCACCACACCAGGCTCCAGACTCTCTGTTTCACTGAGGTTTCAATTAATTGTGTGGTACTTAGTGTGAGTGACTCCATGCCAAGTACTGGTGCAGGTGTGCTTGGTGTCCAGTGCAGGAGCTCAGCCCAGAACAATGGCACTCCATAATTTTGTTTAACAATCTTCACAATAATTAGGAGACATGGGCATACGTAGTGACACATGCCTGTGATCCCAGGACTTGGCAGGCTGAGAGAGGAAGACTGAAGGTTCACAACCAGCCTCAGCTACTTAGTGAGGACCTTTGCAACTCAGTGAGACTCTGTTTCAAAATAAAGAATAAAAAAACAATAGGGCTGGGGATGTTGGAGGTAGAATGCCCCTGGGTTCCATCCCCAGTACTGAAAAATAGATAGATAGATAAATAAAATTTAAAAAAAGGAAAAAAGAAAAGAAATAAAAGAATAAAAAATAGGGAAAATTTTACCAGAGAGAGAGAGAGAGAGAGAGAGAGAGAGAGAGAGAGAGAGAGAGAGGAATTTTAGAGGAATATTTAGCAGGCAATCAAAGCAGCTTGGGTTTGGACGATTTCTACTTAGAGAAGATGGTTGGAATGACAGAAGATTGTTACTGAGTCAGAGGGCGCACTCCCAGTGACTAAGGACTTAGGGGAGACTGTATTGTTCGGCATCATAAGAAACGTGTGCTATCACTTAGAGTGGGGCTCATCAAAAGCAGTCAATAATCAAGACTTTGTAGACAAGTGGGAGCTAAGTAGATCACAGCAGCCCAATCATAAGACAGTTCTTACAGGTTTCAAAATGAAATAAATATCCTTAAAGTTAAAAGTTAAGACAAGTAAAAGAACACTTCAAAGATGTAAACGACAATTTCACTGGTAAACCCTAAGACTGAGGAATTTCTTCTGAGCAAGAAATCACTGATGTGTGCAAAGATTTCGCTAACAGTGTTGTACGCTGTATCATGACAAGATGGAAAGAACCTAGATGTCCTACAACAGGGGATTAATCGGGTAAATTTTTATTTATCCCTGTGACTGAAAATAGGCTCCCATTCCAAATAATACTGCAGACGTGCATCTCATGTCACGGAAGATACCGAGTATGCATGTGTGTACACACAAAGGTGCGTGTTTATGAGGCAATATAAAGGTTTTGCTTTGGAGCTCTTTTTATAGCCTCCTGTTGCCTTCACAGGGCAATAGCAATGTCTGCTTCTCAGGCTGAAGAGAGGCAGAGTTCCCCTCTCTAATCTCATTCTGAATTCTCCAGCGGTGGCGTAAGGCATCCCTCGGCTACAGGAAGACGGCCTGACTTGCTTTCTGCTCTTCCTATTCAAACGCTCTTGGTCCCTGTAGCAGGTCCTCACCCCCCCCCCTCCCTTGTCTAACCTACAGCACCCAAACCACCTCCCCATCCAGAGCCTCAGTATCTTGTATTTTCCTTAACACTCAGCGAGGTTCCTTCCCTGCCTCCCCTGCCTCGGGGGCGGGGGGGGGCACTCTCTGAGATTCGTGCCATTCCTGGCCGTCTGGTCTCTCAGGATCCTGGCTTTACGACAGCCAAAGTCCAGTTCTGTGTCCCGGAATTGGAGTAACCATCCATTTCCTCTGTGAGAGGGAGACGGAACAGGACTGAGGTGAAAGGCTGCACGGATACCCTGTTTATGGACCGGGTCACTGCGATTAGGTGCTGTCCCCGAGAGCCGTGGTGAGGGAGACACACCTGGAAGGCTGTTTACTTCTGAGTCAGCAGCTCTGGGGAGGTGGAGGAAGGACCATGCTTGGCCAGAGCTCTGAGTTGGAAAAGGTGTTCTAGGGGCACAGAGGGCAAGGTCTAGTTGTGTGCCCACCCAGGAGTTAAGTTGCTTTCCACTGAGAATGGAACCCTGACCTTGGCCAGCCCTGGGCAATTCCTTCCCGCTGCCAGAACTCCAGGTTCTTGGGGACCTGGAGGCCCCACGCACAGGGGGAGGGTGTTACCTCGGTGCCTATTAGACCCTGGGGTGGGGACCTTGAAAACCACACCATCTGGTGCCCTCGAGGGGCACTGAGCTTTACAAACATCATCTCCCCATCGCTGCAACCAGCAAGGTAGGACTATCGCCATTCTGTAGCTGAAGAAACCCAGGTCCTGAGTCCTGGGTTGGCGGGGCCAGCAGCCGCCAGGTGGGGGTTTCCTGTCACAGTCCCGTGCGCACCCCACGCGGGCAGGCTCTCTGCGCCTTTAGCTTCCAGGGCAAGGGAGCCACCCAGAGGGGGCGGTGACAACCCTTCCAGCCCGCAGCCCCGTGAGGGCCAAACCCCTGCTTTTTTTGGTACGGGAGATCGAACTGAGAAACTTTTTACTTCCTAGCTACACTTCCTGCCCTTTTATTCTGTCAAACAGCCTCTCGCTAAGTTGTGGAGGCTGGCTGTGAATCCGTGATCCTTCCTTCTCGGCCTCCCAAGTGCTAGGGTTGCAGGCATGTGACACTGTGCCCAGCTGAAACCTCTCCTCTCCTCTCCTCTCCTCTCCTCTCCTCTCCTCTCCTCTTCTCTTCTCTTCTCTTCTCTTCTCTTCTCTTCTCTTCTCTTCTCTATCCAGGGCCCCGCTAGGTAGCTGAGAGGCTCGCTCAGTTGCTGAGGCTGGCCTCAAACCCGTGATCGTCCTGTCTTACCCTCCTGGGTTCCGAGGCTACAGGTGTGCACCACCACACCTGGCCGGAACCCTTCCTCCTCGATACCCGGTTGGCGGGCGCGGGCCGGTGCCCCCGAGGGGCGGCAGGTGGGGGCGACGGCTCACCTGGCCGGGGAGGCCGCGGCGCGGGGCGGACTCCCGGGCGGCGCGGGGCGGGGCGGCGCCCTGTACTTCCCCTTCGGCGCTAGCGCTACAACAGCCTGATTTCCCCGAAATGATGCGGCGGCGCGGGCCAATGGGCGGCCGCGGGCCGGGGGCGGGGCCGGGGCGGGGCCTGGCGGGGCGGGGCCTGCGGGGGAATCCCGCTAAGTGCCGAGGTCCCCGCGCCAGCCGCGGCCTCGCAGAGCGCGCCAGTCCTCGGAGCGGGCCGGACGCGAGCCCCGCGGCCGTCGGCGCCCCGGAGGTGAGCCGGCCACGGCGGCCGGGCGGCGGACGCGGGGCGCGGGCGGGGCGCGGGCCGGGCTCCGGAGGGGTCGTGACCTCGGGGCGGCGGGGGGCGGCGCCACAGGTGTCCCCGGCTGCGGCTGGGAGGAGGGGAGCGCGGGCGGGGGGGGGGGATGGCGTGGGGAGGGCGCGCGGCCCCGCGGCTCGGATCCCGGGAGGCGGGCAGCGGGGGTGCCCGGGATGCAGGGCTCCGCTTGGCTGTTAGGGAGGCTGCCGATCTCCCTGCCCAGAGATTTCTTTTTGGCACCGAGAAAAGGAAGTCCCTCCCTTCCTAAAGGATTTGCATTTTGAGAGAAAAGTTCTGGTGTTGAGAAGTCTGCGATTTTTGTCCCATCCTCCCCTCCCCCCCCCTTTTTTTTTTTTTTTTGGTACCGGGGCTCAACCCAGGGCGGCGCGCTTGCTGGCAGGTGCTCTACCGCTGAGCTACGTCCCAGCCCTGGTTCGGTCCCTTTTTCCTGCACATCAGTCCAGAGGCCATCACTGGCATGCCGGTCTCCTCCTGAGACGGGCGGGAAGGGACGAAACAGGGCAGGTGTTCTTGCCTGAGATACAGCAGAGTCTGGGCAGCAGCTGTATTCCAGTGCAGGCTGCCCTTCAGGTGACTCCTAGGACCTGGTTCCTGGTGAGGGCAGGGGAGGTAATGATCTGGGTGCGAAGGCAGGGAGGGTAATTAAGTGACCTCGGGTGATTGCCCAGGGACCGGTGCTCGACTCTGAACAGAAGCCTTCTCTTCACAGCCAACATGCCCATCACTCGGATGCGTATGAGGCCCTGGCTGGAAATGCAGATTAATTCCAACCAGATCCCGGGGCTGGTCTGGATTGATAAAGTGAGTGAAACTCTTGGGGGTTTTCCCTTTTATTCTTTTAACTCACGTCCTTCAGGGGACCAAAGCTTCAGGAACAGCTCAAAAAAGGGGAAGTGGCTGGGGGCAGGTAGTTGTTTTCCCAGCGGGTCTTGCCTGTGGGGCCTGGGCCCTCCTGGCTCAGCTCCTGCCAGCTGCCCATCTCAGGGAATCGACAGGACGCCCTGCTAAATGCAGCTAAAAGACTGGTCCACATGTGCGGCGCCCGGCTTCTGTGTCTTCCTGCTATGCCCACGGCAGCCCACAGGCTCCAGCTGGACAGATGGGAAACAGAGGCGGGCACTGCTGGGGAGGAGGCTGGCTGGCTGGCTCAGCAGAGAACCCAAGAATGACTCCTGTACCAGTTACTTTGGCTCAGGAAGTCTGTAGTTGGTGCACATGGGGCAGCCTAGACCCTGCAGACTTAGTAGCAATAATAGTATTTAGTAGCAATGGTAGTATTGGCCACTGTATTCTGAGAGTTACTCTGTGCCTGGGACCGTGTTGAGGGTGCCACTGATATCTTGTTGTTTCATCCTCAGGCTAGTCCTGTGGGGTAGGTCCCAGAGAGAGAAACTGAGGCACTGAGAGGTAGATGATAGGGCCTTGCGGGAAGTGGTACAGCCGAGATTTGGACCTCCACAGCGATTCAGGAGCCCATAGTTAGCCACCAGTAATAAGGACGGTAAGACTTAGTATTTGTCACTGTGGCCAAAACATGCTGATTTTTACCCTTAAAAAACTTTTTTTTTTTTTTTGAGGTATGTTTTCTTATTTTAGAGGAGAATTTGAAAACTTGGGCGGGGAGGGCAAGGCAGGCGATAGAGTGCCAAGGTCATGCAGGCCTGGCCCAGGGCTTTGTGAGGGGTGTGACCAGGACCCCGGTGTAGAAGCCCATGGTCCTGGGTGTCCTGCACGGACTCTTCTAATGGAAGAAGTTTGTATATCTGTTTGGTGCTGAGGAGCCAGAGAGACGCATCCCAGAGCTCCTAGACCAGGGCAGTGGGGGGTGCTCTGTGGGGTCCTGGCACATGTGTAAAGCAGTGGAAGTCTTTACTGAGCTGATAGACCTGGACCCATCGAAGCCACACTCAGGATGACCCTCAACTCAAGCCAGATGTCAGGCGGAAAAGGGGAAGTCAGATTTTCCCAGACCTGGGGGCTGGGCACGGCCAGCTGCAAAGCCCGTGGTCTCTGCGCAGCTGACGCGGCCTCTGTGTGTGTCGTTCAGGAGGAGATGATATTCCAGATCCCGTGGAAGCATGCGGCCAAGCACGGCTGGGACATCAACAAGGACGCCTGCCTCTTCCGGAGCTGGGCCATTCACACAGGTGTGTCCCTGGGACTCTGGCCCCAGGGCCCGAGAGGCAGGGGAGGTGCTGATGTTAACACGGGGCTCTGGCAGGCCCAGCTCTCGGGATGGTGTGCAGAATGACCTGGGAGGTGGGCGGGGGCCAGACCTATATTTCTGGAGGGCAGAATCTATGGTTTCGATTGATTCTCGAAGGGATTTGTAAAGCCATATCTCAGAAAGCATGACTTTGCTAGATTCAAGTTCTTGGGGAAAAAAGTTGTGGGCCGGGCTTGTTGGCACATGCCTATAATTTTGGTACTTGGGAGGCTGAGACAGGAAGATTGCAGGTTAGAGACCAGCCCCAGCAACGTAAGACTCTTGGTAACCTAGTGAGACCCTATTTCCAAATAAAATATAAAAAGGGCTGGGAATGTAGTCTGGAGGTAGATGTCCTGGGTTCAATCCCCAGTACCAAACACACCCAAAAAATAAAAAGAAGTCGTAAACCAGGGCACTGAAAAAGATCTCCTTTTTTCTTTTTTTTTTTGTGGTACTGAGGATGGAGCCCAGGGACATTCTACTTCTGAGTGACATCCCCAGCCCTCTTTTTTATTCTTTATTTTGAAACAGGGTCTCACTGAGTTGCAAGGGGCCTTGCTAAGTAGCTGAGGCTGTCTGCGAACCTGGATCCTCCTGTCTAGATCTCCTTTTTTCTAGGCATTAATCAAGGTGTGGTGGCACTTGCCTGTCACCCCAGTATTTGGAAGCTGAGACAGGAGGACTGCAGGTTCGAGGACAGCCTCAGCAAGTAGTGAGACTCTCATCAACCTCGGGAGACTCTTTTTTTTTTGGTACTGGGGTTCCTGGAAGCCCTTCTACCTCTAGGCTACACTCCCAGACCTATTTTTTAATATTTTTTATTTGGAAACAGGGTCTCTTAAGCCAGTGAGATCTTCCTGTCTCTGCCTCCCAAGAGCGGGGATTACAAGCATGCGCCACCCTACCCGGCTAGGGAGACTCTTTTAAAATAAAAATAAAATAGGGCTGAGAAGGTAGCGTGGAGGTAGAATGCCTCTTGGTTCAATCCCTAGTACCACATACACAAGAAGTCTTGGAGAAGTCCCAGTCCCGCCCGAACCCGTGGTTGCTGGTAGCGCCAGACGGCATGGTCCAGGGTGCACAGCTCACCTTGGGGAGAGAGTGCTCTGTCTGGGCCCTTCTCTGAGGCTGCAGGATGTTTCAGCCAGGTGCAGAATGTCACCCAGGAATACCTGCGGTTTTGCCAGTGTGGACGCCTGGGGCCCTTTTGCCACGGGGGCAGCTGACAGTCCACGTCCCTCTCTGACTCTTCAGGCCGATACAAAGCCGGGGAGAAGGAGCCAGACCCCAAGACATGGAAGGCGAACTTCCGCTGCGCCATGAACTCCCTGCCTGACATTGAGGAGGTGAAGGACAGGAGCAGGAACAAGGGCAGCTCAGCCGTGCGCGTGTACCGGATGCTCCCGCCTCTCACCAGGAACCAGAGGAAAGGTAGGGCCCTGGGCTCCGGGGAAGCCCGGGGGCGGAGGAAGGAGGCCGGTGGGGCCGCAGCTCACAGCCCGTCTCCCCACAGAGAGAAAGTCTAAGTCCAGCCGAGACGGCAAGGGCAAGGCCAAGAGGAAGGTGAGCGAGCCGGCACTGGCCTTTGGTCCCCGCGGGCAGGGCGCGGGAAGGGTGCTCCAGGGGCCTGAGCTCTTTCCTCCCTCCACAGTCCTATGGGGATTCCAGCCCCGACACCTTCTCTGATGGACTCAGCAGCTCCACGCTGCCCGATGACCACAGCAGCTACACAGCTCAGGGCTACCTGGGGCAGGGCCCCGAGGCGGAGCGGGCCCTCACTCCAGGTGAGGCTGTGGGTCTGCAGCGGACCCCGCACGTTGGTGGGCGGCTCTTTGTCTTGGGTCCCTCATGCTGGCGGAGGGTGGCTGCGGGGTGAGGGGTGCACACCAGTCAAGCACACAGCCTTCACCTCTGGTTCCCGGCTCCCCAGCTCTGTCGCCGTGTGCCGTCAGTAGCACGCTCCCCGACTGGCGCATCCCGGTGGAGATTATGCCGGACAGCACCAGTGACCTGTACAACTTCCAGGTTTCACCCATGCCTTCCACCTCTGAAGGTTTGTGCTCTGTGGGTCCGGCCTGCCTGCTTGGTGGGTCTTGCAAAGGCCTTTTTGAGGAAGAAGAGATGTTGGAACTGCCTCCTGCACCGAGCTGACCATCACCCGCCCCCATGGGCATGAGCCCAGGGTACCAGGAAGGCGGTTCCCAGTGGGCTGTGTGGGGCTGGGAGGAGACTGAAGGGGCCTGGGCCGCATCTCGGTCAGCGGCGGCTGCTGGTTCAGTTCTTCTCGCCCTTTGCAGCCCCGCATCCGGGGGCGGGAAGGAAGTCGGGTGGGAAAAGGAGTGGCTTCATAGTTTGGGAGGCTGAGTCACCAGCCAGTGTCCTCTTCTGGAATCTCCGTGGCAGGCAGATGTCTGCCAGGAGGCCACTGTGTGTGGGGGGGGCAGGGGACCCTGGTGGGACTAAAACTGGCAGGGCCAGTGTGGCTGGCTGCCAGCTCACCTCCCTGCTCTGCACCCGCAGCCGCAACAGACGAGGATGAAGAAGGAAGGCTGCCTGAGGACATCATGAAGGTAAAGCCCTTTCCCTCCTGGCCACACTTCTGCAGTGGCCATTTCCCAGGGCAGAGAGAGGGCGAGCCAGGGAGAGCCTGCAGATGAGAGGGTGGCCCGCTGCTGCCGTCACCTGGCTGCTGGTGGAGTTACTCAGCGCCACCATGCGCGCGAGGGACCGCTGTCCTCCCTGGGTGGTGGGAAGGGCCCGTCTCCATGGCCTTCCTAGAGCAAGCCTGAGGCCCCAGACGTCTCTGTGAGTCAGCCTCTGCCAGTGCCAGGTCCCTGGCCCATGTCCTCGGCCCGAACATGCCCAGCCCTTGCTAGTTCGGGAAATACACATCGGGTTTCAATGATCAGCCTTTGGGATCTGTAATATGACGGCTTGGAAAAACTTTTTTTGTTTTAGGCAGATTGTGTTTTTTTCTCTCCCTCTGCTTCAGTTTTAAAAGTGAACACAAACATGTTTCTCAGATGGTTTTTGCTTGGCTTTGCCCTTCAGCGCTCGTAATTGAGCTGTGGGCAGAGGTCCTTATCCTAGAGTTTCTCCTTTTTCTTGTTCCGCGGACCTTCGCTTTAAGCCGCGCTCCTACTTGCTGGTCCCTACGCGGTTGAAGGAAGTCAGGAAGCCGTGGAGATGCTGTTGGAGAGGGTGGCGGGGGAGGCCTGGGCACGTCCCTGTCCATGTGAGCACATGGACAGGCCCCGGGCACGCTCCTGGTTGGAGAGGCAGGGCCCCAGGCTGAGTCTGCACGGGAAGGCGGCTAATGGCTTCTGGCTGCTCTCTCCCCAGCTCTTTGAGCCGTCGGAGTGGCAGCCGACCAGCGTGGATGGGAAGGGTTACCTGCTCAATGAACCTGGGGTGCAGCCCACCTCTGTGTACGGAGACTTCAGCTGCAAGGAGGAGCCGGAAGTGGACAGCCCCGGAGGTCAGCAGGGAAAGCCCGCGTGGGGCTGGGAGGATCAGGGCCGGGGAGATGAGCAGTTTCTGCGGTCGCCGCTGCTCTGGTGTGGCCGGTGGAGGCCAAGTCCGTGGCTCTCAGGGATGGGGCAGCGTGGCGGCACGCACCTGATGCCGCCCCCTGCCCCTCATACGACCTTCTTTACGTCTTCCAGGGGAAATAGGGCTGAGCCTACATCGTGTCTTCACAGATCTGAAGAACATGGACACCAGCTGGCTGGACAGCCTGCTGCCTCCGGTCAGGCTGCCCTCCATCCAGGTCATTCCTTGCGCGCCGTAGCTGGGCAGCTGACCCTCGCCGTCCCCCAGGCGACAGGCCCTGGCGTCGTGGTGGCTGTGGTGTGGAGAAGCTGGACTCCTGCGGGCCCCTTGTCTAGCCAAGTGACCCCGCCGCTCAGCAGGGCTGTGTGGAACCGCCCTCCTTGGCTCTGGCCAGGGTCTGGGCTGGTCTTGGGGCCGAGCTGGCCCGGCCTCCTGGGACCACGGGGTGGGGGTTCTGAGACTGTGGTGTCAGGTGGAGGACACAGACGAGAGTCGGCCTCCGGCTTTCCTGAGCTCCACGGCCTGGAGAGGGCCTCGCTGTCACTGAGCTGGCCCTGCACTAATAGAAGCGTATTCCCAAAGAAACGCGAGCCCCGGGGACTGCGCCCAAGCCAGGGAAGAAGGAAAAGTGGGGTCCCGTGGGCCGGCTGGCGCTGCCTCAGCCTCAGAGGACCCGCCCTGCACCCTGCGCCACCCGAGGGGCTTGGGAGAAGACATGGCACTTTTTTGTGTGGGCCTCGTCACGTCTCTGCTGAGCGGTGTACACTAAGGTTTCCCCAGCTCCTGGCTTCTGCGTGTATTTATACCGTGTCCTGCCCCGTGCCCGCCATGCTGCAGTCCCGGGAGGGAAGTGCGAGCGCCTTAGTATGACTTAAAATTGGAAACGCCATCTAACCACTAAGTCCTGTGTGACCACATACGGACGTGTGTAAATATGTATATTTGTGTTTTTATAAAAAGGCGATTGTTTATAAGGGGCGTGGCCTTTTATTCAGAGAGAAATCGGAGCTGGCTTTACTTTTTATGGACTCCTCGTTGGCATTCTGCCGGAGCGTAAGCTTCGGTGAGCACGGACGGCCTCGGTCGCAAGTCCTTTTGTGGAGGGTGGCAGGAGGAGGGGACAGTCCTGTTACAGGGACGTTGTCATGGGGACTGTCACTCTCCCCGGACTTTGCAGCCATAGCTGGGCGTTGAGGCTGGGGCCCGCGGAGTTCTGTTCTGAGGAGTGCCTGGACTGTCCTGCTGAACATCTGGGTGCTGCTCCAAAGAGTCAGCGGTTGCTCTGACGCAGTCACAGGCAGTAGGCACAGACGAGGAAGGTTCCCAAGGCCTGCTGTGCCCGGCGTCACTGGCTGTCCTTTACAGTGACAGGAATGTTCCCTCTGTGCCTTTTAACACGGGAGGCACCGGCACCAGTCCACGTGTCGACTTAGCACTTGGGAACTAAGTTTTAATTTTTTTCCCTTTTGGTACTAGGGATTGAATCCAGGAGAAATTCTACCCCTGAGCTACACCCCCATCCTACTTACTTACTTACTTACTTAATTACTTACTTATTTATTTATTTGAGGTATTGGGAATTGAACCCATGGGCATTCTACCTCCAAGCTCTACCCCCAGCCCTATTTTTTATTCTTTATTTTGAAACAGGGTCTCACTGGGTTGCAAAGGGCCTCACTAAGTAGTAGCTGAGGCTGTCTGTGAACCACAATCCTCCTGTCTCAGCCTCCCAAATGCTGGGATTAGGAGTGTGCGCCACCACGCCCGGCTTCCTTTTTTTATTATTATTTTTGAAACAAGGTCTCGCTAAGTTGTTAAGGGTCTTGCTAAGTTGCCTAGGCTGGCCTTGAACTTATCCTCCTGTCTCAGCCTCCCAAGTATTAGGATTATAGGCATGTGCCACTGTGCTAAGTTTTAAATTTTATTTAACTAAAATTTGGGCCAGGTGTGTGGCTTATACTTGTAATTCGAGTACAATAATTATCGATGCTGAGTACCAGCCCTGCAGTATCCACGCATGAATGCTTTAGGGAAAGCTTGGCTGAGGTTACATGAAGCCAGGCAGATTTTTGTTTTGTTTTGTGATACTAGGGACTGAACCCAGGGCATTCTACCTCTGAGATACACCCCCAGCCCTATTTTTTTTTCTTATTCTTTATTTTGAAACAGGTCCTCACTAAGTTGTGGAGGGCCTCACTAGCTGGTTGCCAACCTGCGATCCTTCTGTCTCGACCTCCCAAGGACTGAGATGACCAGCATGAGCCACCATGCTCGTACCAGGTCTGGCTGGTCTTCTGAGGGTTGTTCTTAGGGCTTTGGTGTAAGCATGCATGGTGGAAACTCTTGGCTGAGGGAGCCAGGAGGTCATTGAGAGAGAGGAGCCTCACTGGGATGGTCATGGCCACCAGGGTCCACTCCCCAATGGGCTAAACCAGCAACAGGAAACTCAGCCACGCCAGAGAGCACTTGTACAATGACCAAGTGTGGAGGGGTCCCGGGGCGTTTGTGGTCAGCTAGCTTTCTCTGAAGTGTCACTTTTTTATTTTTAATTTTTTGGCACTGGGACTGGTGATTGAGCCCAGGGTTCATTCTACTTCCCAGCTACATCCTCAGCCCTATTTTATTTTTATTTTGCAACACATCTCACTAGGTTGATTAGACTCTCACTACTTGCTGAGGCTGTCCTTGAACCTGCGATCCTCCTGTCTCAGCCTCTCAAGTCCTGGGATTACAAGTATGCGCCACTCCGCCCGGCTCGAAGCGTCACTTTAACTGGGCCAGTGTGTTCGTTCAGCTCAGTTGGCAGCAGGAAGAAAGCCAATATAAAGAGAGGCCAGTATGCGAACGGCCCCTTCTCGGTGCACCAGCTTTCACACCCCGCGCAGTGTGCGGCGTGTGCTGGCCACTCTGGCTTCGAGCACTTTCTCATCTCTCTGGAAGTCTCCAGTGCGTCCTGCCCAGGGCAGAGCGGAAGCCCGGGGCAGACACCTGGGCTTGGTTGGAGGTGGAGCCCTTTTCTCTAGGAGTGACGCCCCTGCTTGGCAGAGCGGGGTCACGGCCACGCTGCCATTCTCTGGGTCTTTCATGCTCTTGAAGTAGATCCAAACATTTACTCTCCTGTGGGGTGGGGATTAGGGGCTCTGGCTTTCCTCTAGGTCAGAACCCCACAGAAGGCTTTTGTCTCTGTCAGACATATGCTGCTTCTTCTACAGCTCACCTTCCATCCTGAGGATGTGTGAGATTCATGGGAACCCGGCACTAACCTGCCCCCACACTGCTGGCCGTACAGGGAGGGAGCCGGGAGCCATGGCTGGCTTTTCCAGGGTTGAAAGTGCTTGACAAGTTGGAACTTGGCTTTATCAGTAGAGACCTCCCGGCAGGGCTAAGTCTAAGCCTAAGTAGATGACCAGTTGGTGTTCTTAGCTCCAGGCTGAGCCAGAGGCCCGTTTCTGCTGCTCTCTGGGGGTGGGGTGTGCAGAAGAAGCCTCCCGCACCCGTCAGCTTACTAGTTTAATTTCAGTCGGGGAGATACTGGAATCCTTGTGGCAAGAAGGGTTAGGGACTGAGCAAAAGAGCCGCCATTTCTCACCAGAGAAGTGATACCACAAACTTAGAAAGGAGACCGCAAAGTCCAGTGGTACAATGACAGCGGACCTCAAGGCCCCTTCCTGCAGATGCTGCGCGCCCCCATCTGCCCACCCCCGCGTTCACGCCCAGCATAAGGGTTTGCACAAGGGGTTGCCGGAGGTGACTCAGCTCCTCACCGTGGAGGTCGGGTTCCAACCCCACATGTGTCCCTGCCCAGAATTCACGCTGGCTCCACACCATCAGGCAGCCTCCAGAGGAGGAGACGGCATGGTGGGGAGCTCGGGTGAGCGGGCTAGGGTCCGGACGCTAGCATCCTAATCCCAAGAAAGCAGGGTGGGGGACCTAGATGGGAGACAGCAAGACGGGCCACCCCCTGACCCTCCAGACGTGGCCCCAGGGCCTCAGCGGGCTGAGTGTGGCTTGCCCTCTAGGAAAGCAAGGCCCCACCTGTGCTCAGGAGGCCACCTGCGGTTTCCAGGGGTGAGGCCCCAGGGGGCTGAGGCCAGACAGGCTTGGCACTTGGCCTCTGCGCAGGGGACAGCTCAATCCCCCAGGTCTGTCTGCTCCAGAGGACTCTGGCCCGCTGGGCCGTGGCTCTGTCTGGGGCCCCTCAGAAGTCTGGACTCTGACTATGGGCCGGGGCCCCTCGGGTACATCGTAGCTCCCGGCCGTGAGGCTGGATGGGGTCAGACCGAGCTGCTCAGCTGCTTGGATTCCTGGCTTCCTTTTATTTTTGTCTTTTTGTAGACCCAGGGCCTTTGGATTGCTAAGCAAGAGCTCTGCCACTGAGCTACATCCCCAGCCCCTAATTCCCGTCTTTGTGATCCTTGAGAAACCCCGACCCCCCTAGCGGCCACCAGTCACTACCCTAGGCAGGGCAGGGGCTGGGTCTCACTGCAGGCTCCCTTCAGGGGCGGCCTCCAGCCGGCCAGGACTGGCCCGGGTCCCCCTCCTCCCTCCTTTGCTTAAATACCACATGCATGTGGGGTGTGTAATTCTGTTACCACTTCCCCCCGCATGGTCGATCCCCAGTCTGCCCAGAGCCGGGGCAGGAGTGGCTTCCACAGCAGCTCAAAGAGCTCGGCTTCACCTTTGCTCTGGGGGGTGAGGGGTGCTAGGGCCCTAGCTGAGCGATGCCAGGGGTGGGGGCAGGCCGCCATCATGGATGAGGGAGTTGTGTGGACGTGGGCTTGGTGTTCTGGATCTGGGGTCCGTGGGGGATGGGGAGCTGTCAGGCTCACATCATTACTACTTTCTAAACACAATGAACAAAGCCAAAAGTCCTGTCCTGTTGGTGATACCAGGGCAATGGGGGTGGAGGGGGGCAGAGAGCAGGGCCAAAGGGTCCAGCTTTCTGAGACTGGAACACTCCGCTGACTTTTGCCCTGCTGGGCCCGGGAGACCACCTGCCCCTGGCCACTCGGGAGGGAGGGCTCCATTCTGGGTTTCTGGCTTTTCTAAGACATGTGCAGCTCCAAGCCGACTGGACGCTCCCCAGGGCCAAGCAGCTCCTCCTCCGCATTCTCCCAGCTGCCAAGAACAGCTCCCGCGGCCTCTGCAGAGAGCCCACCTGGCTTCAGAGGGGACAAGCCAGGCTGGACCCTAGAATTCAGGGCTACCCGTGGAGGGACTGGGGTGCGCGGGAGCCACTTGCCCTGTGCCTGCAGTAGAGCCCTGGACAGAAGGGGCCATGACCGTAGCAGCCAGGGTCAAAGGCCCCAGAGCAAGGGCCGCCTTGCACACGACACACGGCCCAACCCTCTAGTGTCCCTCGGCAAGGCTGGGGCTGGAAGACTGAGTCATTAATGGCTTTCCTTAATTGAAAACATGCACATGTAAAAGGAACAGAGTTGAACCATACAAAGAGGCAGAAGTAGAGATAAGAAAGTAAAGATGTTTATGAAGCCACCCGCAGGACCCCACCTGGAGACACCATCCCAGCCGGTGCACTTTTAGAGGCGCGGGTGAAACGCGTGTTTCCCTTCTCTGCGCTCACAGCTGGGGCTCTGCTCCGCAGCATAGGCGCCATCTCCACGGCCAGCGCGCGGGAATGCTGGCGCGGGAATCTGTTTTCTGGCCCTGGCTCGGGGTCCTGCCTCAGCCCACAGGTCCCTCCAGCACCCAGGCATCCAAAGCTCTGCAGACTGGACGAGACGGCACACAAGGCCGTGGAGAGAAGGCAGCCACCTCTCCGGGTCTGCTCAGGGATGAGGAGTTTCCCCGGGTTTGGGACTTTCGTTGCAAAACATGGGAAAGTCCTGGGCAAACCCGGACGAGGCGGTTACCCCTCTGGAGGGTGGAAGGCATTGTCCAGCCCCTCTCACCCTGCGGCTGGGGGCCCAGGTCCCCGGGGCAGAGACCTGGCTGGGGCGCCCTCCGTGGCAGCCCCTTGCAGTAGCAGGCTGAGGCCCAGGTGTGGGCGCTGTGAGGTGTGGTCGGCAGGGACTGAGAATAGAGACCCCAAAACCGCGAAAGCATGGAGAAACACCCCAACCATCCCTCTGCCCCCAGCCCAGAACTTTGAGTACACGACAGCTTCTGTTCCCCCTCCCTTACCCCCTAAAAAGCCCCAGATCTGTAAGGAGGTGGGCTTCTCACTCTCGCTAGGTTTTATCCCTGAATCAGACCTGTCCCATGCCAAGTCTCTTCTGTGTCTACAATTCCCAGTGCCAGGGAAGGACAGGAGAAAGGCAGGCATGAGGGGACTGGCCGTCGTCACTCGAGGCAGGCCCATGAGCTCCGGCTGCAGGAGCCGGCCATGCACAGGGGCTCGGGCATGTGGGCTGGAGCTGCCCTCGGAGGCCGGCTCTGTGGGCTCAGGGCCCCAACAGTGCAGGCTGCTGGGTGGGAAGGGCGCAGCTTCCTGAGCTCCCACAGCCACAGGGCCCCGGCTGGCTCCCCCTTCCTCCACGTCCACACCCCTGGCACCTCTTGCCTGGCTCCCCCACCAAAGACTGAGAGCGGAGGATGGGAGGAGAGGAGTCCTGGGGCCAAGCCCTAAGGAGGCCGGGCAGGTGGGAGGGACCTCCGGGCAGTGGGGCCGCGCCCGCTGCCTATGCTGGAAGATAGGCCTTAGAAAGCCTCGCGGACAGGCTGGGTGTGGTCAGCAGACTAATGCCCCTCAGTGGAATAAAGATGTCCACATTCAAGTGTAGGATCACAGGTTCGCAGCCAGCCTCAGCTACTTAGTGAGACCCTCCGCAACTCACTGAGTCCCTGTTTCAAAATAAAGGATAAAAAAATAGGGCTCGGGGTGCAGCTCAGAGGTAGAATGCCCCTGGGTTCAATCCCCAGTACCGCAAAAACAAACAAGTGTGATGCCTTTAGTGATGTGGCAAAGGGAATTCAGGTTTCAGATTAGCTCACTCTTTACATATGGTATATATGTATGTATGTATACATGCATGCATGCATGTATGTGGTACTAGAGATTGAACCCAGGGGCTTTCTACCTCTGAGCTATATTATCAACCCTTGTAATTTATTAGTGTGTGTGTGTGTGTGTGTGTGTGTGTGTGTGTGTGTATGTGTTACTGGTTATTGAACCCAGTGACTCTCTACCTCTGACCTACACCCCCAGCCCTCTTGTTGTTATTGTTATTTTATTATTATATTATTTTAAAACAGGGTCTTGCTAAGTTGCAAAGGGCCTCACTGAATTGCTGAGGCTGGCCGTAAACCTGAGATCCTCCCGACTCTGCTTCCCAAATACAAGAATTACAAGCCTGAACCACCACTCCCAGCTCCCTTTTTATTTTTTATTTTTTTTATTTTTTGTGGCACTGGGGATGGAAACCAGGGGCATTCTACCTCTGAGCTATACCCCCAGCCCAGGTTTCTATTCTTTATTTGAAACAGGGTCTCACTGAGTTGCAAAGGGCCTCACTAAGTAGCTGAGGCTGGCCATGAACCATGATCCTCCTGTCTCAGCCTCCCAAATGTTGGAATTACAAGTGGGCACCACTGAACCCAGCTCTCTTTTTATTTTTTATTTGGAAATAGGGTCTCACTAAGTTGCTAACGAACTTGCTAAGTTGCTGAGGGTCTCGTTAAATTGCTGAGGCTGGCCTTGAGCCTGTGATACTTTCAAGTACTGGGATTACAAGCGTGGGCAACCATGCTCATGTATGTGTGTATGCATATACACACATACATACATATATAAGAGAGACAGCACATATATGTATATATACATATAAATATATAAATATACATATATATGTATTTATATACATACATATGTGTATGTACATGTATGCACATATACACATACATACATGTATGCACATATACATATATATGTTGTCTTTTTTATTCTCTTTATATATTTTATTTTGAAACAGGGTCTCACTAAGTTGCTGAGGGACTTGCTAAATTGCTGAGGGTCTCGTTAAATTACTGAGGCTGGCCTTGAACCTGTGATCTCCTGCTTCAGCCACCCAAGTACTGGGTTTACAGGCATGTACCACTGCACCTGACTTTAGCTCATTTTATGATAAAGAGTAACTCGGATTATCTGGGTGGGCCCGATGTCTGCACATGGGTCCTTAGATTGGGAAGAGGGAGGCCAGAAGAGGCAGAACCAGGCAGACGGTACGATGTGAGGGACTCGACCACATTGCTGCCTTGGAACATGGAGGAGGGGGCCACAAGCCAAGGAATGCAGGCAGCCTCTGAATGTGGAAGGGAAGGATTCTTCACTGGAGGACCAGAAAGGAGCACAGCCCTGCCGACGCTGTGCTTAACCCAAGGAGACCTATGTTGGACGTCCGACCCTCAGAACTGTGAGATAATAGATTTGTGTTGTTTCCAGGCACCGAGTCGATGGTGTTATAGTAACTTGGCAATCGATTTGCTATAGTGGCGTAGGAAGCTGTCATTGCAGAAGCATGGGTGTCTTGGTTGGAACCAGCCTCATGGAGCTGCATGGCTCCTCCGTGAAAGACCCCCACCCAACCGGGAGACCCTGAGGCTGGAGCCTGGGGCAGGGAAGGGGCCTCCATGGCCTCCAAGATGGTTGCCCCCTATGAGCCAGGCATGGTGGCACAGCTGGTAATCCCAGCATTTGGGAGGCTGAGACAGGAGGATCATTACTTAGTGAGGCCCTCTGCAACTCAGTGAGACCCTGTTTCAAAATAAAGAATAAAAAATAGGGCTGGGGCTGGGCATGGTGGCCCACGCTTGTAATCCCAGCATTTGGGAGGCTGAGACTGGAGGATCATGGTTCGCAGACAGCCTCAGCTACTTAGTGAGGCCCTCCATAACTTAGTGAGAGCCTGTTTCAAAATAAAAGTAAAAAAACAGGGTGGGGGGGTGTAGCTCGGAGGTCAAATGCCCTTGGGTTTCATCCCCAGACCCACAAAAAAAATAATAATAATAATAATTTAAAAATAGGGCTGGGGATATAGCTCGGAGGTAGAATGTCCTGGTTTCCATCTCCAGTACTGAAAAGAAGGTTGTCCCCAAGGATAGTGCCTCTGCTAGACATTTCTACAGGAAACGGTGCCTCCTGGGATTTACTCCCCACACTTCCAAGGAATTGAGAGAGGCTCTGAGTCACCCCGGCAAGCTGCTGCAAGGCCCGGCCACCCGGGACAGCCAGTCGGAACCTGCAGGGCTGGGCGAGCCCTCCCCGGCTGGAGTCCCAGGCTCCTCCACACACATCCTCCGTCCTTGGCCTCGCTGGCCAAGGGGAGCCAAGCTGGCTCAGGAAGAGCCGGCACTAAAGGAAGAAAACACTCGAAGGAAGACTCGCTGAGCTGGACGCCCGCCAGGTGTGTAGAAAGTCCCTGCCCCGCCCCCGAGCCAGCCGCACGGCCTCTGCCAAGCCCTGGACGGCTGGCAGCCCCCGTGTCTTTATCTGTAAAGTGGGTATGCCTCCTGGGGCGGGCGAGTCTCCGGGGCCACCACACAAACAGATGCAGGGCTCAGACCCAATGGTTCTCAATAAATGGTAGCGGTCGCTGCTGCTGGGGTGGGCGGTCACAGCATCCTGTCGGGGAAGGGAGGGTGAGAGCACCCTCATCAAACTCCCCCACCGTCAGCAGGAGGCTGCAGCCCCGCAGTTCACACCGGATGCATGCCGGAGCCACCCTCCAGCCCTGCAGGACGTCCTGGGGCTTTGCATGTTTGGTTTTTTTGTTTTGTTTTGTTTTGTAAGGAAAAGAGTGTCTTCTGCATTAAAAACACTTCCTCCTCAGGGGAAAAAAAAACCCCACAACTTTATAGGGAAAAAGTGGGTTGTGGAATGGAACACAATTCTAAGCTATTATGTAATATCTATTTTTTTTGCCTTTGGGTGGTACTGGAGGTGGAACCCAGGGGCTTTCTACCTCCGGGCTACACTCCCAGATCTATTTTTTAAATATATTTTATTTGGAAACAGGGTCTCACTATGTTACTGAGAGCCTAAGTAGCCAAGACTGGCTTCGAACCTGTGCAGTCCTCCTGTCTCAACCTCCCAAGTGCCACGATTACAAGCATGAGCCACCACGCCTGTCTGTAATATCTAATTTTATGTGAAATATATATGGAGGAAATATATCATCAGGCTCATGGTTACGTCTGGGTAGCGGATGATGGGTGATTATATTTCCTTCTTCATGGTTCTATACCTTAAAATTCCTCGGCCAGGCCGGGCGTGATGGCGCTCATCTGTCATCCCCGCACTTGGGAGCCTGAGACAGGAGGATGGCATGTTTGAAACTAGCCTCAGCTACTGAGTGAGGCTCTCAGCAACCTAGTGAGACCCTGTTTCCAAATTATAACTAAAAAGAGCCGGGGGTGTAGGTTGAAGGCAGAATGCCTCTGGGTTCCATCCCTAGTACCACCAAAAAACAAAAAACTCCCCAGCTAGGCACAGCGGGGCATGCCTGTCATCTCAGTACTTGAGAGACTAAGGTTCAAGACCAGCCTCGGCAACTCAGAAAGGCCCTGAGCAACCTAGTGAGACCCTATTTCAAAACAGGAAAAAGAAAATATGGCTGGAGGTGTAGCTCAGAGTTAAAATGCCCCTGGGTTCAATTCCTAGTACCTCTCCCCACCAAAAATATTACAGATATGGAGCCGGGCGTGGTGGCACACGCTTGTAATCCCAGCATTTGGGAGGCTGAGTCAGGAGGATCGCGGTTCACGGCCAGCCTCAGATACTACTTAGTGAGGCCCTTTGCAACTCAGTGAGACCCTGTTTCAAAATAAGACTAAAAAATAGGACTGGGAGTGTCACTTGGAGGCAGAATGCCCCTGGGTTCCATCTCCGGTACCACAAAGACAACAAAATTACAGATGTGTATATTGGTATTGGGGACTTTTTTGCTGTGGGGCCTGGGCTTGAGGAGTCATTTTAATTGGGTTCTGGGGGCGGGAGCCTTGGCCCTGGCCCTGGTCCTTCCCTGCTGCTCCAACTTGGAGTCTCACCATTTCCTGGTCCCTGCTGGCGGGGAGATGAAACGCTGGAGGAGTCTCTCTGGGTCCTTGAGCCCCATAGCTAACGCACTCGCCTTGGTCTCTTGGGAGCTGCTCTGCACCAGAAGTTAGGGCGGCCCCTAACCCTACCGTGGGGCCTGAGCTTGTTAGCCACCTCCCTCCCCAGCCTGCTTCTCCCAGGCATGCCAGGAGTCCCGGCATCCTGGGCTCTGCCTGAATTACAGGGTGCCCTTCCTAGAAGAACAAAGCCTGGCCAAGCTTGCGGCTGCACTGACTCCTGCTTCCCCCCAATCCCAATGCACAATAGCTGCGTGCAGTGATGGCTGACCTCGGGTCACACCTCAAAAGTGCCCTCTGGCCATCAGAGGCTGCGAGCCTGGGATGTGGACAGTGCCCCCTGGAGTTGTGCACGGGTGATCTCATCTCATTCCCTCCTGCTTCTGAGGGATAGGTTAACCCCCTTTCACAGAGAAGGTGACTGAGGCCCAGAGAGGCCAAGTAACCCGCCCACAGCAACACAGCGGGTGTGTGGCAGGCTAGACTCAAGCCTATTGGTTTACTTAAGTCTGGTATTTTTTCCTGCTTGGCCACGGCGGTGGTGAAGGTGTTAATCAAGGTTTATCATTCAATCAACAAGTCTTCCCAGTGTCTGGCAGTGCTGGCAGGCAGGGGCAGGTCCGTTCTGTTCACTGCCGCATCCTGGCACCTAGCACTTTCTGGCGCACAGTACCTGCTCATTAGATGACACCGGGATCAATTGTCCATTCAGATCACAGAAGAAGAAAGCACAGAACGCGAGCTCCGATGATTTGAGAGCCTACCCCCCCCCCAGCGCCTGGGGAGTCTCCAGGGTAGAGACAAGGGGTACCCCAAGCAGGGCTCACGTGAGACCATAGGCACACGAGGAAACTCAGGCCACATCTGGATACTTTTGTGCCTCTCCAGACTGGACACCCAGGTGCTGAAGACCCGGGGTGATGCGCGCTGGCCGAAAGGAGGGTCATCTCTAGTACCCGTCAGGATTCCGTGTGTAAGAAGGCCCGTGGGAGCCGGGTGCGGTGGCGCACGCATGTAATCCCAGCATTTGGGAAGCTGAGACAGGAGGGTCGCGGTTTGTGGACAGCTTCAGCTGCTTAGTGAGGCCCTTTGCAACTCAGTGAGACCCTGTTTCAAAAAACAAAAAGACTAAAAAATAGGGCTGGGGGTGTCATTTGGCGGTACGATGCCCCTGGGCTCCATCCCCAGTACCACAAAGGAGGAGGAGGAGGAGGCGGCGGCGGGGCCCTTGGGAAGCAGCCTTGGGCACCCGAGGAAGCTGGCTCCAGCAGGCAGGGCTGCACGCGGATGGCCGGGCCTCCAGGGAAGCCCAGGAGAGAGATGGCGTGCATTCTGCTCTCTTCTTTCCTTGCTAAAAGCCATTCACTCTGCAGTGTTATTACCAGGCATCACAGCCCGCCGGTCGCCGTGGCTTATGGGTTTTCACCGCGCGACGCTGCAGTTGAGTTGTTCTCTGCTGTCAGGACGATGTTGGTGCCGTAGGAGGGGCTGGTGCACACGGGTCGGGGCGCCGCGAGGGCAGACTTTGAGGAGCGGGACTGTGGGCTCCAGGGTGTGTTTCATGGTCACCCCACCAGTTGTCTATTTACAAATCGTGACAGTGCTTTCCAGGACAAGGCGCTGTAACTCCCCAGCAGGTCTGGGTGGAGCTGAGATGTACCTGCCTTCACAGCTGGACCTTCCCACCTCCTGTCCCTAGCATCGCGGCCCCTGCGGCCCGGCTGGCCCGTCCCTGGACACCTGCATCTGTGATAGAGGCGGAAGGAGGTTGCAAAAGAGGAAGTGGAAACCAAATATGAAGGCTACAGCAAAGTCTGGTCCACAAACCTCAAGGTCTCAGCAGCAGGCCTTGGGAGAGGGATGTGCAGGCCGCTCATGGGGTGTGCCCGGGGGGAGGAAGGACCAAAGCCCAGGCTTGTGGACATCTCGCCGCTTTGCACGAGGTTCCCGCAGACGTCGCCCGTGCCATCCTCACTGTGAGCACGTCTTGCCTGAGTCACAGAGTAAAGAGCCATCAAGCCGCCCAGTGACCGAGGTCCGTGCAGCGGTAACAGCACCGGGTCTGCGCGCTGCCTAATGGGGCTCCGATGTGGCTTCCCCACCGAGGAGAGGCGCACCCTTGGGACGAGCACTTGACTCCCTGAACCTCAGTTTCTGCACCTGGAAGGTGGGGCTGACTGGCTCACAGGGCTGTGGAGAGCTGGGAGACATAGCGTGTGTGTGGGGTGGAGCCGGAGCCTGGCACACACAGCAGGAGGTGTGGAACCAAACCCAGCTGTGCTGGGAACTGACAGCCGAGGTGGAGTTCAAGGTTGACTGCGGGACATGCAGGCTGGCGGCTCGCCCTGCCAAGGTGGCACCAGGCTGCCAGGCCGAGGGTGCCGCTGGGCACTGTGGGAGGACTCAGGTGGACTCTGAAACGTGAGCACCCCAGGCGTCCCCTCCACCCCTGTCCACCTGTCCACCTTCGTCTAGAGCACGCCCCGACGTGGGGGCTTCCGACGGCACCTGCAGAGTGTCCGTCAGCTTTGAGGAGCCGCGCAGGCGGGTGAGAGCCAATGGGCAGCTGCGCCTGTTGCTAAGGTCACTGCGAACCTTATTTGGCCGTGTGGGGCTGACCCTGCCTTCACCTCCCAGAACCCTGGGAAAGGCCGACCACAGAAGTGAACTGCAAACCATGTGAAACCACAGCACACTTCCTCTGAGAAGAGATTCGGCTCTCCTCCACTCCCGCTGGCCTCCCTGGGGCTGGCCGCCCCTGGACAAGGGCTCCCGGCCACAGAGAGAAGAGCCGGGGGCCGGCCTGCTGCAGCAGTGCAGGGACTCCCGCATGCCTGGCTGCACCAGGACCCAGAGGGACCTCGCCCTGGTGGCGCCAGCCTCTGGGCCCCACTTCCTGCAGCCCGGAATGCCTGTGAGGGAGAGGAAGGTGCTTGGCAGGGAGGAAGTGGGCTGCCCCGGGGCCCTCCACATCTGCGCCAGCCACACACCTCTGGTGCAGCCTACAGCTCAAACGGTTCGTGGTTTCAGTTTGTCACCTGCCTTCGGGACAGCTAGCTCGACTCTGAATAAGTAAAACTGCTGTCCCACCCCAGACAAACGTGGGACGGAGGCTGTGCTTCGGGATTCCCAAGACGATTCCTGCTTCTTCAGTGTGGAGCCCGCGCTCCAACGCCCCCTCTCAGTAACCGCCGTCTCCCTGGCAGACCTGACTGCTGGGGCCCTTGCTGTGTGGCAGGAACATGAATTTGCTCCCAGAACGCACTGTGACTGCCCCCTGTGTTGCGGAACAGAAACCCCAAGGCAAAGTGGGATTCAGCCGGGACTCAAGGTCACGCCGCCCACGGCTGGGTGTTTATCCCAGACGGCTCAATTCCAAGGCCCACCGGAGTTTCTTGTCTTCTTCTTCTCTGCCATAGTTCCTTGTCGCCATCGTCTCCTCCTCCTCTTCCTTATCCTCCTCTTCCTCCTCTTATGGTACTGGGATGGAACCCAGGGGCATTCTACCTCAGAGCTGTACCCCCAGTCCTAGTTTTTATTCTTTATTTTGAAACAGGGTCTCACTGAGTTGCAAAGGACCTCACTAAGTAGCTTAGGCTGTCCGCGAACCGTGATCCTCCTGTCTCAGCCTCCCAAACGTTGGGATTACAAGCGTGCACCACCACACCCAGCAAGAGCAAGGCCCAATCACAGAGGAGCAAGGGAGGCCGAGAAGACAAGGCTGCGTGGGGCCTGGAGGCAGGGTTGCTTCCTCCGTTCACATCCCCAAGGCCCACTTTCCAGCACCCTTTACCTGCCTCCCCTGTTAAAGACGGCTGTCATAGCCGGGCATGGTAACACGCCTGTAACCCCAGGACCTGGGAGGCTGAGATAGGAGGATCACAGGTTTGAGGCCAGCCTCAGCAACTTAGTGAGACTTCCCGAAACCTGGTGTAGCTTGGAGGTAGAACGCCCCTGGGATCAATCCCCAGCACCACAGGACGAAACAACAGTCATATCCACATCTAGCTTGTCTCCTAATCCACAGGCTGAAATGGTCTTTCTTTCCTCGGTGGCCCTGGGAGCCATGTGTCCCTGACTACCAGAAGGGGCTGTGTGACATTTATCTCTGCACACACTAGGGACAGTCCAAGCAGTCTGCGGGCTGGGGCAAGACGCTGTGTGCGGCGAGCTGGGGCCGACGTCACTCCGACGTCCTCAGGGAAGGTTCCTGAGGGTCTGGGTGTGGTGTGGGCACGGGCGCCCAGAGGCGGCCTCCGACCGCAGGGCAGTCCCTCTGCCGGGCTCTCGGGGCCTGCTGGGCATGGGTCCAGGCCCTGGAGACACAGTGCCCAGGCCTGGGCTGCACAGACATTCAGATCAACGACCGAAGCAGACGTCAGAGAAATACCGACTGGTATGGGGCCTGGTCTAAGAAGCGTGAAGGGCTGGAGGGGTCAGGACAGCGGCCTGCTCCCTAGGAGCATTCCAGTGAGGCCAGGGGGTGGCGTGGGCAGGCTCTGCTCCTCCCCCAGCCTGCTAGTCCCTTTGGGAAACCTGCCGGCTGTGGGAAGGCTGTCTGCTGGTACCATCAAAGCTGCCCAGAGCAGACCTCTGCTGGCAGATGCCACTTGGTGAGCGTGTGTGTGTGTGCGTGTGTGTGTGTGTGTGTGTGTGTGTGTGTGTAGCCCAGGGTTCTTGATCTTTGATTCTCCGTTAAACTCCTCCTGTTTGAGAGAGAAGCTCCTTCTGTCCACACAGCCCGCGTGTGCGTGAGCAGAGCCCGGGGCGGGGCCGAGGTGGGGAGGCGGCCGCTGTGAAATGGCCCAGGATCAATCAAGAGCTCTGGGAAGCTCCTAACGTGCAGTGAGCACCTCTGAACTGAGCATGAATTCTGCCATCCCTAAGGGGAAACCGTCGCAGCCGAGCCCGCGAGCCCGCGGGACCCCGTGCCGCCCTGCCCACATCCCACCCGGCGGCAGACCCTCGGCCTGCACTGGCCAGCAGACACCAGCTCCCGGGGTGTGAGGCTGCGGTTCCCAGGGTCGGCTCAGAAGCAGCGTCCAGCACCACGAAGGAGCTGAGGCGTGGGAGGGAGTGGTCCCGCCAGCATCCTGCTCCCTGGAGGCTCCGGGGGTGGGGCACTGGCAGGACCCCCCAGGGGAGGCTGCGGAGTGCAGCTTCCTGGCTCACCAGTGCCTGCGGTCACGGCTGACGCCTGGGGATGCTGATGTGACTGGCAGACCCTACCTGTGCAGTCCAGCCTCAGACATCATCCAGGCAGCCAGAGAGCACTGGAGGCGTGCCTAAGCCCACTACAGGTGCTCAGGGAACACTGCCTCCGGCTCAGCACCCCTGCCCCGCCCCTGCCTGGGGCTGGGCCAGTGTCTGATGGTGGCACCTTAGGAGGAAGCCCCGGGGAAGCCTATGCTGCGCTCCTCACACAAGCTCTTCCTCTCTCCCCCACAACACCCCCTTTAAGCTGCTCATCTGTAACAGGCTCTAATAGGAGCAAAACCAAGAAGAACAAATTTTATTAAAAGCTCCTAAGGCCGGGCGTGGCAGCGCACACTTGTAATCTCAGCATTTGGGAGGCTGAGACAGGAGGATCGCAGTTGGAGAACAGCCTCAACTACTTATTGAGACCCTATTTCCAAATAAATATAAAAAATAAGGCCAGTGCTGTAGCTCGGAGGTAGAAAGACACTGGGTTCCATCGCCAGTACTAAATAAATAAATAAATAAATAAAAGCTCTTGAGTTGGGCATGGTGGCTCACGCTTGTAATATCAGTTCTTGGGAGGCTGGGACGGGAGGGTTGCAGGTTCACAGCCAGCCTCAGCTACTTAGTGAGACCATTTGCAACTTAGTGAGGCTCTGTTTCAAAATAAAAATAAAATAGGGCAGGGGGTATAGCTTGCCGGTAGAGAGAGGTTCGATCTCCAGTGACACACACACGCACACGCGCGCGCACACACACACACACACACACACACGAGATCTTAGGTCTTTCAGGCTCTGTACATCGCTCCACGTCTTTGTAATTTATAGCCTAATTGTGCAGGGTTTTGAGGGTGTCTCGATGTGTTTCCCCGTGCGAGCGTGCGCAGGAGCATGTGTGGGGTTGGTCCCACTGCAGCCCTGACCTGGTTTGGTCTCGGAGGAGCAGGTGGATGCCCGCGGCCCGGCAGATGCAGATCTTTCCTAATCCCGAGGGCAAATTTGTTCTTCAGTGTTTCCAGTACCAGTTTTTTTTTAAATCAATCATTAATCACCATTGCAATAAAAAGGTAATCTTACAGAGCGCTAGGCTGTAAAGATCCTGGCTGTAACATTAAATAAGTCCTTCCGAGGAGGCCTCGGGGACCGAGGTGGGGCCGCGTGTCTGGCAGGCCCCGGGCAGAAGAAAGCGCCGTCTGTCTCTGATCAGCAGCCCCGAGCGTGACCCTCAGGCACTTGCATGGTGGCCTCCCCCTCCCCCTCTGTCACTGAAGTCGGCAGTGCCCTGGCTCCTGAGCCAGGTGGCAAGGCTGGGAAGGAGGCTGTCTGGGGTCCAAATGAGGGGTCCTGGGGCCCAGGCCTTTGGCAGCGGAGCCACAGCAGCCCCCAGGACCCAGGAGCCCACGGCGAGGAGCCGCCTCTTCGGCTGCGTGGCTCACTCTTGCTGACTTGGGGCTGGGCGGGAGCACACTTCTCGTAGCAGTATGGAGGAGGCAGCCGCAGGTCCCCAGTGCCAGGCAGGGGCAAGACTGGGCCAGGGGGCCTCATCCCCTTCCAGGCCCTCTCAGAAGAGGGGTGGCTTTGCCCTTTGTGGCAAGAGACACAGCCTCCTAACAGGCTGGAGAGGCCAGATCTAAGGGCCAGAGCCAACGGGGCAACGTGGGGCCACGCACCATGTCCGAGAAACAAGGGTCCTGAGGCAGGCTGGGAACCTGACCGACAGAGGAGGAAGTGTAGGGCTGGCTCCCTTCCGCGGCCATGGCTAAAACAGGCGCATCTGGGAGGGGGACAGAGACTTCTCTCCCCTCCCCTTCCCAGAGAGCACGGAGCCGCTCTGCACACCTGTAGCTGGGTAAAAGAAACACATTTCCAGAGACCTGCAACCCCAGACGCGCAGGGGAGTGAAATCAGCCGAGAGAAGTCACTCAGACTGGCTTCTGAGCAGGTGTGGACCTGCCCGGGGTGTCTCCAGGGGATGAGGCGGCACCAGGGAGAATTCCGTGGGTCCGTCCATAGAAAGAGGCCAGGAGACTTCCCGCAGGTAGGTCCCACGTGGCCTCAAGATACAGGAACAAGGAGAGAACTGCACGCTGGGACTGTAACAGTGCTGTCTCTACCTAGTGACGGCGAGTCTTCAGAAGACCTCGCTCCCCCACAGCCCGTCCCACGTGCTCACCCAGTTTTCCAAAATCTCTATTTTACACCCACATTACTTTTTATTGGATTTAGTTGTTTTTGTGGCTATGGGGATTGAACCCAGGGGCATTCTAGCTCTGAGCCACACTCCCAGACCTATTTTATTTTTTCTTGTGAAACAGGGTCTCACGAAGTTGTTGAGGCTGGCCTCAAATCTATGATCCTCCCATCTCAGTCTCCTAAGTACTGAGATAATAGGTATGTGCTACCACACCTGGCTTCAGATTACTTTTTAAATTATGATTATATATATATATAATATATATAGTGTTAACCATTTTATTTATTTATTTATTTATTTATTTGTTTATTTATTTATTTATTTTGCGGTACAGGGGATGGAACCCAGGGACATTCATCCTCTTTGCTGCACCCCCAGCCCTATTTTTTTATTCTTTGTTTTGAAACAGGGTCTCACTGAGTTGCAGAGGGCCTCACTAAGTAGCTGAGGCTGTCCATGAACCACGATCCTCCTGTCTCAGCCTCCCAAGTACTGGGATTACAAGCGTGCGCAACCACATTCGACAACCATGCACTCAGGGCACTTTGCCACTGAGCTACACCTGTGGGCTTTTTAATTCTTTATTGTGAGACAAGGTCTCACTAAGCTGCTGAGGCTAGCCTTGAACCTGCGATCCCTAGTACACCTGGCACTTTGACCCTGTGTAAAGTGTACAGTTCTGCGGCGTCGAGGGCATTCACGACGTTGTGCACCCATCGCCACCGTCCATCTCCACAACTTTTTCATCTGCCCAAACTGAAACTCTGCCCATTAAAAGGTGGTCATCTCCCCCTTTCCAGCTCTCCTTTGGCCATTCCAATGTCTGTCCCTAGGAGCCACTGTTCTAGGGACCTCACATAGGCAGAATCATAAAACATCCATCCTTTCGCGTCTGGCTGATTCACTTAGCATAACACCTTCAATGCCTCGCGGCTCAGAAAAGGCCACTTCAGATTGGTACCTCAGCCGGGCATGATGGTGCATGCTCGGAATCCCAGTACTCGAGAGGCTGAGACAGGAGGGTGGCAAGTTGGAGGCCAGCCTCAGCTACTTAGTGAGACCCCGTTTCAAAATAAAAGAATAAAATAGGGCCGAAGGTGTAGCTCAGAGGTAGAACGCCCCTGGGTTCCATCCCCAGCACCACACAAACAATAACAACAACAAAACCTATGGGGGTGGTCAGCAAATGTAGGCAAGGGCTTTTGCTGAAGCCCACTTCCCTACCTACAGACCAAATCTAACAAAGAACAGAAATTGTCTTCTGAAACTCCTTCCTTCCTTCCTTTTTTCCTTCCTTCCTTCTTTCCTTCCTTCCATCCATCTTTCTGCTGGGGATTGAACCCAAAGGTGATCACCCTCTGAGATGCACACCCAGCCCTTATTACTTTGAAATGGAGGCCTGTTAAATTCCCAAAGCTGGTCTCGAACCTGCGATGCTCCTGTCCCACACACTGGGATTACAGGCACGTGCCACCATGCTCAGCTGGGTATACAAGAGTCTGAGTCCCGCTAGGTTATTGGACAATCATTGTTCTGTGATTCCTTGTGCTTAAGCATGTTAATAAATTTGTACGAGCCAGTCATGGTGGCGCGTGCTTATAATGCCAGTACCTGAGAGGCTAAGATGACTTAGTGAGACTCTTTCAAAATATAAAAGCACAACAGAAAAAAAATAGGGCTGGGAATTGCAGCTCAGAGGCAGAATGCCTCGGGCCAACTCCCAGTATGACAAAAGTAATAAACAAACTTGTATGGCTTTTCTCCTGTTAATCTGTCTATTGTCAGTTGGTTTCAGGAGGTTTGATCACTGAGCCTTCAGAGGGAAATTGTGAAGCTCTTTGCAAAGATGCAGACATATTGTAAAACGTACCAGAATGTCTCTCCTTTCTAGGGCAGAATAATATTTCACTGCATGCATGTAAAGCACTTCATTTACGTACGGTCTGATGGCCTGTTGGGCTGTTTTCTCTTTTGTCTGTTGTGAATAATGCTGCTATAAACCCTGGTGAACAAGTGCCACAGGTTGGCTCTGGCCTGTTCTCCAAAGGCCTGTGTGTTGAAGCCTCTGATGCTACTGGGAAGAGGTGGGACCTTTTGGAGGCGGAGCCTAGTGGGAGGAAGTGAGGTCATTGGGGGTGTGCCCTGAAGAGATATCAGGACCTTGGCCCCTCCTCTTCCTCTCTCTTTGCCTCCGGCCTCAGCAGCTTCCTCGGTCAACCCTGCCATGATGCACTATATTACCCCAGGCCCAGAGGCAACGGGGCCAATTAAGCACAGAGTGAAATCGCTGAAGCTGTGAGCCAAGATAAACCTGTCTTTCTTTAAGTTGATTATCTCAGGTCTTTTGTAACAGCTATGGAGAGCTGACAAATTCAACAAATATATCTGAGTCCTTGCTTTCAATTCTTTTGGGTACATTCCTGGAAGCAAAACTGCTGGATCATATGTGTGTGTGTGTGTGTGTGTGTGTGTGTGTGTGTGTGTGTGTGTTTTACTGGAGATTGAAGTCAGGACATTCTATTTCTGAGCTACACCCCCAGCCTTGTTTCTTTGTTTGCTTATTTTGTGGTACTGGGGATTGAACCCAGGGGTATTATACCTCTGAACTACATTCCCAGTTCTATTTTATTTTTTATTTTGAAAAGGGTCTCACTAAATTTCTGAGGCTAGCCATGAACCTGCAATCCTTCTGTCCCAGCCTCCCCAGTACTGGGATTACAAGTGTGTGCCAACATGCCCGGCGTTACTTAATATTTTGAAATAAGGTCTTACTAAGTTGCCCAGGCTGGCTTCGAACCTGTAGTCCCCCGTCTCAGCCTCCCAAGCACTGGGATTTTAGGTGTGAGCGACTACACCTGGCTCACACGGTCATTTTTTGAAGCACTTCCATACTGTTTTCCAATGTGGCCATTTTACATTCTTTTCAGCAACACACAAGAGTTCCCAATTCTTCAGTGTTGGCAACACTTGTTATTTTCTGTTTTTTTCTTTTCTATAACAGCCATCGTAAAGAGTGTGCAGTGGTATTTTATATGATACTAATTTGCATTTCCATAATCCAAGTTACTTTTTAAAAATCCAGTTCTATCTGAATCCTCTCTCCTTTATTTCTAAATAATATGGGCCTTTTCCCTTTTCTTATTTTTTTTGCTATTTTTTGCATTAAAAAATTACACGCAACATAAAATTTGTCACCTGAACACTTCTTGTGTGTGGTACTAGGGATTGAACCCAGGGGAGGCCGGGCGTGGTGGCACACGCTTGTAATCCCCGTGCTTGGGAGGCTGAGACAGGAGGATCGCGCAGGTACAAAGCCAGCCTCAGCTACTTAGTGAGGCTCTCAGCAACTTAGTGAGACCCTGTTTCCAAATAAAGTATAAAATAGGTCTGGGAGTATAGCCCGGAGGTAGAAAAGCCCCTGGGTTCCACCCCCAGTACCACCAAACAAACAAACAAACAAACAAAAACAAACAAACCAGGAGTTCTACCTCTGAGCTACACCCTGAGATCATTTTATTTTATTTTGAAAGAGGCTCTCGCTAAGTTACCCAGCCCTGCCTCCACTCTGTGATCCTCCTGTCTCAGTCTCCCGAGTACTAGGATGACGGGCGTGGGCCTGGCCGTCTGAACCATCCTAAAGCGTACAGTTCAGTATTAAGTATATTCATATTGCCATGTCCCCAGAAGACAAGAAAGGGCTATTGAAAAGAGAAGAAAGCATGGATTCTTGGACCGGAGGCCTTTCGCGCACAGGTTGGGTCTATTTCAGCAGAAACGTTCATTCACCTTCTGAGCGACTCCGCTGAGCCGGGCGGTGCGCCAGGCCAGGGGTTCCAAGGTGAGCGTGACCAGGTCTCTGCCCTTGGTCTCTGCCTATGTGGGGTGCAATCCCACCCAAGGACTGCCGTGGGCACAGACAGAGTGGCACCTTGTTGTATGGGTGTGAGGCTGGGAAAGAGTGACAGATTTATTCTTTTGAAATAGGGTCTTACTAAGTTGCCCAGGTTGGCCTCGAACCTGTGGTCCTCCTGTCTCTGCCTCCCAAGCACAGGGGTTACAGGCGTTATGTAGACGCAAGCTGGGAGGACAAGCAGCTGTTTTCAGGAGCACAGTGCAGACACAGGAATGGCATGCGCTGTTGGACGCAGCAGCGCGCATCGCAATGGCTGCCATGGGAGCGCTGCTGATGACTTCTGTCTGTCGTCCCCACCCAATCATATGCTTCACGGAAGCAGGGTGGTGGTCTCATTGGTGGTGGTCTCATTGAGGGACAGGCAGCATGGTGCACCCCACGGGCAGGACAGGAAGCACTGCGGAGCCCGGGGAGGAGAGTGCAGACCCAGGCTGAGAGCGTGGAAGGGCGTGTGCTACGCTCTGGACCTGTGTGTTGAAGACCCGGTCCCCACTGCAGCAACGCTGGAGGTGAGGCTCCTGGGAAGGGAGCGCGTCAGGAGGTCTCGGAGCTCAAAAATGGGTTGATCCATTTACAGGTTCACAGCTGATAGCATTATTGGGAGGTTTTAGAAACTGTAGGCAGCAAGGCCGAGCTGGAAAAAGGGGGTCCTTGGAGGCGCACCCTGCACGGGGATAGCCTGTCTCCATCCCACCCCCTCTGCTTCCCAGCTGCCATGAGCCAAGCAGCTCTCCTCCACCGTGCCTTTCCGCCATGATGCCTCAGCTCAGCCCAGAGCAATGGAGCTGGCCCACCATGGACTGACCTCTGAAGCCAGGAGCCCAAACCAATCTTTCTTCCCTTAAGTTGATTTCCTTAGTCTACCCCCCCCCGCCCCCCGGACTGGAGATGGAACCCAGGGGCATTCTATCTCTGATCTACACCCCTTGCCCTATTTTTTATTCTTTATTTTTGAAACAGGGTCTCACTGAGTTGCAGAGCGCCTAAGTACCTGCTGCTGTCTGCAAACCGCGATCGTCCTGTGTCAGCCTCCCAAGTGCTGGGATTACCAGCGTGCCCACCGCGCCCGGCTCCGTTCCCACCGCGCCCGGCTCCCTTAGGGATTTTCCACAGTGACAAGGAGCAGATTAAAGCGGCCTAACTGCTGTTGGGTGTGTGTGGGGGGGAAACCCCTGAAGGAAGAGGCGAGGCTGGGGAGCCGGCCAGGAGGAAGGGGTCTCTCTTTTCACGAGACTCAAATGGCCCATGGGGAGAAGTCAGAAAACAGCGCACCAGAGACTCCGGTGTTGCTGGAAGGTGGCTCTCCCTCTCACGCCGGTTCAGACAGCACTCTACTCACTAGCTGGGTGCAGGCTGCCTTTGGGACCCATCGGGGGAACCCCAGCCTCTGCACTGGGGCCGTCAGACACGAAGTGCTTTCTGCCTGAGCAGTTTCCAGGATGAGCCTGAATCCAGGCCAGCACTGCCTGACCCAGGGCCCAGGGAGCTCTGTGCCCAGCGTCCACAGCGCCAACTTTGACCACGTCCTCCACGCTCCTCGTCGCCTGCCACAGAGGCAGGACCTCGTGGGCAGCAGGCGAACCCAGCTCTTTTTGAAGAGCCCACGGGACAGGCAGTGACGAGGGTGTCGAACTCCACCAGGGTGTTCAGAGCCCACTCTGCTCGGCCGGAGGGCTTTGCGCACACCCAGGCCAGGCCTTGGCGCCCCAGCCCCAGCCGCAGCCCAGTGGTCCCATGCCAGACGCACAGCAGAGAGCCCCTCTACGATGCTATGAGGCACGTGCGCTGTCCTCGTGGTCTCCATCTTGCTTTTCAAGTTGAGAGATGCTTTCACGGACTTACAGCGGGCATTCTACTCAGCGCGGAGGGGAAGCGCTCCGCGGCCCGGACGCCGGGTACAGATAAGCACAGGGGACGCAGCGGGACTCCATAAGACATCAGAGCCGCGCTGTGTGCCCTCACTCAAGCGCTGTGGTGAGGAGTCGAGGAGGGCCGGGAGGCCAGGGACCAGGGGCTTGCAGTGTAGAGCAGAGGGCGGGGCGTTGTGAGCCCACACAGCAGGCCCACGTGGGAGAACCCCAGCGGCTTCCCTCCCACCCAGGACAAAGGCCTCCTCAGCCCCACCCAGGTTCCTGGAACACACACTCCACTGTCCCCGGCCTGACCACCCCCCACAAGAGCTGGGGTCCTGTTCACACTGGCCCAGACCCTGGGAAGTACCTGGCATGGGGCCCTCTGCCTCCTCCACAGGGTAGCCTGGGGCTCTGGGAGCCGAGCAAGAACCATTTTTGTGGTCAGGAAATGTCTGTGGCAGCTGTGGACACCGCAGGCCCTCTCTGGGCCCTTCTGAAACGGAGGCCGCATTCCTAAAGCTTTCTCAAGGGTCAGCTCCAAAGTCCTGCTTCTTCCTGGTAGCGCGTCTCAGTTAGGGGGGCAGATTCCCTCTCCCCGAATCTCTGAGGGCCCCCTCAGATCCAAACTGCTCCAGGCGCAAAGGCCGGACATCGAGAAAGGCGGTATTAGACACTCAGCTGTGGTTTAGTTCAATCGTTTTCCATCTTGGTGCAAATTAGAATTACCTGAGGAGTGGTTTTTTTTTTTTTAATTTTAAGGCTCATATCAAAATACGTCAGAAGACACTTCCAAAGAAACGATCTAAATAGCCAAGAGACAAAGGTGCCCAACCGTAGCTGTCACCAGGGAAATGCAAATTCAAACCACACTGTTATTATGATACCATCACACACCTACTAGAATGTCCAACATGAAAACACACACACACACACACACACACACACACACACACACACACACACACCCTGGAAGGGAGAGAAGAACAGATAAGGCAGAGGGGTGTCAGAGTGTCCCTCCCCTGAAGCTGCTGCTGTAAAATGGGCGTGATGCCCCCAGCCCTCTTCCTCTGGCCCAGGAGGGCTGGAGGTGGAGGCTGACCCCGAGGGGTCTGCCTGGAGGCCTGGCCGGCCCCTGGCCCTCACCTCCTCTGTAAAACACCTGACGCAAGCCTGGCCAGCCACAGAGACACTACCCCTTCCTGCTGTCTTCTTTAAAAAGCATTTAGGAAGTGTTTCTTTTTTTTTTTGTCCTTCAGGGAATGAGTGGCCATAAGAGACTCTAGATCTCTCTCTCTTCCCCCCTCCCCCTCCCCCTCCCCCCCCTCTCGCTCGCGCGCGCTCTCTCTCTCTCTCTCTCTCTCTCTCTCCCTCTCTCTCTGTCTCTCTCTCTCTGTGTGTCTCTGTCTCTCTCTCTGTCTCTCTCTCTCTCTCTCTCTCTCTCTCTCTTTCTCTCTCGGAATGTGTGCTTCAGAAAATTACACAGATTAAGGAAAAATAAAGCCGGGCATGGTGGCACGTGCCTGTTATCCCAGTGCTTGGGATGCAAGACAGGAGGATCGCAGGTTCAAGGACAGTCTTACTAACTTATTGAGAGCCTCAGCAACTTAGTGAGACTCTGTTCCAAAATAATAATAATAATAATAATAATAATAATAATAATAAGCTGGGAAGTATAGCTTGGAGGGTGAATGCCCCTGGGTTCAACCCCTAGTACCAAAATAAAATAAAAGAAGAAGGGAAAAAAGAAAGAAGAATGAGAACCGCCTGGGGGAGGGAGCGTCCAGGCGGGAGAGCTGTGCAGGACTCAGGTGAGCCCCGGCAGCTGGGCTCCACTGCTCGGTGGGGTCTGAGCGGCCACGGCCAAGGCCTGGGTCTCCCGGGCTCCGTGTGTCCTCCTGGCAGCGAACAGACCTGTTCTTCCTACGCCTGGTCTTCCTACGCCTGGTCTTCCTACGAACACATCAGTCAAAGAACAAAACGGATGGGAATCCGCACAGGCAGGCGGGTCCACGTGGGGAGGCCTGGGGAGCCCGCCCCACAGGGCCTCCGTGACCCTGAGCAGCCAACTTCCCCCTGCAGCCCCGCATGGCTCGTGGGCTCACATGTGACTCCTGGAAGCCGCCGCCCCCTCTCCGGCTTTCCCTATGTCGATCTTTTGCTCCTCGTGGACACACTCTATTAAGAAGTCACGAATCCAGCGCCCTTTATTATCTTGTATTATAGTTAAAAACTAGGATGTGAACAACCCCCCCACCCTCCGTGGCCGGGATGTGACAAAGCTCAGAGGCAGGGCTCCCTGGAGGTCTCCCTGGCATCCAGCTCTCAGGGAAGAAACTGTTTATTCCTGTGTCCGATGCAAATCAGACTGTGTTGGGCCCAGTCTCAGCAGGAAACATATGCACCTCCCCCTCCACAGGAGGGATCTAAGCGGGGAGCTTTGTGAGGGGCTGGGCAGGGCTGGGAGGATCCACGGGGGAGGTCGGGCATCCTGGAGCCAGCGTCTGGAGGGAGCCTGACCCCGCCACAGGGGAGGGCGGGAGGCTGCGGGACCCAGAGCTGCAGGAGAGGCCCAGGCTGGCGCTGCGGTTGGTGGTGAAGAGCAGATGCTGCTGACAGGACACCTAGCAAGGGAGGGGGCTGTGGATAAAGCTCCCCAGTGCCACTCTCCTCCCGCCTCCTATCGGCTGGGTCTTCAATTGGCCAAACCGACTAGAAGCATGGCTGATGTCCACCAAGGTCAAATCCTGGGAGGCGTGCGGGAGGGCAAAAGAGTCCCGGGGTTGGGGTAGTCGTGGTGGCACGCACCTGCAATCCCAGTACTTGGGGGGCTGAGACAGGAGGATCGCAGGTTCGCGGCCAGCCTCGGCAACTTAGTGAGACTCTCAGTAACCTAGCAAGACTGTTTCAAAACAAAAAATTAAGAAAGGGCTGATGGTATAGTTCAGAGATAAGAATGCTTCTGGAGTCAATCCACCGGACTATAAAAAATAAAATAAAATAAAAGTGTAAGACAGAAAGTAACTTGCTGCCATGTAGTGCTCTACTCACAGAGACAAGGAAGGAGAGGCAGAGACAGAGACGGTATTGAAAAAGGTCTCCAGAATTCTAGCACGGGTCCCCAGCGTGGAGGGACAGACGGCTCTGCTTAGCTTAGTCATTCCAAGGCAAACACGCGTGTTCGGGAAAATGACTCAGGCACCCACAGAAGGCTAAGTGTGGCCACGGTGCTACTTCCGACGGGACTTTCACAGGACAGGGAAGGTTATAACACAGTCTGGAGGTAACATACTCAAGCACAGCAGAGCCAGGTGTGGTGGCGGATACATTTCTCATAGGAAAGTCAGAAAATACTGAAAATCACCCATGATTCAACCAGCCCCAAACCCAAAGCCAAACAGCAGCAAGCATCCCCTCTCCCCCCTGTTTCCAAGTTTCTACACAGATAAAAATACTGTAGGTCCAGGCTGCCTCTGGGCCTCACCCTCCAGGCGTATTGGCCCCACCCAGTCCTGCCAATTTTGAGGCAGGCCCCATACTCATTTTATAGGTAGCAGGTAAGGTTGGGGAGATCACAGAATCTGCCCCAGTTCCCAATATGTGGCGGTTAGCTAGGAAATGGGGTGTTTTCAGTCCCCCAGGCCAGGTCCAAAGCTACTTTCATACTATGTAAGGTTTTTTTTTTTTGCTTTGTTTTGTTTTTTTGCAGTATTGGAGATGAGACCCAGGGGCATTCTACCTTTGAGCTACACCCTCAGCCCTATATATTATTCTTTATTTTAAAACGGGGTCTCACAAGCCGGGCGTGGTGGCGCACGCTTGTAATCCCCGCGCTTGGGAGGCTGAGACAGGAGGATCGCGCAGGTTCGGAGCCAGCCGCGCTGGCTTAAGAGATCCTGTTTCCAAATTTAAAAAAATATAAAAAATAGGTCTGGGAGTGTAGCCCAGAGGTAGAAGGGTTTCCAGGAACCCCAGTACCACCAAAATAAATAAATAAATAAATAAATAAATAAATAAATAAATAAATAAATAAATACAGGGTCTCACTGAGTTGCGGAGGGCCTAAGTAGCTGACACTGTCCGCGAACCGTGATGCTCCTGTCTCAGCCTCCCAAATGCTGGGATTACAAGCGTGCGCTACCACGCCCGGCTCAGGTTTTTATATTTTATTCAAAAACAATATTTCCAAATATAGGCACTGACGTTATTCTTATATTAATCGCACATATTTAGATGTGCGATTGTACAGATGTGCGATGTGGTTTTGTTCGTTTGTGGTACTGGGGACTGAACCCAGGGGCATTTTACCTCCGAGTTATACTCCCGTCCCTATATTTTGTTTTGTTTTGTTTTGTTTTGTGTGTGTGCAGTGCTGGGAAATGAACCCAGGGCCATTCTACCTCCAAGCTACATCCCCAGCCCTATTTTTTATTCTTTATTTTGAAACAGGGTCTCATCACTAAGTTGCGAGGGCCTCACTAAGTAGCTAAGACTGGCTTTGAACCTGCGCGATCCTCCCGTGTCAGCCTCCTGTGGACTGCCGTGCCTGGTGATGCTGCGGTTTGAATACGGCTTGTCCCCTCTGGAACCTGTCTTGAACCTGCCATTGTGGCGGTGCTGGGAGCTTGGGCTTCCACGAGGCGATGAGGTGGTTAAAGGGGTGGGTTCTACACCAGCCCGGCCTCCGGCTTTCTCCTCCGCACACCCCTCCCTTTTACTTCCCTGCCACGTTATGGCCCAACACAAGACCCGTGCAAGACGCGGCCCTCGATCTTGGACTTCCCAGCCCCTACAACCATGAGCCTACGGTAACTTCTTTCCTTCCTAAGTTATCCAGCCTCAGACATTGTTTTATAGCAACAGAAAATGGAGTCCGACATTGGACCTGATGGCCTCACAGCCATCTCTGACAATACCGAGCCGCCCCCCAGCGCCGGGGCTCACAGTCTGTCCTGGAGGTCAGCCCAGCTCCTGGGCCTCCACTCGACCCCGCAGCCTGGCGTCCGAAGCCCCAGCCGAATCATGCTCTTACTGTTCTTACCGTGGTGCCGTTTTCTGCCCGCGGCTTGTGAACTCTGGCACCTGGGGAAGAGGAGGTAAACGGGTGAGCGGAGAGCTGAGGGGGCTGCGACCAAAGCCTGCTCCCGTGCTTCAAAACCTGTCAGTTGGCCACACGCGGGCACGTCAGACCCGAGCAGCACGGCTTCTTCCTGGGCGTCCTCTAGCAGGGGGATTCCTCTCACCCAGCCCGTTCCTGCCCCAAAGCTGGTAGAGACCCCTTTACAGCCGTCTCAAGGCTTTGATAAACACAATCGGTCCCTTCATTGGCCTTCTTTGAAATAGCCACTCATCAGATATTTATTGAGTAACTACTATGTCAGGCACTGTCCCAGGGCTCTGGAGATAAAACACTGGACAAAAACAGACCCCCGTGTCCACATAGAGCTGGCGGTCTACTGGGGGACACTGCCAACTGCCAACGAGTTAAAAATACAGCCGTCGGTGGGAAGTACGGAGAGGGTAGGGTGCGTTGAGAAGGAGCGCCACGATTCTAATCAGTCCAGGAAAAGCTGGACAGCTCAGAAGGTCAGTTGTGAGCAAAGACCTAACGCACGTGAGGACATAAACCCTACAAGTTAGTTAGAGTTAATCAGGGAAGGGGGTTCTGGGGAGAAAATAGCAAGTCCAAAGGGTGCAGGTGAAGCCCGACACGGTGGCCCTCACCTGAAATCCTAGCACGTGGAGGGCTGAGGCAGGAGGATCGCAAGCTCAAGGACAGCCTCCGTAAGTAGTGAGACTCCCATCAACCTAGAGAGACCCTGTTTCAAAATTAAAAGTTAAAAAGTAGGGCTGGGAGCTGGGCGTGATGTAGCATGCTTATAATCCCAGCATTTGGGAGGCTGGCACAGGAGGATCATGGTTCAAGGACAGCCTCAGCTACGTAGTGAGGCCCTCTGCAACTCAGTGAGACCCGGTTTCAAGATAAAGAATAAAAAATAGGGCTTGGGGTGGAGCTCAGAGGTAGAAATCCCTGGGTTCCATCCCTAGTACCATAAAAACAAACAAACAAACAAACAAACAAACAAACAAATTAAAACAAAAAGAAATAGGGCTGGGGGTGGAGCTTGGAGGTAGAATGCTCCTGGGTTCAATCCCCAGCAACACACACACACACACACACACACACACACACACACACACACACGAGACTCAGGATTCTGGCTTGAGCATCGGGGAGGATGGAATTGCCATCCTGAATTGTAGGTGGCTGCAGAGGGGACCATATTTGGGGAGAAGATAAAGGATTTTATTTATTTGTTTATTTATTTATTTATTTATTGTGGGTCAGGAGATGGAACCCAGGGGCATTTGACTTCCAAGCTAACCCCCTGCCCTGTTTTGTACTTTTATTTTGAAACAGGGTCTCACTAAGTTGCAGAGGGCCTCCCTAAGTAGCTGAGGCTGTCCATGAACCAGGATCCTCCGGTCTCCGCCTCCCAAATGCTGGGAATTCCATTTTAGACATGTTTACAGTGAGATGTCTTTTCTTTCTTTCTTTCTTTCTTTCTTTCTTTCTTTCTTTCTTTCCTTCCTTCCTTCCTTCCTTCCTTCCTTCCTTCCTTCCTTCCTTTCTTTCTTTCTTTTCTCTTTCTTTCTTTTCCTTCCTTCCTTTTTTCTTTCTTTTTCTTTTTTTTTTTTTGCGGTACTAGGGATTGAACCCAGGGGCATTTGACCTCTGAGCTAGACCCCCAGCCCTAATTTTTATTGTCTGTTTTTAAACAGGGTCTCACTGAGTTGCAAAAGGCCTCACTAAGTAGCTGAGGCTGGCCATGAACCTTGATCCTCCTGTCTCAGCCTCCCACCTGTGGGATTACAAGCCTGCACCACCACACCTGGCGTGAAACATCTTTTTGACACTCTGCTGAAGGAAGCCGTAGTAGGTAGATATGAGTCTGGAATTTAGGGGAGAGGCTGGAAATGAAGATGTGCGCGTTGCTCATCATCAAGAGAGGTGGCGTTAGTAGGGAACCTGTCCAAGGCCGGAACCCCACTCGCCAGCTCCGCAAAGGGGATGAGGAGGACGGGTAAGTACAGTAGGAGGACGCCAGGGTCAAGGAGGCCGAGCGGTCCCCAGTGGAAGGTCAAGCCATAGGCGGACAGGGAATTAGCACTGGATTTGACGCCCTGGAATCACCTAGGTCCTGGTCACTGGAGATGCAACGGAATGGCTGGGACAAGTGCTTAAACAGAGCAAGTTTGAGCCGGGCGAGTTGGCACATGCTTGTAATCCCAGGATGTAGGAGGCTGAGACAGGAGGATTGCAGGTTTGCAGCCAGCCTTAGCTACTTAGTGAGGTCCTCCGCGACTTAGTGAGAACTTGTTTCCAAATAAAGAATAGGGTTGGGGGTGTAGCTCGGAGGTAGAATGTCCCTAAGTACAAATCCTAGTACTAAAAAAGAAAGAAAGAAAGACAGAGAGACAGTTGGAGAGGAAGACGCCCAAGCCCCGAGCTGGGAGACGGGTGGCTGGCAGCGGCAGGAGGCTGGGAGCCAGGGAAGGGCCAGGGATCATAAGATGAATCTCTTCCCCTCCGCTTGCCTCAGGTGTGACGTGCGGGGCGCAGAGCTGGCTCGTCCAGGCTCCGTGAGTAGCCGCGCTGGTCCCTGGCGCTGGCCGTGCCCTCCCGCTGCCAGGCTCCATCATTCTGGAACCATCAGCCAGCTTCTGCCTGCTTCTGGATTCCCAATTCCCAATGTCACTGCTGGGTGTGGCCTTAGGATAAACGCCCACCCTTTCTTGCTAGCTAAGGTCCAGCCGGGGCCCCTTTCCCATGGTGCCTTCGAGGTAGGAGACCAAGAATCACCCAGCAACAGACAAGCAGCAGGTGGCTTCAGATGCCAACGTGCGGGGAGATGGCGTAGCGGGGTGAAGGACTGCGTGAGGAGGGCCAAGGTGGCCAGGCCGTGGTGGCCTCTCTGGGAGAGGGCATCTACGACAGGACAGGACGCCCGGCTAATTGTCAAGCTGACCCCGCTCCGCCGCTCCTCCGGTGGCCTCTCTGGTGTTTGCATTCCTGGAGCAGGGCCAAAGGGAAACATTGGCTTTCCTTTCGCTCACCAGGCTAACCTGTGGACTGTTCTCCCCACGGTTACAAAACACCTGCTTTTTTTTTTTTTAACTGAAGGAGATCAGGAAAATAGAAGAAAGAAGTCACAATTCTACCACTCAAAAAACAACAGTTAGCATCTGGTATGCAATGTTCCAGGTATTTTTCTCTGCACATATAAATGGTGTGTGTGTGTGTGTGTGTGTGTGTGTGTGTGTGTGTGTGTGTGTGTATGTGTGTGCGCGCGCACGCACACCCATGCATGTGGGCTCTACCACTGAGCTATATCCCCAGCTCTTTTTATTTTTAAATTAAATTACATTTAATTAACTATTTATTTTGTAGTATGGGGATGGAACCCAGGAGAACCTCTGGGCCACACCCCTAGACCTATTTTTTTTTTTTTGAAACAGGGTTTTGCTAAGTTGCAGAGGGCCTCACTAAACCACTGAGGCTGGCTGTGAACCTGTGATCCTCCTGTCTCAGCCTCTCAAATACTGGGCTTACAAGCGTACAATACCATACCTGGCTTTTTATTTCTTATGTTAAGACAGGGTCTTTCTAAGTTGCTTAGGTTGGCCTGGAACTTGTGACCCTCCTGCCCCAACCTCCTAAGTAGCTGGGATTCTAGACATGGACCACTGTACTTGGTCAATTATTTTTTCTTGTGGCACTGGAGATTGAATCTAGGGCGTTTTACCTCTGACCTATGAGGTCACTCCCCTGAGCCCTATTTTATTCTTTTTATTTTGAAACAGTCTCGTTAAGTTGTGAAGAGCCTCAGTAATATTGCAGAGGCTGGCTGCAAACCTGCGATCTTTCTATCTCAGCCTCCCAAGTATGGGATTACAAGCATGCACCACAATGTTCCACTCAAAATAGTTTTTTTTTTTTGTTTATTTGTTTGTTTTGGCAGAACTGGGGATGGAACCCAGGGCCATTCTACCTCCCAGCTATACCCTCGGCCCAATTTTTTTATTCCTTATTTTGAAACAGTGTCTCACTAAGTTGCAAAGGGCCTCACTAAGTAGCTGAGGCTGGCTGTGAACCTGTGATCCTCCTGTCTCAATCTCCCAAATACTAGGATTACAAGATGCCCCACCACGCCCGGCCTTCAAAATGTGTTTTTAAAAAACAAGAAACTGTACATTGTGTCTTGTGACCTGAATTTTTTTTCTTTTTTTGAGGTACTGGGGATGGAACCCAGGGGCATTCTACCTCTGAGCTACACTCCTGGCCCTATTTTTTATTTTTTATTCGGAAACAGGGTCTCCCTGAGTTGCAGAGGGCCTCACTAAGTAGCTGAGGCTGGCCGCGAACCACGATCCTCCTGTGCCAGCCTCCCGAGTGCTGAGATGACAAGCGCCCACAACGCCCGGCTCTGAATTTTGACTAAATTTGTTATAAAGCCCTCTTCCTGCATCATTAATTTTCTTCTCTGAGATGATATGTGACGGTTCTGTAGTGTTTCCTTGCATGGAGGCTTCTACACTATTTTATTTAATTCCCGCAAACTGGCCATTTACAGTCTTTCTACTGATTGCTACTAAAATTAAAAGCTCTAGTGCACGGAGGTCTGTCTTTTCCTTGGGGCAGGTGGAGGCCGTGAGCCTCAGATTGTTCCCCTGAGTTAAAAGAAACGGTTGCTGCCCAGCGACAGTCCTGAGGGACCGCAATGGCAGTCGGTGTTCTCCGTGAGCGAGTGAGTGTCCTGGGGACAGGTGCGTCCCCGAGGACGAGGACGAGGCGGGATGAACGCCAGCCCCGGGAGCCACCACACCTGGCTTTGAGTCCTGCCTCTGAGCCCTGCAGCTCATCCAGGAGAATGACCACCCACGGGTGCCAGCACGGCGAGGGAGGGACTTGGGTCTGCTTTGCTGACTGTTAGACTTACAGCATACAGTAAGTGCTTAATAAATACAGGCGTCAGGCAGCAAGAGGCAGCCGGAGCTGAGGGCAGGGGAGCGAGATGCCCATCCTCAGACAGGAGCCATCCCATCCCCGCAGGATGTCCTGCTCAGCTGTAGGAAAACAATGACTCCCTCAAGAACCCCTGAGAAGTCCCAGGGGATTCCCTGCCCCAGCCCTGAGGAGAGCGGCTCTGGCAGGGGCGGGGGGGGGGGGGCAGAGATCACCCTCCTCCCTGGGGGAAGTCCCCTTGGGAAACCGGCCAGAGGTCGGGCATTTGGCCAAACCTGGCTTGGGATCAGGGCTTCCTGGGGATTGCTGGGAAAACAGAGGGTTTTACAGAAATCGCCTGTCCCCTGGCCCGGGATTGCCCCAAATCTCAAATTCCCCAAGGGGCTGCCAGGGATGTAGGTGCCCGCGGGGCCAGGTGGGCGAGGCACCAGCTCTGGAGGAGGCTGGACCTGGCTGGAGTCGGGCCTCTGACACCCCTGCTCCTACGGTAGGGAAGCGGCTCCTCTGCCGAGGGCCGTGTCTGCTTTGCTGATTGTTAGATCCCAACACTCGGCACAGTACATGTTCAGTACCTACTCTGCAGGGCCAGCCTGGGGGCCTTCCTGGGCCTCTGCTTGTTCATCTGCAGAGTGGGCGTGATAGTATTTAACACCCATCTCACGGGCTTGTGAAGACAGAATGGAATCTGGGAAAATCAGAGAGAGAGAGAGAGAGAGAGAGAGAGAGAGAGAGAGAGAGAGAGAGAGAGAGAGAGAGAGAGATATGGATGTAGACAGGGCTCCCACCACCACCAAAGAGGCTTGATTTCTTCACTTCTTTGAGCTCAGGACCCCGCAGCCCAGTGTGCTGAGGCTGGTGTTCAGCAGAGACTGGCGGCTGCGACTGGAGGGCTGCTTACCCCACACCCCAGACAGGAAGTTGGGCCCCTGGTTAGACAGAATTAATTAGAATGTGTGCCACCACCCCACGCTCCACCCGGAGGCCTGGGGCAGTTGGAGGAGAAGAGGTGTGCCTCCCAAGACACCATGAAGCGTGTAAGGTCATCATCTCCATCTGACAAACAAGGAAACTGAGGCTCAGAAAGGCGAGGTGTTCGGGCGTGGTGGCGCACACTCGTCATCCCAGCACTTGGGAGGCTGAGACAGGAGGATCGCGGTTCCCGGCCAGCCTCAGCCACTTAGTGAGGCCCTCTGCAACTCAGTGAGACCCTGTTTCAAAATAGGGCTAGGAGTGTAGTTTGGAGGTAGAATGCCCCTGGGTTCTACCCCTAGTACCAAAAAAAAAAGAAAAGAAATGAAAAGAAAGAAAGAAGGAAGGAAGGAAAGGAAGGAAGGAAGGAAGGAAGGAAGGAAGGAAGGAAGGAAGGAAGAAAGGAAGAAAGGAAGGAAGGCGAGGTGGCTCACCGAAATCGCGGGGCGGCGATGAACAGGGGAGTGAGATCTGAGCCTGGTTCTGAAACATGGACCTACCTGCACTCTGCTCTGGGCAAGGTGACAGGGAGGAGGTGCTAAGCTGCCCCCATCTTCCCAGGGACCTCCACGCCCATGCAGCAGCCATGACCCGCAGCCCTTGGGTGTGGCTGGGCTGGACAGGCGGTGGAAGGGGCAGGGGGTGAGGGGGCCTGCCAGCAAGGGACCTGGAGCCCCTCAGCCCAGGGTGTATCCTGTGGCCCCCCGCAGGCGGAGAGGCCACGGGGCACCTGCTCTGGGTGGGCCTCAGCTCCAGCTGGGGCGGCCCGGCTTCCACCACGCCACAAGTGCTTGCGTTACTCACGTCTGAGAGTGCAGGCCCCGGGACACCTGGTGTGGTGAAGGCGGAATGGGGGAGACCTCTCAGCCCCCAGCAGCGGGGCATGAGCGGAGGGACAAGGGACAAAGCCAGGGGCTTCGGCGACCACGATGGCCTGTTGTTTCGGGAAGGCGGGTCCCTGGCTGATTCATCTTGGTGTCTCTACCACACCTGGCAGGTTATTTTGCAGAGCGCCGATCCTTGGATGTGCATTTCTCTGGCTCCCTAACCGGAAGCCCACACGCAAGGTGTCACGTGCTTGGCAGGCCGTGGGGAAAGGGCAAATTCCACCCGTCCGGTCCAGCGCGCCATGGCTGTGATGGGCCTGGAGTGGGACAGTCACCCTTCCCTTGGGCATCCACAGAGGCTGCCTTCGTCCCAGGACCTCACCCAAGCATCTAACTCTCCCTTTCTTAGTCAGAGAGAGACCCTCTGGAGGAAACTGCCTGGTTCTAGGTGAGTCTCTAGTGACAGAAATGGACTGAGGTTGTGGGGTAACCTCCTCACCCACGGGAATCTGGAGCTCCCTAGGCCACAGGGGAGGAAAATGCAGGCCAACTGCTTCCTTATTGAGACCAACATGGATGCTTTTTCCTGAGTGCCCAGAGCAGCGTCCTCTCTACCTGCTTCCTGCTGGGTGAATAGATTTGTGAGTGGCCGCAAATAAGCCTGCTTCCTTGCTTACTAATTAATCAATTGTCATGTTGGGCGTTGAGCCCAGGGGCACTCTACCTCAGACCTACACCCCCAGCCTGGTTTTATCTTTTATCTGGAAACAGGGTCTCACTAAGTTGCAGAAGGCTTTACTAAGTCACTGAGGTTGAACCTTCAATCCTCCTGTCTCAGCCTCCTAAGTACCAGGATTATGGGTGTGTGCCACCACACCCGGCCTGACAGTGCACATTTCTTTGTTTGTTTATTTTTTAAATTAATTTATTTTTGTGGTACTGGGAATTGAACCCACAGGCATTCTACCCCTGACCTACACCCCTGGCCTTATGTTTATTTCTATTTGGAAACAGGCTCTCGCTAGGTTGATGAGAATCTCACTACTTGCTGAAGACTGTTCTCAAATCTGTGATCTCCCTGCTTCAGCCGCCCAGATACTGGGATTACAGGCATGTACCAACGTACCTGGCTGATATTGCATATTTAAAATAATGCCTTACTTCAGTCTGTGCTTGCCGGTATAAACCAAGTCTCCCCGGCAGGTGTGCGTGTGGCTGGTGCAGGCTTGCCTCTATAAAACCAAACTTGGTATGAGTGTATTGCCTACTTGCCCAACAGCTTTAAGCTTCGGCCTGAGGGTGCCCAGACCCCAGAGTAGGACAGGCCTGGAGACAAGCTCAGCGTAGCACGCCCATCCAGCAATGCCGGGGCGGCTGTAGAATCAGGTGTAACTCCGCAGACGGCAGCCAAAGGCCGATCTACCTGTCTGCTCCCCCCCCTTCCTGTACGTCCTTCACCCACACCCAGCTCAGATGCAGTACCGGGATCGGCCGCCTTTGGCTTGGGCCAGTGGGCCTCACAGTGCAGCCCCTCGGCCAGATGTGCGAAAGTTTCATTTATAGGACTCTTCATCCATGGCAACCGCTTTTCATCTCCTGCTTAAGTTTTTTTTGTTTTTGTTTTTGTTTTTTAGATACTGGGGATGGAACCCAGGGACATTCTACTTCTGAGCTACACCCCCAGCCCTATTTTATTCTTTTATTTTGAAACAGGGCCTTACTAAGTTACGGAAGACCTCACTGAGTTTCAGAGGGCCTCAATAAGTAGCTGAGGCTGGCCTGAATCTGTGATCCTCCTGTCTCAGTTTCCCAAGTACTAGGATTACAAGTATATACCACCATGCCTGGATTTTAAGCAATTGTTATCTTACTTAATATCAAGCAGTCCAGTGAAGCAGGAGCAGGGTGGCACATACCTATAATCCCAGTACTTAGGAGGTTCGAGGCAGGAGGATCACAAGTTCCAGTTCAGCCTCAGTAACTTTAGTGAGACTCTGTTTCAAAATTGAAAAAAAAAAAAAAAAAAAGCCAGGCGTGGTGGCGCACGCTTGCAATCCCACCGCTTGGGAGGCAGAGACAGGAGGATCGCGCAGGTTCGAAGCCAGCCTCAGCTACTGAGTGAGGCTCTCAGCAACTTAGTGAGACCCTGTTTCCAAATAAAGTATAAAATAGGTCTGGGAGTATAGTCCAGAGGTAGAAAAGCCCCTGGGTTCCTCCCCCAGTACCGCAATTAATAAATAAATAAATACATAAATAAATAAGTAAATAAATAAATAAAAAATAGGTCCAGGGGTGTAACAGTGGTAGAGCACCCCTGGCTTCATTCACCCAGTACTACCACTATCAAAAGAAGAAGAAGAAGAAGAAGAAGAAGAAGAAGAAGAAGAAGAAGAAGAAGAGGAAGAAGAAGACGACGACGTCCAGGGAACACAGCAGTCACCAGAGTGACTGGTGTTGAGCTACACAGCGTGCAGGAGAGGCTTGGCCAAGGACTGCAGCCGGTCACGAGGTGTGTCCACTTGACTGTGCCGTGCGAGGCCCGAGCCTTGTTCCATAATTTGGTGTCAATGGGGGCTGTGCCTCCCGTCAGCAGCTGCAGCTGCCCAGCTGGGTCGGAGGCCGTTCCCGTCCTGGGAATGGCTCCGTGGGGTTACAGGGTTACAGACACCCTGGCTGACCGGCCCAAGAGAAGGACCTCTCTTTTCATGCGTGTTAAGCTGGGTGCAGCCCCCATGGCCGGCACACTCCTCCTGGCCAGGCGTGCTCCTCTAGGCCGGAGCCTGCAAACTAAGCCATGTTGACACCCATCCAGCTGGCTCACAGAGGGGAAATCTCTCTCCCTTGAGTCAGCAAGCAGGCAGCGGGAGCTTCGCACAGCAAGCGCCGGACAACAGCGGATCCCGACGCTTGCCTCACCGCGCTGCCCGCTTCCAAAATCCCCCGTGACGCTTCTGCAGCTGGGCCCAAAACTTTCCCCTTGTTTTCCCCGGGTTTGAGAAGAACAATACCCCAGAGATCGCGAGCCAATCAACTTCCCCAAAGGAAATGAGTGACGTCAGGCTCCAGGTTAGGAGTTTACGAGTGATGGAGCCCCTGCCTCTCAGGCTGGGAGGCTGGTGGCAGGCCGGGAACCCTCCCTCCTGGCCAGGAGGACTCCCCGCTCCAGAGGGACACAGCCGCCACCAGTCTCCCCAGCCCCAGCGGCCCTGGGGTGGCTGACTGTCCATCTGGTTTCATGACAGCTACACGAAGGGACAGCTCGCAAGCCCGGCACCATGGCTGTGTGTCACTGCTGGTGGAAGGAGACCTTTTTTCTGTGACAGAGGTGGCCACGGTTGGCCAAAGACATTTAAGAGTGATATTTGCATGTAACCAGGGTTGGGTAAGACCACCTAGTGATCTCTAGTGGAAGCCCAGTTCCTCGTGCATCCCTGATCCCTGCCCCCCCACCTGCTCCCACGCGCCCCCTCCTTACAGGAGCTCGGGACCCTGCGGGAGGGCCAAAGGGGTCCAAGAAATCCCCCAAAGGTACACATAATTCAGCAGTTTGTGAATTTTCCCGGGGAAAGGGTCTATTTCATTAGACTTTGGAAGGGGTGTACAACCTCAGATAGGCTAAGAATCAGTGCACCTAGACCTCTTTTAACAAAAGCACAGCAGTCTGATAAAGTTGATTTATACTACAGAGTTGTGTGTGTGCGTGCGTGCGTGCGTGCGCGTGTGTGTGTGTGTGTGTGTGTGTGTGTGTAACTGGGGATTGAACCCAGGGGCATTCTACCTCTGAGCTACATCCCCAACCCTATTTTATTTTTATTTTGAAATAGGTCTCACTGCATTGATGAGTGTCTCACCACTGGCAGAGGCTGTCCTCAAGCCTACAATTCTCCTGTCTCAGCCTCCCAAGTTCTGGGATTACAGGCATGTGTCACCATGCCTGGCAGAGTTGTATATCTTTAGCTAATCGCATTCCCAGAAGAGACAGCTGGAGGAGGATGCTTAACTAAAAGTATCTTTCTAGCAACAAACTTGAAGTCCACTTGGGACCCAAGTGGGGGAGGGTGACATGAAGCCACCTGCCCCCGTGGCTAAGACCAAAGCCATCGGTGTGAGGATGAGCGCCAGTCCTATGTAGGCTCAGAGGAATCTGAGCCCCGCAGGCTGAGAAGCTGCAGGTCACCAAGCAGCTGAGGCCTAAGAGAACGGGGAGGGCTCCCCGACACAGGGGCCCGGCAACCCTGTTTCAAGCACCATATGAGATGGTCAGCTCTGAGGCGCTTGGAACATACACTTCCTTCCCAAGGGGCCAGGCCCCGGGCTCCCAGCCCGGCTCCATCCTGGGCCCCTGCTCTCCCCCCGTGACAGGACTTTGTATGAGGAGCAGCTGGGGGGCTCCCTGTCCCTCCCCCTGCACCCCATGCTCAGCGAGGCCCCCACCCCTGCTGACAGGCAAGGGGCAGGGATCTGCGAGGCTTCCGGGAAACTCCGGGCTCAGCCCCGACACCAGACTTTAAATAAGTGGATTTTTTTTTTCCCTTCAGTGTTTTCAGAAACTGTTGTTTAAAAAGATACAATTATCTAAACTGTTTATGTAACCCTTGGGGAGTCTCAACAGATATGGCCCCTCTTCATAATTGTGGCTAGGACTCTCAAAAAATAAAGCTGGAAGGATTGTCAAAAGTCAGACAGGGCTGTCACGGTAGAGCCGCGCGCTTGCGCAACCGCGCTCAGTATTTTGCTCTAATTTGAGACGTTTTTAAATGTTCCTTTCTCCTTTTCTGGATCCTCTCTCCCTTGGGGCCCACTGCCGTGTATCAAACACTCCTGACAGTTTCTGGGAAGGGCTGGCTCCCTCCGTGGAGACCAGAATCAGTCCCATCACAGGCTTGGTGTAGGGGTTTTTCTAATTAATAACAAGTGCCGAAATCCATTCAACGGCCCAGCAATACCTACTCTTGCCGACATTCTCCTTCTCTGGGGGTCTATTCCGTTTCTGGGTTGCTGTCCCTGGAAATGGGTATCACGCTTCCTGGTTTAACGGGGGTGGGGTTAACCTCTGGATCTGGGGCAACGCAGGAACCACAAGGTTCCTGTTACCACAGCCCCAATCACAGGGGCATTGCGCAGTGCCCGGGGGTAATCTTAGTGTGAAGGGGAGATCTGAACTTCTTTCCAGAATCATCCTAGGGGTCTCCATGACTGGGTACTGGGAATCACACCGAAACAGGGCTCTTAAAGGAAAGCACCCCCTTCTGCATTAGAAAGGCTGCTGCTAATGGGCGGGCTTGGCAGCACACATGCTTGTAATCCCAGCATTCGGGAGGCTGAGACAGGAGGATCATGGTTGGAGGCCAGCCTCAGCTACTTAGTGAGGCTCTCTGCAATTCAGTGAGACCCTGTTTCAAAATAAAGAATATAAAAGTGGGCTGGGGGTGTAGCTCAGAGGTAGAATGCCCCTGGGTTCCATCCCCAGCACCACAAAAGAAAGGAAGAGAGAAAGAAAGAAGGAAAGAAGAAAAGAAAAGAAGAAAAAAAGAAAAAGAAAAGAGAAAGAAAGGCCGCTGCCATTCTCTGGGCTAACGTTGCAATGGCCCTTGACCTCTCTGGTGAGCTACGAGGACCTGCCTCCCCACGTGTGCGATTTGATAGCACGGGGGCAGGGTGTGCAGCTCCCGGAGCCCGTGCACCAGAGATAAGGCCCCTGGCCTGCAGGGTTTTCACAAGGCGAAGCCTCTAAGAATTCCTAACTGCAGGCAAGCCAGGGGCAGCAACTAAGGCCTGGGCCCAGCCCTCCTGCCTCCCCTGAGCGGAACGCCCATGGGAGAGCCTTGATGGAGACACCCTGGGCTTCCCTCTGAGGGCCGGGAGCAGCAGGGAGGGGGCCACCCACGGCTAGCTTCCTTCCTCAGAGGGACCGTGCCCAGGGACCGACATCCTGGCACATTAAAACGAGAACAGAGAGCCGGGCATGGTGGCGCACACTTGTAATCGCAATGCTTGGGAGGCTGAGACAGGAGGATCCGGTTCACCAGCCTCAGCCACTTAGTGAGGCCCTCCACAACTTAGAGAGACTCTGTTTCCAAATAAAAAATAAAATTGGCCAGGTGTGGTGGCGCACGCTTGTAATCCCCGCGCTTGGGAGGCGGAGACAGGAGGCTCACGCAGGCTCGGAGCCAGCCGCGCTGGCTTAGGAGACCCTGTTTCCAAATAAAAGATATAAAATAGGTCTGGGAGTGTAGTCCGGAGGTAGAAGGGCTTCCAGGAACCCCAGTACCACCAAAAAATAAATAAATAAAGTAAAATAAGATAAAATAAAATTGTGTTGAAAGTATAGTCTGGAGGTACAATGCTTCTGGGTTCAGTCCCCAGTACAAAAACCAAAAAGGAGAGCCTGGGCCAGCAGCTCCGTTTTCTTATCCCAATCAAGTCCTGAGACTTCCCACTATGGCTGCCCCAGAGACCCTAGGCTACCCCACAGGGGACCCTTCCAGGGAAGTTCTTTCAATACGGTGTGGGAAAGAGGAAGAGGAAAAGCACCATTTCCACCCTCCCAACTTCCCCACCACATGAACCTCCAACTAGAAAACGACGGCTTATCAGACGGAGAGGTCTCACCCCAGGCTGCACACGGCTTCTTCTTACACCAAAAGGACGCACCACGAGAAACGCAAAATATCAACTCAAGAAAACGTAGGTAAAGAGGTAAGATTCCTAAAAGTGCCCATCTGTTGACCAGGGGCAATAAAATGATCACTTACAACAATCAAATAAGCTGGGCGTGGCGGTGCCGCCTGTAATCTCAGCACTTGGGAGGCTGAGGTGGGAGGATGCAGGTATAAGGACAGCCTCCACAAGTCAGTGACATTCTCAGCAAGTTGGTCAGACCCTGTCGTAAAATAAAGAAATAAAAATGGCTGGGATGTACCTCGGAGGCTGAACACCCCTAGTTCAGTTTCCAGAGGGCCCCCCCCCCAATAAACCATACAGAGAAACAGAATGTGCTTCCTGGCCTCCCCCACTCAGGTAAGAAAATAGAAATGAAAAAGGCGATTCTCGAGCGTGAGAACTCTGCTTGGCCTCAGAGTGGTGGTTCCCAGCAGCAGGAAACACCCTGCCCACACTGCCCCCCCCCCCCGGGAGCTCCCAGACCACCCAACACACATTTATTGACCACCGAGGGTCTGCTTCCAACGCCTTCCAGGAGCTGGAGCTGAGTGACCTGGGGTGGGGGGGCTGCCCGGCACAGCCTGTGCCAGGGTTAGGGGTCAGAGGGCCAAGAATCGACAGAACCGAAGCAGCTGGGATATTCCAGCCTGGGAAGTCCTCGTCAACAAACAGACCACAGGAGCAGCGCGTCCTTAATTCTTCATGGGCGGTGACCCAGAGAAGGTTACAAATAAGGCTGGCCTTAGAATGCCTGGGACTGTATGGGTGGAGCTGGAGAGGGCGCCTTCCTGGAGAGAGAGCTGAGCCAGCGGGTCAGGGCTGGGAGCGAAGGGAAGGTCAGTGGCCGGGACATGGCAGCCCGCGGCGCCAGAGCCTGGAGTCCCGTGCAGAAAAGAGGGGATAGGGAGATAGGGCTGAAGACTGGCTGGGGTTCTGTGATATATATATATATATATAAATATATGGTACTGGGTATGGAACACAGGGGCATTCTACCTCTGAGCTACACCCCAGCCCGATTTTTAATTTTTATTTTTATTTATTCATTCATTTGTTTATTTTTTGCAGTACTGGGGATAGAACCCAGGGCCATTCTACCTCCAAGCTACACCCCCCAGACCTATTTTTTATTCTTTCTATATTTATTTACTTATTTTGGTGGTACTGGGGATGGAACCCTTCTACCTCCGGGCTACGCTCCCAGACTTATTTTATATTTTTATTTGGAAACAGGGTCTCTTAAGCCAGCAAGGCTGGCTTTGAACTTGCATGATCCTCCTGTCTCCGCCTCCCAAGTGTGGGGATTACAAGCGTGTGCCACCACTCCCGGCATCGTTCTTTATTTTGAAACAGGGTCTCACTAAGTTGTGGAGGGCCTCACTAAGTAGCTGAGGCTGGCCATGAACCTGGTTCCTCCTGTCTCAGCCTCCCAAGTACTGGGATTACAAGTGTGCGCCACCCCGCCTGGCCCAATTGTTTATTTTAATTTTTAATTTTAGAGATTGAACCCAGAGGTATTCTACCTCCCAGCTACACCCCCAGCCTGACTTTATTTATTTGAAAACAAGGTCTCACTAGGTTGCTGAAAGCCTAAGTCACCAAACCTGGCTTTGAACCTGTGATTCTCCTGTCTGAGTTTCCAAAATGCTGGGATTATAATCGAGTGCTCCCCAGCCCCAGCCCTATTTTCTATTTTTTATTTTGAAACAGGGTCTCACTAAATTTCAGAGGGCCTTACTAAGTAGCTGAGACTGGGTTGTAGTTTGAAGGTAGAATGCCTCTGGGTTCAATCCCCAGTAAAATACACACACACACACACACACACACACACACACACACACACACACACACAGTGTTTCCATGCATATATGTGAAGTTTATATATTGTTAAATAAGCTGTTATATTATTTATACAAATTTATATATCATATATAAATATGTCTTTCTATTTGTAGAAGTGAGTCTGGAGGGAGCTACACCAACCTTTCACAGTGGTTACCTCTGAGGGGTAGTAGGGCTTTCACAGTTTACTTTATCTAATTTTAGATAGTTGTAACAAGCGATTTGAGGGTGTTTTTGTTTGGTTTGGTATTTTCTTTTAATTTTTAAAATAGTGACAGTGATTCATTTCTTTAATAAAAAATCAATTTGTGTGTGTAGTACTGGGGATGGATGAAACCCTGGGCATTTTACCTCTAGGCTACACCCTCAGCCCTATATTTATCCTTTATTTTGAAACAGGGTCTCACTAAGTTGCTGAGAGCCTCCCTAAATAGCTGAGGCTGGCCGTGAACCTGCGATCTTCCTGTCTCAGCCTCCCAAGTCCTGGGGCTTGGCTATCTCACATTAAGAAAACAAAAGGAGCTGGGCATGGTGGCACACACTTGTAATTCTAGTACTTGGGAGGCTGAGACAGGATCGCACAGGTTCGAAGCCAGCCTCAGCTACTTAGTGAGGCTCTCAGCAACTTAGTGAGACCCTGTTTCCAAATAAAATATAAAATAGGTCTGGGAGTATAGCCCGGAGGTAGAAAGCCTCTGGGTTCCACCCCAGTACCACCAAAACAACAACAACAACAAAAAACAAACAAACAAAAACAAAGCTAGCCTTGATAACTCAGCGAGGCCCTCTGCAACTTTGCGAGACCGTTTCCAAATAAGAAATAAAATTGGGCTGGGGGTGTAGCTCAGAGGTAGAGTGCCTCTGGGTTCAATTCCCGGTGCCCCCCCCCACACACACACATCCAGAAATTGTCAATTTGGGGTGGTACGGTGGCTCCACAGTCATCACCAGGGACCGGCGTCTTGTAGCTTACTGTACACCGACACCTACAGCGGGGTTCTCATTTCTGTGGTCCATGGCGGGTGCTGGAGCGCTAGCCAGCCCGCCCTCACTTAAGAAAGCAGAATGGAGCCGGGGCCTGGCTGGGGGCACACCACCTCCTTTTGAAGAGCCACCCTGGAAACCCCACGGGACACTTTCAGCCTCCACCTCATTGGCCAGAACCCAGTCACATGGCCGCACCTAGTTGCAAGGTTGCCTGGGAAACTGTTTTGCCCACAGGCTAGGCTGAAAATTGGAATTGTCACTAGGAAAGGAAGAGGTGGCTATCAGAAAGGAAGCCACAGTTTCTAACACACCCCTGAGCAAAACTGTCAAGAGAAACGCAGAGGCAAAGCGCATGAAGGGCGCGGCCTTGTTCAGAGTCAAAGCTCGGGAAAGCAGCCTCGGTGGTCTCCTGCGGGGGGGCTCTTCAGGGCTGGCCAGAGATAGCAGGGAGAGGTGATGCCTTCTTTTGGTTGCTGTTGTTTTTGTGGTACTGGGAGTGGAACCCAGGCACCGCCTACCTCCACCTATACTATTTTATTTTTTCATTTGGAAACAGGGTCCTGCTAAGTTGCTGAGAGCCTCACTGAATTGCTGAGGCTGACCCCCAACCAACGATCCTCCTGTCTCAGCCTCCCAAGTGCTAGGATCACAGGCGTGCTCCACCACATCCCGCAGACTGCCTTCTTAATAACCAGAGGCAGCTGCCCGCGAAGAGAGCTCCAAGGTTAAGAGGCCCTTTAGCCCACTGGATAGCTCAGGGACCCAAAGATGACTTCCTGACCACTGTCCCCAAAGCCTCCCTCTGACCGACCCCAAATGATGTCAGATTCTGAAAGATGCTAGAAGTGGAAAAAATTCTGTGCTCGGGGATTCTGTAACTGAGCTATCACTAGGGTTAAATTTTAGGTGTTTTTGAAAGTTCTTTAAAAAAAAAAAAAAAGGCAATATAACCCTGTAAACTGAATCAGCAGTTTCAGAACTTTAAAAAGAAAAAAAAAAAGTACCTTGCCCTTTGTTGGTTTGGGGTATCCCAAAACTATGAAAACTGGCCAGCCAGGCGTGGTGGCACACGCTTGTAATCCCAGCATTCGGGAGGCTGAGACCAAAGGATCGCAGTTTGCAGACAGTCTCAGCTACTTGGTGAGGCCCTCCACAACTTAGTGAGACTGCTTCAAAATAAAGAATAAAAAATAGGGCAGGGAGGAGTGTTTCTGAAGTTGACAGGCCTCGTTTAATTGGCATCGTGCCCATTCACGATCTCAGACGACCACCAGTCAATTCTCATTCTTTATTGGAAAGCTTACTTTTAGCACTCACTTCTCTTTTTTTTTCCACTTTTTATTTCTTATTATTAGTTTTTGGCACTGGTGATTGAACCCAAGGGCATTCTATCTCCAAGCTACACACCCCAGTCCTTTTTATTTAGTTATTTTTATTTTGAAACAGGATCTTGCTAAGTTTGCTGGGCTGTCTCCAACCTGTGATCCTCCTGTCTCAGCCTCCCAAGTACTAGGACTACAGGTGTACGCCACTGTGCCTGGCTAATTTTTCACTGGTTTTTTTTTTTTCCTTTTTTTCTTCTGTGGTACAGGAAATTGAAACTAGGGGCATTCTATCTTTGAACTACTCCTCCAGCCCTATTTTTTATTCTTTATTTTGAAACAGAGTCTAAGTTGTGGAGGGCCTCACTAAGTAGCTGAGGCTAGCCACAAACTTGCGATCCTCCTGTCTCACCTCCCAAGTACTGGGATTATAAGTGTGCCCCACCACATCCACCTTAATTTTTGCACTTTTTAAAGGAGTATGAAAAGGGCTACAAAAAAGACCAGAGAAAAATCGATATTTCATGGAGTCTGGGGAGGTGGTCTTCAGTTTGTGGTAAGCAATATGATCTAATGGTGAAATGTGCTTTGGAATCAGAACACTTGGATTTGAAATCGTGTGTGTGTGTGTGTGTGTGTGTGTGTGTGTGTGTGTGTGTGTGTGAGAGAGAGAGAGAGAGAGAGAGAGAGAGAGAGAGAGAGAAGGGAGGAGAGAGAGGGGGGAGGAGAGAGAGGGGGGAGGGATTGGGGATACCCATGGGCATTCTACCTCTGAGCTATACCCCCTACCCCGTTTCTTTTTGTTTCTTTTTTTCTTTTTGTGGTACTGGGGTTCCTGGAAATCCTTCCACCTCTGGGCTACACTCCCAGACCTATTTTATATTATTTTTATTTGGAAAGAGGGTCTCTTAAGCCGGCGAGGCTGACTTCGAACCTGTGCGATCCTCCTGTCTCCACCTCCCAAGCACAGGGATTACACGCGTGCGCCACCACGCCCGGCCCCCTGCCCCATTTTATTTTATTTTAGAAACAAGTTGTCACTCAGTTGCAGAGGGCCCTCCTAAGTGGCTGAAGCTGGCTGCAAATCTACAATCCTCCCATCTCAGCCTCCTAAGTACTGAGATTTCAGGCAAGCCACACCACATCTGCATACCCTCCAATAAGTTGTTAAACTTCTTCGAGCCTCGGGTTCCTTGTCTTAAGATGGGGTGGTGCAGCCCTTACTTGGTAAAGCTATTGTATAGTCAGGTCCAGCATCAAACAGATGGTGTGCTCAAACTGGGGCTGCTTACCAAGCCGTAGCAGGGGCCGAGGGCAGCCAAGAAGGGCCAGCAACAGTGGGGCACTGCTGCCTCCTGTAGCCTCAGAGTGTCAAGGAAGGAAAGAGGAGGGGGCTCAGAGAAGGAAGCTGTTGGAACAGGCTCTTGCTGGGTGTGCTGGCACACACTGGTAACCCCAGCATTGGGGAGACTGAGACAGAAGGATCCGGGATTGTGGCCAGCCCCAGCTACTTAGTGAAGCCCCTTGCAACTCAGTGAGACTCTGTTTCAAAATAAAGTAAAATAAAAAATAGGACTGGAGGTTTAGCTTGGTGGTAAAATGCCCCTGGGTTCCAAACCCAGTACTGGGTGGGGGGGAGGCTCTGGCAGGAGCTGGGCGCTCCAGTGGGGAGGAGGCAGTCGGCCCGCAGTGAGCGGATGGGGGCCAAAGGGCATGAACTTGACCTCGTCTTCCTGTGTCTGTCCATCTCTACCCAGTGCCCACTGCTGGCCAAACCCGACCAGAAGCCAGAGGCTGGGGAGGTGGGTGATTCGGCCCCCCAAGTAAGCTCCCAGCACAGCACAGGCACAGGGAGAGTGGAGGCTGGATGTTCAGGGGCAAATGGAGATTGGCAGAGAACGGGATGAGCGGAGCCTAGCGCCCGAATGCAGCCGCCTGCAGTGCGGCCTGGCGCCACACGGCGCGGGTCCGTTGGACTTTGGGCGCTCCCTGGCTGCCCTAGCTTTTGCTTAGTCCTCACTTCCTGGTTTTCAACAGATCGTCCATGGCTGAGGCGGCTTAGAATGATCAGGTGTTGCTGGAATGTGTTTAAGAAGCGATGCAGGTATAGAAAGGATAAAAAGGGCTCTGGGAACTGGGGGAGAGCGGCAAACCAAAGGACGGGAAGAGGCAGAGTAAAGGATGGGAGAAAACCATATCTTCCCTCACAGGTTGGAACAGACCCGCTGGATTATCTTGCAAAGCAAACAGTTTATTTACTGGGATGTGGGAACATCTGGTTTACAATTTACAGCCCAGTGAGACCGGCCAGAAAGGGAGTTTGCAAAGAAGAGATTCTTGCCCAAAATGTAATTTACTTCTAGACCGGTTAAGGTTTAACTTGGCACCCCGACCCCCAAAGAGCCAAGCAGTGAGATGTGGTCCCTGGAAGTGCAAGTGCGTGCTTCTCCCTTTGGGGCGCCTGCTCGAGGCCCACCTTCTCTTCTGACTTGGGCAATGGCCGCTAGGAGTGAACTGGCCTTCTGTGAGCTGGCTCCCTGAAGGAGAAGGGACCCAGAGAGAGTTCTCAGCAGCAGGGGGCAGTGTCCTGTCCCCAAGCCTGCCTGCTCTTGACCTGCACCTGTCCCTCCTCAAGACCCTGTAGCACCCTCCCCACACCTGCTCATCCAGTCCCCCAGCCTCACACAGGCTCTTCTGTCTGCCTGGAATATAGATCTCCCTTGTCCTCCTGGCTAACCTGGCCTCGCCTTCAGGAAGTGCAGGGAGCCCTGCTGGACAGCGCCTCCCTCCTTCGACACCCACTGGGGCCTCTGTGCTGGACCGTGATTGACTGGTGATTGATTGATCAGTGTCTGTGATGGACCATGACTGGCTTGTGATTGATTGGCCTCTGTGATGGACTCTGATTGGCTTGTGATTGATCAGTGTCTGTGATGGATTGATGGATTGATCTCTATGATGGACCGAGATCAACTTGTCCTCACCATGTGGCCTCCACTCCTGGTAAACTCTCCTGATACACTGAATGCCCTTGAGAAGGGACCTGGCCGTGTTCCCCTCAGTCTCACCATGCCCACTTGGTGCCCGGCACACCAAGCAAGCCCAATAAAGGTTCCTGGGTACACGTTTAGGGCAGGGTTCAGGAAGCAGAAAGAAATACTTCCATTTTCTCAAGCACCACACTAACCAAGCTCTGTGTCTAGAGCACTCTTCCTCCTTGCCTGTCCCCCAGGCTTGCCTGCCTGCAGGGACAGGACAGGTGACTGGACCTCAGGGCTGCTGGCCAGTTCTTCCCGCCTCTTCTCTCTCAGGTACAGCCTTGAATGCCACCCCCATCAAGACAGCCACTGGATCACATGCCCGCGGGCTTCAGTTTGCTAGGCAGCACATTGCTGGCGCTCACGTTTTATTTCTTCCTCTGTTTCTACCTCCACCACTGGCTGCAGCTCTGTTTGAGGGAGGACCTTGTCTGTTCACCACCGCAGAGGCCCAGGACCCAGCAGGGGAGGCTTGAACCGACTGCTTGTTAAGCTCTATCACACGAATGCCGCGGCTTGCTTATTTAACTTGGTGTGTGTCTTTTAACTTGGCTGCCAGATCAGGTCCTCCAGAGAAACGCAGAAGCACGCATTCGGGAGGCCGAGACGGGAGGATCGCAGTTCACGGACAGCCTCAGCTGCTTAGTGAGGCCCTCTGCAACTCAATGAGACCCTGTCTCAGAAATAAAAAGAATACAGCCGGGCTTGGTGGCTCACGCTTGTAATCCCAGCATTCAAGAGGTAGAGACGGGAGGATCACACAGTTCGCGGACAGCCTCACTACTTAGTGAGGTCCTTTGCAACTCAGTGAGGCCCAGCTTAAAAATAAAGAATAAAATAGGGCTGGGAGTGTAGCTCAGAAGTAGAATGCCCCTGGGTCCCATCTCTAGTACCACACACACACACACACACACAAAAGCACCTAGAGAGTTGTCCCCTGGTGGTGTTGGGGAGCGGGAGGGGACCTCAGTGCCCTTCCTAGGCCGAGCTGCGACGTGTCGCATGCTTGCAGCTTCTTTACAGCCTGAACTTCTCCACGCAGGCCAGAGGCACAGCAACCCCAGTCCATGTGCTGAAAGGTCCCAGACAGTGCGCATGCTCCTGTAGCTGAGAGCATCTCTGGACGTCCATGGCCCGGATGACAGAGGACTGTACCCAATGTTGAGCTGGCCTCACGGTCAGCAAGGCACAGCACAGTGGCTACTCTACGGAGGCCCAGCCTCTTCCTCTCCCCAACCCCACCCTGAGAGCACAGAGCTGGGTTTGGGAACAGGAACTGGCCCCACCTTGCAGCTGAACAGAGTGGCTCTCTGGTTGTGCCTTTGAACAGGACTAATTGTGTGTGTGTGTGTGTGTGTGTGTGTGTGTGTGTGTGTGTGTTACTGGGGATTGAGCCCCGGAGGGGCATTCTACCTCTGAGCTATGTCCCCACACCTGTTTTTATTTTTATTTGGAAAAGGGGCTCCCTAGGTTGAGGAGAGGCTCACTACTTGCTGAGGCTGTCCTTGAACCTGCGATCCTCGCGTCAGCCTCTAAGCACAGGGATGGCAAGACGTTTCAGGGCTGTGGGCTTGCTCCTGCCCTTTCCGTGCAGCCAATGGAGTCTGGAAGTTTTCTCTTGCCCCTGTTACTTCCTTGAAGTTCTCTGGTTTACTGGAAATCATAAATGGTGAGAGATAGCCTTCATCACACCCTGAATTATAGTCTTAATAGTTACCACTTGGAGCCGGGCGTGGTGGCACACACTTGTAATCCCAGCATCCTGGAGGCTGAGACAGGAGGGTCACTGTTTGCGGCCAGCCTCCGCTACTTAGTGAAGCCCTCTGCAACTCCACGAGACCTGATTGCAAAATAAAGAATAAAGAACAGGGCTGGGGTGTCACTTGGAGGTCGAATGCCCCTGGGTTCCATACCTAGTACCACAAAATTTAAAAAAAAAAATAGTTACCCTTGGAGGCTGAAGGAACCAGACAGTGGCCTCCTGGTTACTCCCATACCTGATGTTTGCACCTGATAACTGAGGTCAGGCTTGGTTCCTTGAAGTCACGTGGTTTACTTCAAGACAGGAAGGTGTTGGGGCCACTTGTTGCAGAGAGCAGGAGGTGATCACAGAAATGCTGCAAACCGGCCTCCAGCCAAGGCTTCACGGGAGCTCGCTCTGGGGGTAGCCCATAAATGACTCCCCGGGGGCCCAAAGAAACCCCAACACTTCACTCAGGGAAAGCTCTGGCCACCTGCTTCCCTCCCAGATCCCAGCCGAATGGAGCCACACTGAATGCTTGGGGGTGGGGGTGGGGGCTGGGACATAAATGCATTACTTAGCAAACGAATGACACAGGCTGAACAGCAGCCCAGAAAGCACAGGTCAGTTAAGGGTCTTGGAATCACAGTACAGCCCCACCCCACGCAGACACCCAATCTTGTTCCAGACTCTGCTTGATCTCAGGTATTTATCTCCCGGTTGTCATGGAAGCTGCTCAGATAAACAGCAGCCCAGCCAGCCCGGCCTCCGCCAGCCCGCGCCTCGGAGCGGCTGGGGCTCGCTGGAGCTCTCTGGTGGCCACTGGCTGCCTGGGCTCCATCTGGCACCGACTCGCAGGCTGAGGCCCCTATGTGGCTCGCTATGCACACGGTAGGTGCTCAACAAATGCTCGTGGCATCTAGGAGCCTCTTGGGGTCAGTTCTGCGAGTTCGAGGCTCCTACGTAAGCAGATCCCCCTGTCCCGTCACCCCAGTCGCCCCGGGGGCTGCTGACGGGTCTAAACATAGCCGCTGCCTAGCTGACAGAGCACCCCGCTGGTCCACAGACCTTTTCCCTGCTCCTGAAGCCAGGTGGAAGCAGACTCGCGGGGAAGAAACCAGCTGCAGTCTGGCAACCCAGCTGCAGGCCGGGTGCCCAGCCACACACCACAGCCAGGGAGGCAGAGGGCCACCCCCGGGCCGCTGGGACCTCATCTCCCTGTGCGGCTCCAGGTTCCTACGGGAGGACTGAGCACACCCTCCAAACACCCCCAGCTCCTGAGGATGGCAGCTAGCCTCATGGGCACCACAGAGGGACTCAAGGAAGCAGCCACTGTCCCTCCAGGCCCTAAGAAAGAGGCCTGGAGGGACCAATAGATTTCTCGGGAATGTTTTGTAAGCAAGACAGACGCATGCCCTTTGTGACGAACGGCTCAGGCTAGAAGAGGGCCTGGATTCACTGTCCCCGTGGAACAGCAGGGCCGAGGCCAGCGTGCGCCCTGGAACCACCAAGTCCAGGTCCGCTCGCGGGCGGCCGCAGGGGCGTCTCAGGCATCACCGAACCTGTTTGCTTCATCTGGGTGTTAAGGGGGACGCAGTATACTAAACCCTCAGTACACTGGTGCTGGGTGACTTAAATTTTTCTTTTCTTTCAAGCGCATTGAACTCAAGGAAGAGATGCAAGAAATGAACAGGACACCACACTCCAGCCCAGCCCTCATCTGCCGGGGGTAACTGCGCCAGGCGCGGCTGGAGATCTTTTTTTTTTTTTTTTTTTTGGTGGTACTGAGGTTCCTGGAAGCCCTTCTACCTCTGGGCTACACTCCCAGACCTATTTTATATTTTTGAAACAGGGTCTTTTATGCCAGCACGGCTGGCTTCGAACCTGCGCGATCCTCCTGTCTCCGCCTCCCAAGTGCGGGGATTACAAGTGTGCCACCACGCCCGGCGAGGGCTTGAGATCTTTGCCTCACACAGAGTGAGGGGAGTGAGCGCACAGCCTCCAGGAGGCAGGCCTCGCGTGCAAGCCTGTTCCCATCCGGGCTGCTGGAGTCCACTGATGGACTAGGCCTAATAACCTGGACGATAAAAAGAGATAAAATGGCGGCCACCTGCGCGTCCCCAGTGCCACGCATGGGTTGGGGTGTGGTGCTCGGCTCACGCTGCAGGGCTGTGGGGCAGACACGCGTGCTTCCACTGTGCAGAGCCAAAGAGGCTGGATAACCTCCCACACAGGGCCCTCGCCCCCCGGGCACCCAGAGGGCAGAATGGCTGGAGCCCCAGGCTTCCTGGTGTGTGACCTTCTCTCTCCCGTGCTATCCAACCGGAAGCAGGGTAAAGTGCTGCTGTTTCTTTGAAACCCATCTGTGCATCTTTTTCTTTTTTTTTGAAACCCATCGATGGCTACTTTTTCCAGAGTAATGGCCATACGACCAGGGGAGCTGGCCCCAGGCATCATGGGTCCAAGGAAGCAGTACATATTATTACTGTGTGTGTGTGTGTGTGTGTGTGTGTGTGTGTGTGTGTTACTGGAGATGGAGCCCAGGGGCAGTCTACCTCCGAGCTACACCCCAGCCCTAATTTTTTATTCTTTATTTTGAAACAGGGTCTCACTGAGTTGCAGAGGGCCTCACTAAGTAGCTGAGGCTGTCGGCGAACCTCAATCCTCCTGTCTCAGCCTCCCACATGCTGGGATTACCAGCGTGCGCCAGCAGGCCCAGCGGGAGTGACTATTTAGGAAGACCATGCCAACTACCACACCCAGCCACAGAGGCGGAAAGGCCTGCGCAAGGCTTGCTCCTCTCGCTGGGCTCAAGGAGGACTCAGGACCTGGTCTTCAGCAAGCAAGTGTTGGGGGAGGTGTACTGGGAGCACTCCCAGCCCCAGACTGCAGAGAAAGAACGGGAAGACACATCATGCTCCCTGTTCCGGCCAGTGCTCCTCCTGCAGGGGCTCCCAGGCCGGGGATGGAGAGCCCTGCGTGCCAAGGAAACCTTGTGTCTGACCCCAACCAAGCCAGGACCAGCTGCTGAAGAGTCACACCCAGGCGGAACTGTCAATACTGACGTTTTCCTAGAAATCAAAGTGAATCCCGGATCCTGGGAGAGAGAGCTGGCCTGGAACTCCAGGGTCTTGGGCTCCGCCCCCTGCTCCCCACGTGACCTCAGCGGGCGAGGCTTTCTGCCCTATTGGGAATAATTTGCTGATGACTCACCACTGTCCAGGCATTCCGCTCCCTGCTTGGAAGGTGTCCCCTTTGAAATACTAATTTAATTCCCACTTTCAGATCAAGAAACCATGGCCTATGTGGGTTAGGGGACACGCCCCAGGTCAGAGTTTGCAAAGATGGACTCCTCAGGACTAGGTCTGCTTTCTCATGCTCATGACCAGAGATGCGCAGAGGCTTATTTCTATCTTATCTTATCTTACTTACTGTGGTGTCCGAGATTGAACCCAGCACTCTACCACTGACCTACATCCCCAGCCCTTTCTTTTTTGTTTTTGTTTTTTGGTGGTACTGGGGTTCCTGGAAGCCCTTCTACCTCTTGGATACACTCCCACGGGCTACACTCCCAGACCTATTTTTTTTTACCTTTTTATGTGGAAACAGGGTCTCTTAAGCCAGCGCACGCGGCTGGCTCTGAACCAGCGCGATCCTCCTGTCTCTGCCTCCCAAGCGCGGGGATTCCAAGCGTGCACCACCAAGGGCCTATAGCCCTTTCTAATTTTATTTTGAGACAGCGTTTTGCTAAGTTATCCAAGCTAGCCTGGAAACGTGATCTTCCTGCTTCAGCCTCTCAAGGTGGGATTACAGGCCTGTGCCATTGTGCCCAGCAGAGAGCCACTTTTATAAAGAACAAAGACAGGTATTAAGGTATTTTGAAAGAAAAAAAAAAGATGAGGAGGGTTTACATAAAACAAATATAATCCGAGCATGGTGGCGCACGCTTGTAATCCCAGCATTTGGGAGGCTGAGACCTGGAGGATCACGGTTCGCGGACAGCCTCAGCTACTTAGTGAGGCCCTCTGCAACTCAGTGAGACCCGGTTTCAAAATATAGAATAAAAATAGGGCAGAGGATGTGGCTCAGAGGTCAAATGCCCCTGGGTTCCATTCCCAGACCAGCAAAAAACCAAACCAAACCAAAACAAACAAACAACAACAACAACAAAAAAATATATATATATATATCCCCTGCATGAAATTCAAGAGCATTCCTAACCCTCTGAAGTACCCCATGGGATTTAGTCACAGGATCAGAGACATCCTCGCTGGGAAATAACCTCAGTAAGCCACGTTTTTCTTCCTTCCTCACTTCAAACAGGAATAATAAAATTAACCAAATTATGTAGGTGAGACCAGTGAGGTCAGGCAAGGGGTGGCCAGTTTAGGCACTTGGCTACCGGGGAGGAGGAAACAGAGCCCCAGCCGCTGGACACCTAGGGGAGGGGACGGTGAAAGAAGGTCCCCTTCTATGGTCAAGGTGGGGCCTCTCCAACTCTAACATAAAAACATTTTAATAGAATATCCAAGTGGATCTTTTCTAACTGCAAAGGGAGACTTGACTTTTTTTTATTATTATTATCATGGTGCTGGGTATTGAACCCGGGGCCATTCTACCTCCGAGCTACACCGCCAGCCCTATTTTTCTATTCTTTATTTTGAAATAGGATCTGACTAAATTGCAGTGGGCCTCACTAAGTAGCTGAGGCTGGCCACGAACTTGCGATCCTCCTATCTCAGCCTCCCAAGTACTGGAATTATAAGCATGAGCCACCATGCCCAGCTAGATTTGGCTTTGTGTGTGTGTGTGTGTGTGTGTGTGTGTGTGTGTGTGTGTGTGTGTGGTGGTACTGGAATGGAACCCAGGGGCCTTCTACCTCCGAGCTACACCCCAGCCCTATTTTTTATTCTTTATTTTGAAACAGGGTCTCACTGAGTTGTAAAGGCCTCACTAGGTAGCTGAGCCACCGCACCTGGCTAGATTTGATGTTCTTACAAAGTCAATATTGATTTCTAAATAGAGTGGAGTACTGCGAGGTGGAGTGCATTTGTAATCCTAGTACTTGGGAGACTGAGACAGGAGGATCGCAGGTTTGAGGCCAGCCTTAGCAACTTAGTGAGATCCTATTTCAAAATTAAAAAAAAAAAAAAAAAAGCTGGGTATGGTGGCGCACGCTTGTAATCCCAGTACTTGGGAGGCTGAGACAGGAGGATTGTGGTTCATGGCCAGCCTCGGGTACTTAGGCCCTTTGCGACTCAATGAGACCCTGTTTCAAAATGAAGAATAAAAAATCGGGCTGGGGATGTAGCTCTGAGGTAGAATGTCCTTGGGTTCCATCCCTAACACTACACATGCAAATAAATAAATAAGTAAGTAAATAAATAAATAATAGGGCTGTAGGTATAGCTCAGAGGTAGCATGCCCCTGAGTTCAATCCCCAGAACACACACACACACACACACACACACACAATAATGATAAAAATATAATAAACAAACATGCAGTTGGCCCCCTCTCCTTTCCCTCAAAACCTTGTATTAGGGGGCTCATAGTTGCAAAAACAGAGCAAGCCGTAGTGATTGGTCTAGCTAGAAAAGTCACCGTGTGTGGGGTGCTAGGACAGAAAAAGGCTCTCCTCTCTGGGAGGGCTGTGGAGTTGGAGGCCAGCCAGCAGCCTGGGACACACTGGGGGCCGGGCTAACAACAAAACCCTACCTTCCCAGGGCGATAGCAGCAAGATGGTGAGCCCGGCCCTCCTCCCTGGGTGTGGTGCTCCTTCTCCCTCCTCTCTCCCTGCTGGGCGGCCCCATCTCAGCTCTGTGAACCCAGGGCTCCCTCTGCCTGCAGCCTGAGCGCTCAGATGCCCGCTGCCCGGCACTACCAGGTTTCAGGCCAAATGGCCCTCGGTAGCTACCTCGTCTGCCCACCTTTCCCTCCCCACCTAGTGCTCCCTGGGGCCCCCCTGGGGTGCTAGAGCTATGGTGGCAGGGGCATGGATCCTTTTGTTCTTTGGGTGGTCAGAGCCGGGCCTGGGATGTCTCGGGAGCTGAGCTATTTGCTGACCGCTCTGGAGGAGGGGCACAGGGACGAGCTGACAAACCCTCTGGCCCTCCTGCCTGCCTGTGCTGGGGAGCCAGGACTGGAACAGGAGTCGACTTGTGCTGCGCTACAGCTGGGCTGTCAGCGGGCCTAGATCCCCATCAGCCCCGAGGCCCGAGGCCCGGCTTTGGGGAAGAGCCTCGCCCAGGGCCCTGCAGCCCCAGGCTCCCCTGGCATCTCTGCAGTTCTCGCAACTTGCCTGGGCGGTTGCTGTGCAGAGCAGGGAGGCCTGGCCAGGTTCCTTCCCTGTGTTCCCAGAGCCTCAGACAGGCCAGGAAGCAACTTACCCAGAGGCCCCTCTCACCCCCTATCAGAGCAGCCCAGGGAACCGGGCTGACAAGAGAATGTGGCCAGCAGGGTCACACCAGGTCGGGCTGGGTGGAGCCCCAGTTCCCAGCAAGCCAACCTGGGTCTGCAGATAACGCAGGCAGGCTTGTGCGCGGCAGACCCTGGGGTGTGGCGGACCCAAGCTGCTCCCCTGTGTGACCTCCTCGGAGAATTACTTGAAAAGAAAGCACTGCTTTTCGCAGGTGTAAAATGAAGGCTTCTATTTTAAGCAGTGCTGTCTCCCTGCTAGAGTCGATTACTTCCTGTTTTTCTTTAATTTGAATTAACAGCTTTTTTGGATCACATTCCAACTCTGTGGATTGAAAGTCAAATTCACATCATCCCCAAACCTGGCCACCCACCTGCCAAGGGCTCTGGATAGCTCTAGACTTCTCCATACCCTCCCTGCGCAGGCTCACACCTGTGTGTCAGAAAAGGGCACCGGCTCCTTCCGAACTTACCAAAGCCCCAAGGGCAAGTCTTGCAAAGTCATCTCTGACTTAGGCGTATTTCCTGTTACTAAGAAGCAGGAACAAAGTTAGACTCCACAGCCAGAGCACAGGATCCTGAGTCTGTCTGTCCTTCCTTCCTTTCTTTCAATTTTTTTCTTTTCTTTCTTTTTTTTTTCTTTTTCTTCTTCTTTTTCTTTTTGGTATTAGAAGGTGAACCCGGTAGTGTTTTCTTTCCAAGCTGCACCCTCAGCCTTTAAATTTTTTGTTTGTTTGTTTGTTTGTTTTTAGCCCAGTGTGGTAGTACTTGCTTGTAATTCCAGTACTTGGGAAGCAGAGACAGGAGGATCTGAGTTCGCAGCCAGCCTCAGCTACTTAGTGAGGCCCTCTGCAACTTAGTGAGACCTCATCTCAAAATATAGAATAAAAAATAGGACTGGGGGTGTACCTCGGAGGTAGAATGCCCCTGGGTTCCAGTACAACAAGAAATTGTGTGTGTGTGTGTGTGTGTGTGTGTGTGTGTGTGTGCGCCTGTGTGTTACTGGGGATTGAATCCAAGGGAGTTCTACCTCTGGGCTATATCTCCATCTCTATCTTAATTTTTATTTTGAAACAGGTCTCACTAAGTTGCAGAGAGCCTCACTAAGTTGCTGAGGCTGGCTGCAAACCTGGGATCCTCCTGTCTCAGCCTCCCAAATACTAGTATTACAGGCATGGCCACCGTGCCTGAGTTTTGTTTTTTTTTTAACTTGAAACAGTCTTATTAAATTACTGAAGGTCTCAGTAAGTTGCTGAGGCTGGTCTTAAACCTAAGAGCCTCCTGTCGCAGCCTCCTCCTAAGTACTAGGATCACAGGCATGGCCTCCATGCCTGGCTCTACCCTTTCTTTTATAATATCTCTATTGACTAAATTCACTGGGCATTTAAAAATGCCCAGAGGGGCTGCGAATGTGCCCAGTGGTAGAGCGTTGGCCTAGCGTGCAAGAGGCAGTAGTTTCAAACTCCAGCAACACACAAAAAAATGCATATAAATTTCTACTGAAGTTACAAGTTAAATTTTGTTTTAAATGCCCCCAAATAATCCCTCTAATTTCCCAAGGTAAAGACAAGAAAGGCACAGAAATTAAATTGGAGACCATCATCAGTCAACTTCATTTCTGCGTGCTTTCTGTGTGTGGGGAAAAAGAAATCATTTGTTTCTAACACAGACTTCACAAGTGGAAGGACACCCTAAAAACAATGAATAGGAAAAAAAATCACAAGGATTTGTTTCACTTAAAAATTTCAGGAAGGAAAACACAGTTAAACTGAAAACTGTTAACTGGTACTTAAAAAAAAAAAAAAATCAACCAGCCCGGAAATGTGCTTTGAACTGTGTCTATCGAAGCCCCTTGCGGGCTCATTTGTCCCTCCATGTATTACCCACCCACAGCACCTGCTTTTTTTTTTTTTTTTAATAAAAAGCAACTCCTCAATACTAAAACACTTTAAAATCAGAAGCAGAGTAAATTGGGCATGGAGGTGCACAACTGTGAACCGTATCACCAGATGGCAAGCTATGGCTCCAGAGAAGATCACCAGTCACAGGAGTGGGCACCAGGCCGCGCCCGCGTCCCCCCACTTCCCCCGGCTCTTCATTCTGCTCGCTGGCCCATGCCCCCACTTCTCTTTCCTGCTGAAACTCCAGGGAAAAAGTCCTGGAAGCTGGTCGCGGGGGTACACACCTGTCATCCTAGCACTTGGGGGGCTGAGACAGGGGGGTCACAGGCTGAAGAACAGCCTCAGAAAGGAGAGAGACTCCCATTACCCTAGACTCCATTTCCAAATGAAAATAAAGTTGGGCTGGGGGCATAGCTCGGAGCTGAACGTCCTGGGTTCCATCCCCAGTACTCCTCCCCCCCTGGTTCTTGTACCAGCCCCACCAAGCAAATCCCATACTGCTTCAAAGGAGAGACCTCAAGACCTACACTTTTATTTCTTGTGTGTTTTCCCCTTAAACAAGAGCGTTAAAAAATAAAACTTAGCCGGGCGTGGTGGCGCACGCTTGTCATCCCCGCGCTTGGGAGGCGGAGACAGGAGGATCGCGCAGGTTCGAAGCCAGCCGTGCTGGTGTAAGAGACCCTGTTTCAAAAATATAAAATAGGTCTGGGAGTGTAGCCCGGAGGAAGGAGGGCTTCCAGGAACCCCAGTACCACCAAATAAATAAATAAATAAATAAATAAATAAATAAATAAATAAAACTTAGAAAATTCACCTGATATGGAGAAGAATTATTTCAGAACACCCTTTGCTTTTTAACTCCAACGTATTAGTTAACTCTTTTAAAGGCTAGTCTGTATCTACACAAAGAATTAACACTTTAAGTTTCAAAGAACCTTAACCTAGTTCGCTCTCTTTCTTAGGTTTTCTTCAGGGGCATTCTACCTCTGAGCTACACTCCCAGCCCCATTTTTAATTTATTTTGTATGTGTTTGTTTGTTGTTTTGCAGCACTGGGGATGGAACCCAGGGGCATTCTACCTCTGAGCTACACTCCCAGCTCTATTTTTTATTCTTTATTTTGAAACAGGGTCTTACTAAGTTGTGGAGGGCCTCACTATGCACTAAGTTGCTGAGGCTGGCCGAGAACCTGTGAGCCTCCTGTCTCAGCCTCCCAAGTACTAGGATTATGAGCATGCGCCACCATGCCCATCTAATTTTTATTTTGAAGCAGGGTCTTGCTAGGTTGACAAGAGTCTCACTACTGTTACGGTTGTAATGGCACTGTGGGCTCTTCTCCTCAATTCAAACAGATAAACTGAATCGGGAAATTAAAACTAATAGCTTGGTTGGAGCTTCAACAAATCTTTCTTACAAAGTCAGTGGGAAATAGAAAGGGAAGAGAAGAAAAGCAGCGTGCCTGGCAGACACGCTGGGGAGCCCCAAATGGAACTCTGCCCCCTCTGACCCCGGCCCTTAAATCCGGTTTTCTTATGGGTATGCTCGGATCCGCGTTACCAAGGCAACGGGCTAGAGACTTCTTTCTTAGGCAGATGGTGCCTCCTCTCTCTGGGCAGGGCACTCACTCAGCGCAGGGGTTAACCTCCCTGCTTTCGCCTCTGTTGCGCTGGGCTGCACTGGTTGCCCATCGACTGCGTGTGCTTTGAAGCAGCACACGGAGGTCACCTTTCTGGGTCCCAAAGAATAGGAGGGAGACAGGCAAGAATGACAGCCAGTGCGCTGAGCGTGGCCTCTAAGCGCCAGGCGTGAGGCCCTTGCTATCTGAAATGCGCCAGGCAGAGTCACGGAGATCTGAGGGTTTGCAATTGTCTCTACATAGTTTTAAGACTAACAGTTTTATTAGGGTAAACATCAGGGCTGGATGATTCCATTTATATGCTATCCAGCAAGTCCATGGAGACAAAAAGCAGAGTCATAGTTGACCAGGGCTAGCAATACAGTAGTGAGTGACACCTTAGGTGTATAGGGATCCTTTTTGGTATAACAAAAATCTTCTAAAATTGGTCCTGGTGACAGATGTATGACCCTGTGGGGGGGGGGAATATATATATATATATATATATATATATATATATATTTTTTTTTTTTTTTTTTTTTTTTTTTTTGTGGAACTAGGGATTGAACCCAGGGCATTCTACCTCCAAGTTACACCCCCAGCTCTATTTTTTATTCTTTAATTAAACAGGGTCTCACTAAGTTGCAGAGGGCCTCACAAGTTGCTGAGGCTGTCCTAGAACCTGTGATCCTCCTGTTTTAGCCTCCCAAGTATTGAGATTACAAGCATGCGCCACCATGCCCGGCTTAACCCTGTGAATATATTAAAACCACCGAACTGTACATTTTAAATGCACCATGGGAAAATTATATCTCAGTAAAGCTGTTTTTAAAAAAGGACAAAACAACAACAAAACCAACCCAAATACAGAGCTTACAATGTCTATTTTTCAATCTACTAGTTGGAAATGCCCACTGTCTGTGTGTCCTGGAGCCTCTTTGTCCCTAGCGGCCACAGTAGTGCCCGCGGCAGAGCTACATTCCTGAGTATAAACGCGGCCTTTAAGACTATCACAGAAAGGATCTAGGTGTTAAATGAAATACTCAAGTTTAAAATGTTTTTAAAAGAAGACGAAAACACATAAAGTCAAACCTAATTTACAAAACACCAACATCTTCCGAGCACAGCAAACTCTCATGGAGACCTGGAGTCGGTGAAATCAGGACCTAATGTCCCAGTGGCGCACGTCTGGGATTCCAGGGCCTCAGCCCAAAACAAGGACGGCGCAGGGCGAAGCTGCCACTGGTTGGAGGGATGACCTGAGGCCAAGTGCCAGAGAGACTCGCGACCAAGGGGCGTGGCAGGACCCTCACGGCCAGGGCTGCAGCTCAGGGAGGTGGTAGCCACACCCAGCAGGTCTAAGATTCAGGGAGGGTTGGTGCTAGACTCTCAGTAGAGCACCAAGAAGTACAGCCCTGAGCAGGAAGGCGAAAGGGTGTCCTTAACCCCAGACATAAAACTTAAAATCCCTTGTCTCCTCCTCCTCCTCTTCCTCCTCCTCCTCCTCTTCCTCCTCCTCCTCCTCTTCTTCCTCCTCCTTCTCTTCCTCCTCCTCCTCTTCCTCCTCCTCCTCCTCTTCTTTCTCCTCCTCCTTCTTCTCCTCCTCTTCTCCCTCCTCCTTCTTCTTTTTCTAGGGATTGAACCCAGTGACATTCTATCTCTGAGCTACACCTTCAGCCTTTTTTTTTTTTTGTGGTACTGGGGGTGAAAACCAGAGGCTTTCTACCTCCGGGCTATACTCCCAGACGTTTTTTTATATTTTATTTTATTTTTTTTGTTGTTGTTGTTTTTTGTTTTTTGTTTTTTTTGTTTTTTTTTTGGTGGTACTAGGGTTCCTGGAAGCCCTTCTACCTTTGGGCTACACTCCCAGACCTTTTTTTACATTTTTATTTGGAAATAGGGTCTCCTAAGCCAGCGCGCGTGGCTGGCTTCGAACCTGCGCGATCCTCCTGTCTCTGCCTCCCGAGCGCGGGGATTACAAGCGTGCGCCACCACGCCTGGCTTTATATTTTATTTGGAAACAGGGTCTCACTAAGTTGCTGAGAGCCTCACTAAGTAGCTGAGGCTGGCTTCGAACCCATGCGATCCTCCTGTCTCAACCTCCCAAGCGCAGGGATTACAAGCGTGCGCCACCACGCCCGACAACCTTTTTTTTTTAATTAATTTATTTTTTGGTGGTACTGGGGTTCCTGGAAACTCTTCTACTTCTGGGCTACACCACACACCAGACCTATTTTTTATATTTTTATTTGGAAACAGGTTCTGTTAAGCCAGCGAGACTGGCTTCAAACCTGTGTGATCCTCCTGCCTCTGCCTCCCAAGTGCGGGGATTACAAGCGTGTGCCACCGTGCCTGGCTCAGCCTGTTATTTCTTGAAACAGGGTCTTGCTCAGTTGCTGAGGCTGGCCTCAAACCACCTGCGATCATCCCGTGTTCGCCTCCCAAGCACTGATATCAGGGGTGTGTACCACTCTCCCAGCTTAGAATTATTTTCTATTGAGCACAGGCTAGTTGACGGCTGGGATGAGCGCATAGACGTCCTTGTTCCGCTGCTCAGGTACAGCACGGATAGGGTCTCGGGCCACAGGAGAGCAAAGTGGGAAGTCAGCACGCGGCACAGGGAGGGCGGAGGGCGGAAGGCACCTGGGTTGCAAGGTGTGGGCTTGCAGGTGCAGACTGGGGACCAGCCGGCCAGCATGGCGCGCCCTGGGAGCAGCCGCGGGACCACGTCCCCCATACAGAACACTGCGCCGCTGAGCTCTGTTGGGTGGGGTTCCCCTCCCTGGAGGCAACAGTGGAAGGCCCAAGATGCAGACAGTAAGGACACTGCACGCCCCACGCAGGCTGTCCCGTCCTGCACCCCCTCTGCAGCAGCCTAGGGGTAATTCTGCTGTCACCCCTAGGGGTTTTTGTTTTTGTTTTTTGTGTGTGGTACGGGGGATTGAACTCAGGGCCGTTCTACCTCCGAGCTACACCCCCAGCCTGATTTCATTTTTTATTTTGAAACAGGGTCTCTTAAGTTGCTGAAGCTGATCTCGAACCTGCGATCCTTCTGTCTTAGCCTCCCAGGTACTGGGATTACAAGCATGTGCCACCACGAACGACATTTTACCTTTTTTTTTTTTTCCTTTTTTCTTTTTTTACAAACTACCTCAAAATTGAACACGTGACTTACACCAATTCCTGTACTAAAGGTGTAAGATACAGACATGAGGCACAGCAAATGCGCTTGTGCCCACACTCACCGGTGGCTGGCGTCGCAGGTAGTCTCCAGGACAAAGGGAGTCCATTTTCTGATTTTCCTGCAGTCCAGCCTCAGGACAGTGAAGGAGGCCCAGAGGGTGCTGCCATCTACAGGCGACACAGAAAGGAAGAAACAGCAGCCCTAAGCGACGCTGGAACACTAGCCAGAAGCCCCAAGACCTGGGTCCTGCCAGAGCCCGCCAGACCAACCAAAGCCAGCGTTTGGGAACCCACCACGTCCAGCTGAGTCAGCCCCGACTAACACAGCTCCTAATAACCACGAGCGAAGGCCCGCATGGGATGCTGCTGGCAGACAGCGCTCTCTGCGAGTTTCTTTTATTAACTCAACTTAATCCTCCCAGCCACAGGCGAACACATGAGGCCCCTGCTCATGTGCCTGGTTGTTGAATCCAGTTGAATTCGCTAAAACAAAGGACTTGGTGATAGCTGGTTTCAAAGAGGGGCCGTGGTGGAAAACCCGCAGGGGATCCTGGATATCCCCAGGGTCCATCCAGTGCCAGGCGCTGCGCTGGGTGCTCAGAAGACAGCTGGGAATACTTGAGACAAGGAGCCCCCGCCGGGGCTTCTGTTGTGTGTGTGTGTGGGGGGGTGGGGGTGGCGACAGAAAAGGCAATAAATGACGGAGAAGAAACAGCACAGAGAAAGTGACGCTCTGCGGGCAATATTCACTGATTTATTCATTTGATTCCTGACCTCCCTCCCTCCCTCCCTTCCTTCCTTCTTTCCTGTACTGGGAATTAAACCCAGAGTCATTCTAGTTCTGAGCTGCATCTCCGGCTCTTCTCATTTCTACTTGAAAACAGAGTCTCCCTGAGTCGCTGAGGGGCTTACTAAGTCCTCAGGCAGGCTGACTCAGCCTCCCAAGTACTGGGATTACAGGTGTGTGCTACCACACCTAGCTTTGTGGTGTGTGTGTGTGTGTGTGTGTGTGTGTGTGTGTGTGTGTTACTGGGGATTGAACTCAGGGGCATTCTACCTCCAAGCTACACCCCTAGTCCTATTTTTTATTCTTTATTTTGAAACAGGTTCTACTAAGTTGCAGAGGGCCTAAGTAACTGAGGCTGGCCGCGAAGCTGTATCTTCCTGTCTCAGCCTCCCAGGTATTGGGATTACAAGCCACACCTAGCTTTTTCTGTTTTTTTTTTTTTTGTTTGTTTTTGTTTTTTTTTTTTTTAACAGGATCTTGCTAAATTTCTGGGGCTGGCCTGGAACCTGCAATCTTCTGTCTCAGCTTCCTGAGTTCTAGGATCACAGGCCTGGCAAACCATATTATTTCTTGTACACCTTCCCAGGGACGCAATTGTGGACAAGAAACAGATATGACCCTGCTCATGTAGAACCCTTACAGAGAGGAATGTGTGGCCAATCAGGTCATCAGGGTTCCTGATTACACAAGAGGAACTTTTTTTGGGGGGGGGTAGGTACTGGGGATTGAATCCAGAGGCATTCTATCTCCCAGCTATACCCCCAGCCCAATTTTATTTTTTATTGGAAACAGGGTTTAACTAGGTTGCTGATAGCCTAAATTGCCAAGACTGGCTTTGAACCTGTAATCCTCCCGTCTCAGCCTCCCAAATATTGAGATTACAAGCATGTGCCACTATACCAGGCTCTAACCCTATTTTTTCATTTTTATTTTGAAATAGGGTCTCACTGGGTTGATGAAAGTCTCATTATTTGCTGAGGCTGTCCTCAAGCCTATAACCCTCCTGTCTCAGACTCTCAAGTTCTGGAATTACAGGCATGCACTGCCATGCTCAGATTTATTTATTTATTTTATTTTATTTATTTAATTTTGGGGTACTGGGGATGGAACCCACGGGCATTCAGCCTACGAACTACATCCCTAGCCCTATTTTTTTCTTTATTTTGAAACAGAGTCTCATTGAGCTATAAAGGGCCTCACTAAGTAGCTGAGGCTGCCCGCAAACCGCGATCCTCCCGTCTCAGCCTCCCGAATGCTGGGATTACAAGCATGCACCACCATGCCTGACTTCAGCTTTTTATTATTTATTATTATTTATTTGGTGGTGAGAAATGGACCCAGGGGCATTCTACCTCTGAGCCACACCCCAGCCTACTTTATTCTTTTATTTTGAAACAGAGTCTAAATTGCAGAGGGCCTCATTAAATTGCCAAGGCTAGCCTTGAACCTGCAATTCTCAACCTCCCAAGTACTGGGATTACAGGCATGTGCCACCATGCCCGGCTCAAGAGGGACGTTTGATATTAACCAAATAATCACCTAAATATGTACTAAGATGTTAAACTCTGGTGAGCCTGAGCGGAAGGGCGGAGTCCCTCTGAGGATACCTCCTAGATGCTGTGGGGCCTGGGGAGGCCGGATATGGGGTGTGAGGAGAAGCCACTACTTTTGTAAGAGGCATGCCAAGCACTCGGGCTGGGCCCAGACAGTACCCAGGAAGGAGGCTGCGCAAGGCTGCAGAGAGGGTGGGCAGCCCTTGCAGGCACCCCCAACTGCAAGAGGAGTGGGAACTTTATCCCCTGGGGCACTGCACTGGGTCTTGGGCAGAGGAATAACGTGGTTGGGTATGTGTTTTTAAAAAGTTAGGTCAGGTGGTAGACAGAAAAATGGTCCCCAAAGATGCAGAGATCTGAACCTCTGGGGACTGGGTAGATGTTCCCTTACATGGCAAAAGGGGGGCACTGCAGACATGAGCAGTTAGGGGCCTTGCGGGGGCTGACTCCCCAGGCATCACAGGAGTCCTCCAAACGGGAGGCCGAGGGAGACTGACTACAGAAGTGTCCCGGTGATGCAGCATGAGGAAGACTTGCTGGTTTTGAAGACAGAGGAAGGGGCTGTAAGCCCAGGAGCGAAGGCATCTCCTAAGGCTGGAGATGTAACCAAATGGTCTTCCTCCACACCGTCCAGGGGGAATGCAGCCCTGGCAGAACCTGGACCTTGGAACTTCTGACTTCCAACACTGAACATTAATGATTTCTTGGGTGTTTTTTAGGCCATGGACTTTGTGGTAATTTGTTACACCATAGGATGGGTGTCATGGTTACATGCATAACATCCTCTATAGAGCCCAGGTATTCATGCTCAGAGTTGAGGTACTTGAGTCATGAGAGTTGTAATCTTATCAGTGGGTAAATGGCTTTACTGGGTGGTAACCCAGGAGGATGTGGCTGGAGACTGAGGGGGTATAGTCTTGGGGACTGTGCTTTTTGTCTTTGAATCCCCTTGCATTCTCTCTCTGGCTTCCGGCCTCCATGATGTGAGAGCAGAGCCCTGCTTGCTCCCTCTCTGCTTCCCGCCACCATCCCTGAACAATGCAGACCCTGGCTGCACAAGGTCTGAAATCTCCCAAAACTGTGAGCAAATAACTCTCCCTTCCCCTAAGTTGTGTGGTCAGTTGCTCTGGGTTATAGCAGCGAGTATGTTGGCGGAGAGAAAAGAGTGGACCCAAGAGGGGATGACCTGAGCGACTCAGTCAGAGGTGTGACTGGAAGCCACAGCAAGCCTTCTCCAGGCTCAGCACCTGGCGGGCTCACCTGCTGGAGCCCAGCACTGTTATAGAAGGAGGAAGCAGAGCACCAGGGCTGCGCGACCATACCATCGCTCCCTTCACAGGGCCTGTCAACTCCATTTCACAAGAGTCCAGGAATCTCGAAGATCAGCTCTAAGAAGTAATACCAGGGAAGCTGAGAATGGTGGTGCACCTGTAACCCCAGTGCTTAGGAGGCTGAAACAGGAGGATCGCAACTTCGTGGCCAGCCTCGGCAACTCAGCAAGGGCCTCAACAACTTAGTGAATCCCTGTTTCAAAAGAAAAACTAAAATAGGGCTGGGGATGTAGCTCAGAAGTAGAATGTCCCTGGGTTTAATCCTTAGTAACACACACACACACACACACACACACACACACACACACACACACGGAACAATACTGAGGGAATTTTTTTTTTTTTTTGTGGTACTGGGGTTCCTGGAAGCCCTTCTATGTCCGGGCTACACTCCCAGACCTATTTTTATATTTTTATTTGGAAACAGGGTCTCTTAAGCCAGCGTGGCTGGCTCCGAACCTGCGCGATCCTCCTGTCTCCGCCTCCCAAGCGCGGGGATTACAAGCGTGCGCCACCACGCCCGGCACAAATTCTTTACTTTATCCCTTGAGAATTTGTAATTCTGGAATGGAGCTGCCTAATTTTAAACAATATACACCTCCAAGTCAGGTTATGCAGAGCCACGATGATAGAGCATCTAGAAATTTTGTGGCCAGTAGAATACTGGAGCACTTAAAGAACAATTGACAAGAAACTGGAAGAGCTCCTCTCCGCATCGACTTTGTTCCTCTTTAATGACCACCTACTTTAAAGAGTAGGATCCTAATTTGATCCTGTTCAGTGGAACTGTTGAAAAAAAATAATCTAAGATAATTTAAGAATTACTCTTTGCTATTCCATTCCAAAAGCATAAACATCCACCCAGCAAGAGCAAGGACCTTGGAGCGTACTGAGAGATGGCGAGGGCCTTGGGGTGCTGTTCCCCGGTGGCTAGACGGTAGCTGCAGGGACCTAACTGGATTCCAAGAAGCTGAAAGGGCCAGCGAGCACATGGCGAAATACCAGGCAGGCCTGTCGGCGAGGACAGCCTTAGCAAATTAACTAAAACATAAATGCATGTGTATATTGTTATCGTGATAAAACTGACACGTCTATTACTGAAACACACACACACACACATGCACACACACACTCTCCCTGGTCCCAGCCATCCTCAGAAACCCATTTGGAAATATTTTCTTCTATTCTCTCTTCTCCCACTGACTTTAGCAAATGTAATGTATATATATAGATGTATGTACAAAAATGTTTTGTTTGTAAGTTACATATACGCAAGCATATAATTTATTTTTAAGAAACTTGGGATGTGCTCTATACTTTTCTTTGCTAAAAGTATATAACTTTTCATGCTGTTAAGTATATTTTTTAATATTTACAATATTCCATCACATGTAGGTATCAAAATCACTTAACCCTTTCATTAATGGTGGATAACTAAGTACTTTCTAACTCTCTCACACTGAGAACAGCGCCGTATGTGAGAACTTCGCTTGCTATGAAAGTCTGTGTGTGGCTCCAAGCATTTCCTAAGGGCCATGTTGTCTACATCCATGCATTACCATCAGTGCGTGTGTGATTGTGTGTGATTTTGTGTGAGTGTGTGTGTGTGTTACTAGAGTTTAAACCAGGGGCATTGCACCTTCCAGCTATGCAAGTTCTCACTAGGTTGCTGAGAGTTTTACTATGTTACTGAGGCTGGCCTTGAACCTGTGATCCTCCTTTCTCAGTCTCCTAAGTACTGAGATTACAAGTGTGCCCAGCACACCCAGCACCATTACTATTTTGACATAATTAAGTGCTCATCTGTACTGTAATGAACATTGTCTTTATTGATTGATTGCAGCACTAGGGATTGAACCCAGGGGCAAATATTTTACCTCTGAGTTACACGTCCAGCCCTATCAGCCCTATTTTTTTATTCTTTATTTTGAAACAAGGTCTCACTAAGTTGCTGAGGGCCTCACTATGTAGCTGAGGCTGGCTGGGAACCTGTGATCCTCCTGTCTCAGCCTCCCAAGTAATGGGATTACAAGCGTGCGCCACCACACCTGGCTAACATTTGTCTTTTTTTTTTTTTTTTTTTGGTGGTGGTACTGGGGTTCCTGGAAGCCCTTCTACCTCTGGGCTACACTCCCAGACCTATTTTTACATTTTTATTTGGAAACAGGGTCTCCTAAGCCAGCGTGCGCGGCTGGCTTCGAACCTGCGCGATCCTCCTGTCTCTGCTTCCCAAGCCCGGGGATTACAAGCGTGCGCCACCACGCCCGGCTTAACATTTGTCTTTAAATCAACTAGTTTCTGACTTTGAAAAAAAATTATACATATGTATGTATATATATATATATGTGTGTGTGTATGTGTGTGTATATATATATATATATATATATATATATATATATATATATATATATATATAAAAATCTTTTTTACAGAGCTGGGGGATGGAACCCAGGAGCATTCTACCTCTACCTCTGAGTTCCACCCCAGCCCGATTTTATATTCTTTATTTTGAAACAGGGTTTCACTAAGTTATGGAGGGCCTCACTAAGTAGCTGAGGCTGGCCTCCAACCATGATTCTCCAGTCTCAGCCTCCTGGATGCTGGGATTACAAGCATGCACCACCAAGCCTGGTAAATAAATATTTTTAAAAAGCAAACCTTACTTTACTATTGTAAATAGGAAAATGGTGCCCTAAGTAAGAGCAATTGTAAAAAATAAATACACTCAGAATGAGAACATCATGGTTAAAGTATAGTTAAGACCCTGCTAAGCCGGGCGTGGTGGCCCACGCTTGTAATCCCCGCGCTTGGGAGGCGGAGACAGGAGGATCACGCAGGTTCGAAGCAGCCACGCTGACTTAAGAGACCCTGTTTCCAAATAAATATATCAAATAGGTCTGCGAATGTAGCCCGGAGGTAGAAGGGTTTCCAGGAATCCCAGTACCACCAAAAAGAAAAAAAAAGATTCTGCTACCTTGGGCTCTTCTTTAGAAAGTAAAGATGTACTGGCACCAAGCCGAGCCCCATCTCCTTCCCTTTATCAGAGATTCAAAGGGAAGGAGGACTGACCTCCTCACCCTGCAAGTCAGAGTCCACGTGTGTCCCACCTACAGTTCCCCTGCATGGGGGCCACGTGCCTTAAGATATGTGTCTGAAGGCAGAGCTGGTTGAAAGGGACGCACACTTTAGAAAGCTTCCGAAGCCGGGCGTGGTGGGCACGCTTGTCATCCCAGCATCTGGGCGGCTGAGACCGGAGGATCACGGTTCACGGACAGCCTCAGCTACTTAGTGAGGCCCTCTGCAACTTAGCGAGACCCTGTTTCAAAATAAAGAATTAAAAAAAAAAAATAGGGCAGGGGGTGTAGCTTGGAAGTCGAATGCCCCTGCATTCCATCCCCAGACCCGCCAAAAAAAAAAAAAAAGCTTTTGATGAGCCAGTACTTGGGAGGCTGAGGCAGGAGGATCACAGGCTCGAGGACGGCTTCAGCAGCATGGCTAGGCTCTCAGCAACCTAGTGAGACCGATTTAAACACAGAAAAGCAAAAAAGGCTGGGAGTGTAGGTCGGAGGTAGAATGCCTGAGTTCAATCCCCAGACACACACACACACACACACACACACACACACACACACACACACTTTTGATATGCGGAGCCCAAACATAACCCAGTGTTTACTACAGGCTTGCTAAGAGTGCCCATTTTACTTTACCTTCATAAATATTAAGCATTACTAATAAAAATATTAAGATGGTTAAAATAATTAAAATAGTTAACATTTTAAATTATTCAGTGAAAATTATCCAGCACCCAAATTTTTAAGGCCTCTCTCTCTGTAAACAGGGTCTCACTGAGTCGCTAGTCAGCTGAGGCCATCCGTGAACGGGATCCCCCAGTCTCCGCCTCCCTGATGCTGGGATGACACGCGTGCCCACCACGCCCGGCAAGGACCCTCTTTCTACCCCGCGCCCCTCAGGACCCTGCTCTAGGGCACGGTTGTTATACGACCCGTCAGTTAGCTGGGAGTTTACATAAACTGATAAGGCGCTTGGTTTACCCAAGCTAAAGTAAACAGTCTGGCATGAGGAAGTGACTTCAGTATTTGCAAATTCTTTAGAACAGTCTTTGTGCCAGCAAAGGTCAAGCGAGGATCGCAGCGGCAGGAGTTCCAAGTGCACTTCTGAGTAATAGGAGGCCGGGAGGAGCACTGCTCACGACAGGCAGTTTCTACAGATCTTCAGTAAGTCAATAAAAATACAGAGGGAAATGCATTGCAGCGTGCCCGCCCGGCCTCAGTATGCAACTACACACGGAGGTTGTCAAAGACCAAGATGGCTGTCAGTAAGTTGGAAAGAGAGTCTGGTGTGGTGGGCACGCGGGTCATCCCAGCCTTAGGGAGGCAGAGACCGGAGGATCGAGGTTCCGGACAGCCTCCGCTACTTAGCGAGGCACTCCGTAACTTAGTGAAATAAAATATCAAGCTTTATTTTAATCAAAATGTAATAAAGTGTATCACGCATGGAGGCTACGCCAGTGAATAATTAAGCTGTACAGCAAAGACGATGGGGGCCCTTCTCCTAACGAGTTCTCCACAAGTTTGTGTTCTGCTGTTTTTGCTTTATATATTAGTATTGAGCTCTCTCAGATGCTTGAAATTTTCTTTTCCTTGGGACCTCAGATTGTAAGGAAAGGGACCTCCTTTACTTGCTAAGGGCTACCTACTGTACACCCATAGCTAAGATCCTACTTAATAAACTACATTTTTTTTTGGTAATGGGAATTGAACCCAGTCCTATTTTATTTTTTTATTTTGAAATAGATTCTTGCTGTTAAAGCACACTGGCCTCAGACCTGCGATCCTCCTGTCTCAGCCCTCCCCGTACTGGGATTACAGACGTACAGCGCCACGCCCAGCTCTGTCTATTCTCTTTAAGAAATGGAAGCAGACAAGGACATTTGCGATTCCCACCACCACAACAGGATTATAGAAGCAGCTGCCACTATGAGGAGATAATAAAGAAGAAAATCAAACATAAAATGGGAGGGGCAAAAGTCAGTGTTTGCAGCTGGCATAATTATTTACAAAAGAATCTCAAGGGAATCTGCAGAAAAGCAATCAGAATGATTCAGAGCCCAGAAAGGAAGCTGGATGTAACTCCAACCTACAAACCATTGCGTTCTCCGCAACAGTAGCAACCAACTCAAAATAGTAAGAGAACTTACTAGACAATAATGCAACAAAATATCACTTGTAATAGTAATATTACTGAATCTAAAGATTATCTTAAAAAGTATATTAAAAATTTGGCAAGGCCAGGTGTGGTGGCCCACGTTTATAATCCCAGCATTTGAGCCCGGCGTGGTGGCGCACACTTGTAATCCCCGCGCTTGGGAGGCTGAGACAGGAGGATCGCACAGGTTCCAAGCCAGCCTCAGCTACTTAGTGAGGCTCTCAGCAACCTAGTGAGACCCTGTTTCCAAATAAAGTATAAAATAGGTCGGAGGTATAGCCTGGAGGTAGAGGCCCCTGGGTTCCATCCCCAGGACCACAAACACACACACAAAAATAATAATCCCAGCATTCAAGAGGTGGAGACCAGAGCATGGCAGTTCACAGACAGCCTTAGCTACTTGGCAAAGGCCCTTTGTAGTGAGACCCTGTTTCAAAAAATAGAATAAAAATAGGACTAGGGGTGTAGCTCAGAAGTAGAATGTCTCTGGTTTCCATCCCCAGTACCTCAAAAAAAAATTGCAGATAAAAAGTTTAAAACTCTAGGAAAGTACATAAAAGCAAACATGAATAAACAAAAAGAAACTATAGATACAGAGATTCCCTGACATCGAAAGGTATTAATAATTATCCCCAGATCAATTACGACTTCAATTCAACTCCAGTCAAAATTTCAGAAGTACTTTTTATGAAATATCTAAATGGATCTTAAAATGTTTCAGGTGGAACAAAAGCCCGTGACAAGCTAAGAAGAGTAGAAAGAGCAAGAAGTGAAGGCGTATGACACAGCAGCAGTCACAAAAACAAACTCCAGCTGGAATAAAAGCGTGAGCATGGAACCGGGCACGGTGGTGTCGGCCTGGGTGCAATCCCAGGACCCGGGACGGTCAAAGGTTTGCAGCTACCTTCAGCAACTCAGTGAGACCCTGTTTCCAAATAAAAAAATAAAGTGGGGCTGAAGGTATAAATCAGAACTAGAACACCCCTAGGTTCAATTCACCTTCAGCAACTCAGTGAGACCCTGTTTCCAAATAAAAAAATAAAGTAGGGCTGAAGGTATAAATCAGAACTAGAACACCCCTAGGTTCAATTCACCTTCAGCAACTCAGTGAGACCCTGTTTCCAAATAAAAAAATAAAGTAGGGCTGAAGGTATAAATCAGAACTAGAACACCCCTAGGTTCAATTCCCCTATACCCCCACACAATGTGAACATGAATGAAAAGGTATAAATTTAGAAGAAAACATAAAAATTATTTTATGATCTTCAGTTGAGTATGAGTATTAATTTATTTTTGTGTTACTAGGATGGAACCCAGGGGCCTTCTACCTCCCAGCTAAACCCCTAGCCCCATTTTTTATTCTTTATTTTGAAACAGTGTCTCACTAGGTTGATGAAAGTCTCACTACTTTCTGAAGCTATCTTTGAACCTGAGATCTTCCTGTCTCAGTCTCCCAAGTAGTAGGATTACAGGTGTGCCCCACAACGCCCGGCTTCTGAGTACACACATGGTTAATAAATTCATAAAAAGATACCCAGCATAATCAGCCATCAGGGAAGCACGGGTCAACACAATCATGAGCTACAACTTCACACCTACTAGGATGTCTTTCCTTCTGTAATAAAAACGACAGCCAATAACAAGTGTTGGCAAGAACATGGAGAAACTAGAACCCTCCTCCTGTGCTGTTGGTAGAATCATAACACAGTGCAGCTGCTTGGGAAACAATCTGGAAGCTCCTCAGAGTGAAACAGAGTTAGCGCATGCCCCAAGAATTCTACTTCTAGGACTGTGACCCCAAGAGAAATAAAAATGGCCGGGCGTGGTGGTGCACGCTTGTAATCCCAGCACTCAGGAGGCTGAGACAGAAGGATCGCGGTTCGTGGACAGCCTCAGCTACTTAGCGAGGCCCTCTGCAACTCAGGGAGACCCTGTTTCAAAGTAAAGAACAAAAAATCAGGTTAGGGGTGTAGCTCGGAGGTCGAATGCCTCTGGGTTCCATCCCCAGAACTGAAAAAAAGAATAAAAAAAGTTAACCTCAAAGCTATTAGGGCTAAGAGGCAGAAGCCAGTCACAACAGACATGTTATATAATTTGATCAATATGAAATTCCCAGAAATATGTAAATCTATAAAAACAGAAAGTCGAATAATGCTTGCATAGGGCTGGGGAGGGGAACACGGAGGCAGCAACTGCTGATGGCTTCAGGGTTACTTTTTGGAGTAATAAAAAGGTTTTAAAATTGGATGATGGTGCTGGTTACTTAAACCTGTGAATACCATAATAGAAATCAAGGAACACTGTATACTGTAAGCAGGTGAATCTTACGGTCCATAAGTTACATGTTAGTAAAGCTGTTGATAGTAATAATAAGGAAAAGGAGAGTATAAATAGTTAACAGATGGGTTAACAAAACGAACAGAAGATGTAAACACCTACATCTGCCAAGGAATGACCGTTTTGGGGGTGGGTTACTGGGGACTGAATGCTGAAGTGTTCTACCACTGAGCTACACCCCCAGACCCCCTTTTTTGTGGTACTATAGATGGAATCCAGGGGCCTTCTACCTCCAGGCTATACTCCCAGGTCTATTTTATATTTTATTTGGAAACAGGGTCTCACTAAGTTGCTGAGAGCCTCACTAAGCTGCTGAGGCTGGCTTCGAACCTGCACGATCCTCCTGTCTCAGCCTCCCAAGGACAAGCATGCCCCACCACACCTGGCTTCCCTGCCCTTTTTAGCTTGAACCAGGGTCTTGCTAAGTTACTGTGGACTGGCCTCAAACCTGTGATCCTCCTGTCTCTGCCTCCCAAGTACTGAGAGTAGAGGTGTGTGGCATCACACCTGGTTGTATCACCATTTTAATAAAGATATTATTATGCAAATCAGATAGAAAAATACCAGAAGCCTAAAAGAAGGGCAAATGAGATGGACAGGCAGTTCACAAATGGCAAAACAACACCTAGAGATACTCAGCTAAAACAACCTTAGAAGAGCCGGGCGCGGTGGGCGCGCTGTCATCCCAGCACTCGGGAGGCCGAGACCGGAGGATCGCGGTCCACAGCCAGCCTCAGCTACTCAGTGAGGCCCTCTGCAACTCAGGGAGACCCTGACTCAAAGGATAAAAAAAAATAGGGCTGGGGATGTCGCTCGGAGGTAGTGTGCCCCTGGGTTCCATCCCCAGTACTGCAAGCAAAACAAAACAAAACAACCATGAAGAACTAACTGCTTTAACTTACCAGGTCGATTAAAAGTAGCAAATTAGAGAAAGCAAGTGCAGACAGATGTCAGAAAATGCACTGGGGGGGGGGCAGAGGAAGCCAGCAAGTATTGCCAGCAAGTATTGCAAAGCGACCATCTTCAGCGAGTCAGCACGCAGGTATTCTACAATCAGCCACGCCATATCTATTACCGACCTCTATCCACCCACCCACCCACCCATCTTTTGTAACAGCCAGGAGGAACAAACTGGCTTCACACACAGTGACATGAATCGACCAAAACATACAATACTGAGGGGAAAAATGAGATTTACAGCACAGTGGTGCTTACTTAGGCAAGTGCCACACAAGAGGAAAGCCTCCTGTCTTTCCAGACAGGCATCTTCCTCGAGCAGACATGACGAAGGGCGTTGGAAGGACAAGAGCCTTGTCTGCTCAGGGCGGCTGCTGAGGTTAGGGGAAGGTGTTGGCGGAGTTAGGACGGAGGGGAAAAGTAACCAACCAAGCCAAAGGAAAGAGAGGCTCTGAACGGACCAGGGACAGCTCAGTTTCAAGAGCCCAGCGCCTACGGAGAAGCCCACACGTTGCTTCCTAATGAAAAATTAATTAAAATAAATGGTATCACATGCTGCGGCTAACCCAATACTCAAGCTGTGGAGAAAGGAGGTAGGGGCACGGCGTCGGTTTCAGGAAGGGGGGAGCAGGAGCCTGGCCTGGGACAGTGGTGGCCCGGCTCCCCCCATCCCCTCAGCCCCTCTAGACAAGGGAGGAAAACCCATCCATGACAGGTTCCGTTCACTACAGGAGGGAGGGGGAAGGCGCAGGGGCAAAGGCGTGCTCCTGGTAGCAAGTCACAACACTTAAAACAGGAACTCTTAAAGACAGCAGCACTTACTAAAAGCAGCGAAGACTCCACGCCGCCCCAGGCTTTTAAGAATCGAGACGTCGGATCATCTTTTGTTGAATTCAGATGGCTTTTTCAAAGTTAAAGTTTTGTTTCAGTTGTGGGCCTTTGAGTGTGTGTGTGTGTGTGTGTGTGTGTGTGTGTGTGTGTGGTGCTGGGGATGGAATCCAGGGGCCTTCTACCTCTGAGCAACACCCCCCAGCCCTATATTTTATTATTTATTTTGAAACAGGGCCTCACTCCGTTGCAGAGGGCCTAAGTTACGAAGGCCGGCCTCCAGCCTGTGACCCCCTGTCTCAGCCTCCCAAGTACTGGGCTTGCCGGTGTGGGCAAACACCCCTGGCTAGGCTAATTGTTACCAAGCCTGTCCTCACTCAGATGCAAGCCAATGAAGATTCAGTAACTTTACCCCTAGGGCTTTGGCGTCCTCCGTCCCTCCTTGTTGGACACGCCTGTCCTGTGGGTAACCGAGTGCTACTTGAACTTTTCAGCCTGGGATGAAGGTGTGTACCCCTGGTGGCGGGCAAGCACCAGGCAGCCCTCGCCTTCTGCTGGGCTGGGCTGCACTGACAGATCTCCCGGTCTGGGGAGGGTCCCCGCTGCACCCCTCTGCAGCCCAGACCCTACACAGGGAACTTTTGCCTTCACAGGGAGGGCGGGGGGAGGGGCTGCTCTCTGGCCCAGATGAAGAGAGGTTCCCTGGGTTTGCTGCCCACCACTGGGAAGGCCCCCAGGTGAGCCCAGTCTGGCACACTCACCTGCGATGCGGCTGAATCCACTAGGTAAGGGGGCAGGGAGAGTAAATGATAAACTCTTCGCTCAGCCAATCACTGTTGGATTTTATCTGCATCCCCCCCACTTTAGTTCTTCACCCCCAAACCCCACCAGGTCGGTATCCTACAAACAGCAGGTGTACGCTCAGGCGACCCGACCACCGCGGTCCCACCTCCCACCCCGGACTGCAGGATTGGGGCGCGCTAGTTTGAGGCCTCCCGGGCCCTCCAGCCCGGCGGGGACTCAGACCCCCAAGCCCCGAAACCCCGAAGGTGGCCCCCAAGGCCCTGCGTCCCTCCCGCCGGGTCCGCAAGGAGGAGCCCTTGAGGCGCGCTCACCTCGCCCGGGACCCCGCTCCAGGCCGGCACCCGCGCCCCAGGTCCGCATGGCCGCTGCGCCGGCCCGGCCACCGCAGCTCAATTTACCCCGACGACATCAGCGCATCTGGGGGGAAAGCGAAAGCGAAAGCCCCCGGGAGGCGGGCGCCGGCCGGCGGCCAGGGCGGGGGGCGGGAGGGGACAAGGACCTGGAGGAGTCCGCGGCGCTAGGACCCGGCCGCGCCACCCGCCCGCCGCGCACCTGCGGGGATGCGCTTCGCTGGGATGCGCTGCGCTGGGAATGGGATGCGCTGGGATGGATGCTCTGGGATGGGATGCGCTGGGAATGGGATGCGCTGGGATGGGTGCTCTGGGATGGGATGCTCTGGGATGGGATGCGCTGGGATGTGCTGCGCTGGGAATGGGATGCGCTGGGATGGATACTCTGGGATGGGATGCGCTGAGATGGGATGGGGTGCTCTGGGATGGATGCTCTGGGATGGGTGCTCTGGGATGGGATGCTCTGGGATGGGTGCTCTGGGATGGGTGCGCTGGGCTGGGCTGCGCTGGGCTGCGCTGCACTGGGATGGGATGCGCGGCTCTCCCCCACCACCCTCCACGTGACACCCACTCGGGGACCTGGGTGGCTGGAACCAGGCCTTTGAGGGTCCCTGTAGGCTTCCAAGCACCTCATCCTGGGCTGGCAGAGAAATAAAAAGTCAGTACCAGCAGAGAAATAGGGGACCCTTCATCTGATAAGAAAAACTGGAAGAGGGACAGCAAGCCTCAGGTTTGGAGTGCCTGGTCTAAGCGCTGTCCATCATCCAGCGGGGCAAGCCTGGCCTGGCTCTCAGGCAAAATGTGTGGTGGTGGTGGTGGTGGTGGTGGTGTGTGTGTGTGTATGTGTGTGTGTGTGTGTCGTGCTTGGGATTGAACCCAAAGACATTCTACCTCCAAGCTATACCCCCAGCCCTATTTTATTTTTATTTCTTTATTTTGATATTTCTTTATTTTGATTTTGTACTTTTTATACTTCTTCCATTATTTTTTTTAAACAGGGCCAAAAAGTGAACCCAGAGCTTTGCGCGTGCTAAGCAAGCCCTCTGCCACAGAGCCAAATCCCCAACCCCTATTTATTTTGAAACAGGGTTCTCAGTAGGTTGATAGGAGTTTCATTTCTTGCTGAGACTGTATCCAGACCTGAGCCATCCTGTCCCAGCCTCCCAATCCCTGGGATGACACGCGTGTGCTGCCACGCAGGGCCGGGGCAAAGCGTTTAACCTTTAGCTTCCTCCTATGTAGGATGGGCATAATAATCTCCACCTCGGGGATTTTGGAAGGAAGTGGGACAATCTAAGGAAGAAAATACTTGGTCCAGTGTTTCCTGTTAGCCTCTCGGTGGGTTCCTTGAGGGAGGAGGAGCCCGTCCTTACTGGCCTAGACACAAGACGATAGCGGTCCTCCAACAGCCGTTGGGTAAAATTGGAGGTGTCCAGTGATAAGAGGCTAGCTTTTAGAGCTGGCCTGTGCCACCCGTAATGCCTCAGACTTAGCCTGACCGTTAGCCCCTCTATTTGGGGCCCTGGAGCCGGGTTTTGCTCAAGTAAAGCAGCGCTGCACAGGTGGATGGAGTTCCCTATGAGGCCAAGCTCTGTCTAGCACAGGCCACGAAGATCTTTTCTACCCCCTTGTTTTAGGAAACACTGCTAAGACTCCATATTCCGAATGAAGTCCGTGTGCGCATGCCCCATCAGAGAGCAAATATAAAGTGGTTTTTGTAGTAGAGCACAGATAAGGCAATCTAAGAACTGGAGCAGAAAAACCAAATAAACTGTTTAATCTGCCTCGAGTCCCTTTAGTTTGTGTAATGGTGATCTGAGTACATTTCCTGGAGGTCTCAGTCTGTGGCCAATGCAGGGCTTTCAGTATTCCCTTCAAGGGCAGGTGGGGATGGGGCCAGGCCCAGTAATGACCTCAACAAAAGAACTGGTGTTTCCCCTTGCAGAGGATGACGCTTAGGGTCTGTATTATGAAGGAAAAAGAAAAAAAAAAAAAGCCAAAGGAATGCTTTGGGACAAGCCTCTTTCTCGTTTTAGGACAGTTCGAAATTTGTTTTGAAAGGAAGGTCAGGGAAAAAAAAGAGAGAGAGACTGAAGGGAGAGCCCGGCCTCGGTTTATTTCACAGACATTGCGCACCCGAGCGCTGCCGGGAGGCCAGGGCGGGCTCACGCCGCAGCTGGTGACTTCCCGAGGTCTGCATTTGGCCCTTGACCTGGTGGCACCAGAAAATGCCATCTGATCTTCGGTGTTTCAGAGTTGGTTAGCACTGCTGCGTAAACTCAGAATCCCATCCTTTCAAACCTGGTGATGCAGATAAAAGTAAAACCAGCCTCTCGGGTGGTTCATTCGACAAACATCCTGCGGCAACTCCAAGACGCCTCGCGGAAGCCGGGGACTCAGCGACAAGCAGAGGCCGACGTGTCTCTGCCCTCGAATCAGTTCAGGAAGGACACGGCGATCAGACAGCTGAATCAGCTGAACACCATGGGAGGCTGGCGTGCACGAGGCGCTGGGCCCGGAGGAGCGGGGCAGGGCTTCCTGCACACAGGGCTCGGATGGCTCACAGGCAGGCCAGGCTTTGCCCCATAACCCACCCCTCGCCCCTCACCGCTTCTCTTTAGCCTTCCTCAGTAGTCTCCCTTGCAGACACTTGCACTTTTTTTTTTTTTTTTTTTTTGGCGGTACTGGGGATTGAACTCAGGAGCATTCTATCACTGAGCTACACCCCCAGCACCATATTTTTTATTCTTTATTTTGAAACAGGGTCTAAGTTGCAGAGGGCCTCACTAAGTAGCCGAGGCTGGCCTTGAACCTGCGATCCTCCTGCCTCAGCCTCCCAAGGACTGGGATTACAAGCGTGCGCCACCAGGCCCGGCACCCTTGCACATTTTATTCTACCTTGGTGATGGTTGAAGGAGGACCCACTCTCATTCAGTGGTGGCCGGCCTTGGGCTGGAGGACCTGGGAAGAGGACCATTGTGGAGAGCTTCCATTCTGCATGTGCTGGGGGAGGTGTGAGATGTCAAGAAGCCTCCATGAATACTTTCCCACTCTTAAGATACACTTGTAGCCAGGTGTGGTGGTGAATGCCTATGATCCCAGTACTTGGGGGGCTGAGACAGGAGTATCACAGGTTTGAGGTCAGCCTCAGCTACTGAGTGAGGCCCTCCACAACCTAGTGAGACCCTGTTTCAAAATAAAGAATAAAAAATAGGGCTGGCCGGGCGTGGTGGCGCACGCTTGTAATTTCCGCGCTTGGGAGGCGGAGACAGGAGGATCGCGCAGGTTCGAAGCCAACCGTGCTGGCTTAAGAGACCCTGTTTCCAAAAAAGTATAAAATAGGTCTGGGAGTGTAGCCCAGAGGTAGAAGGGCTTTCAGGAACCCCAGTACTACCAAAAAAAAAAAAAAAAACCCATAAGGCTGGGGTATAGCTTAAAGGTAGACTGCCCCTGGGTTCAACCCCCAGCACCACACACACACACACACACACACACACACACACACACACACACACGGCTTGCTCTTCACCACTGAGCTACCAATGTGTCTTCTGGTGAGCTGGTCTCTGGTCTTGTTTTAAAAATGTTTGTTCCATAGAAGAGCTCCAGTCCTTAGTTTAGAGCACAATACTATGGCTATTTCCCTCTAGAAAAAACTACAGCCAGCAATAGCAAAATAGAACACTTTGCTATCCCTGGAGAAGAGCCTAAAGTCAACAACTCAAAAGGGTGCCGGCTGGTGGTGCACGCTTGTAATCCCAGTACTTGGAAGGCTGAGGTGGAAGAATCCGGATTCGCAGCCAGACTCAGCTATTTAGTGAGGCCCTCTGCAACCTAGACCCTGTTTCAAAATAAAGAATAAAAAAAAATTGGGAATGCCCCTGGGTTCAATCCCAGCACCACAAAAAATCCAAAGGGTGTGAGTAATTGTTTCTGAACCATCAGCAGTAAATAATTTTGCTTTGGGGGATTTATTTTTGGAGGGGTCATCTTATATAAATGTTCCTTGAGGATAGCTCTTACCTTTTTGGCAGCCTGATGGAAATCTTGGTCATTCTGAAATTAAAGGGGAAAAAAAAGTGAGATCTGCAAAGACACCGGGCTCTGAGCTTAGTCCCCGAGTGAGGCGCCCCTGGGGGGCTGGCGGCAGAGGATGGCCCTCCGCTGAGCCTCACTACCCGGCTGCCTGAGGAAGTCGCTCGGCTGGGGTTGAGCGCGCCACAGTCGGGTCCCCCACAGACGCAGGCTGGAAGAGGAACCAGGACCTTCGTGTGAGCGCTTGAACTCCGAGCGCCCGGGAGGCCAACGATGGCACCTCCCTCACCAGCCGTGCACCCCAGGCAGCCCACACCCATCCCCAAGTGAAGAGCCGTAGGTGAGGGGTTTGGCTCCATCTGGAATGTTTCCGAGGCTCGGTGCTGAAGGCGCGGTCCCCAATACAGCGGTGCTCAGAGATGGGGCCTCTAGAAGTGATCAGAAGCCAGGGCTCTGACCTAATGGCCGACGGGATCATAGCTGAGTGGACTAAGCGCGTGCTCCCCGCGCTGGGGCTGTCTCACCAAAGGCCCAAGTGAGGGGCCCAGTGACCATGAGCAAAGTGCCCCCATGTATTGAGTCACGGTGGTGAAACCTGATGAACACTGTGAGGTTCTATGTTTATAATCGGGGTTTCAGAAGCCTGATGCCATTTGTCTATTTGGACTGAAAAAGAGAAAGAAGATTTGGGCTTTGTGAAGAATGTTCTTTTCTTTCTGAGAGCTGTCTCAGAAAAGTATGGATGATTAATGTATTTGCTAAATTAAAAAATACTACCAAATGTAAAGCAACGACATTGCTTAATTCCCTTAGAGAAAGGAGGCCTGTCTACCCCCAAACATATTTATAATCTCTTTTATGAGACCAAACAGGATATGATAAAGACTAATTACTTGCAGAGTCCATAATTAAATTAGGAAGGTCAAGAAGAGGACGAAGACTAGCGATGTTATTATTGTCAACGCAGATTTAGTATTGCATAGCATTTTATGCATGATCTGATTTAAGCTCCAGAGAACCCAGTGAGATAAGCACTTTACAGAGGAGAAGAGCTAAGTGGCCGCCCAAACTCGGGGAGCTAGACAGTGGGGAGTGCACCTGGACCTCACAGTCTGTCCCTCTAGGTCTGGAGCCTAAGCTCTCACGCCCCCAGGAAGGAGGCGCCCTTGTCAACCTTGAACATGGGTAGGTCAGGTATCAGAGATGGAGGAGGACAGATGGACAGAGGCAGGAAACAGAAAATTGGAAGTGTGCAATATTAGGAGTTGAACTACATACAAACATATGTTGGAAGGCTAGAGGAGTTTTAGAAAATGCTAAAAGTACACCGAAAAAAAAATTGTAGCCAGGAGTGGTGGCGCACGCTTGTAATCCCAGTCCTTGGGAGGCTGAGACAGGAGGATGGCAGGTTCATGGCCAGTCTCAGCTACTTAGTGAGGCCCTCACCAAGTGAGACCCTATTTCAAAATAAAAATAAAAAATAACTCAGTGAGACCCTATTTCAAAATAAAAATAAAACATAGGGCTGTGGGTGCAGCTTGGAGGTAGAATGCCCCTGGGGTCAATCCCCAGTACAGCAAAAAAAAAAAAAAAAAAAAAAAAAAAAAAAAAAGGTCAGGGATGGTGATTCACACCTGTATCCCAGTTACCTGGGAGGCTGAGGCGGGAGGATTGCAAGTTGGAGGCAGCTGGGCAACCTAGGAAGACCCTGTCTCAAAATAAGAGAGAGAGAGGGAGTAAGAGAGGGAGGGAGAGGGAGGGGGAGAGGGAGGGAAGGGGAGGGAAGGGGGAGGGGGAAGGGGAGGGGAGGGGGAAGGGGAGAGGAGGGGAGGGGGAGGGAGGCTGCTCTCACTTGCGCAAGCTAGGAGTATAGCTCAATGGTGGCCCACGTCTGGTTCAATCTGTAGTACTGAAAAACAATTAGGGAGGAATTTTAAAAATTGAGACATAATTCACACGTCATATGATTTGCCCATTCAGGTGCACAATTCAGTGTTTTGTTGTTTTGTATTGGGGATTCAACCCAAGAAGACAAGTGATTTCTGCTGAAAACCCTGTGATTCTGTCACCCCGAGCATCCTGTATCTCATGGGGTTTCTGTGAGAATTAAATGACATATAGATGCATTTTTCCAAAGTGTTTTTATAGGAACAGCACACAACAGAAGGTGCCAATGGGCTGCACCAAGCCTCTCTCAGCCTCAGCGCCCTGAAGGAAAAGGCAGGACGAGACACCTCCAAGGTTTGTGGTACTCCTGCCCCGAGAGCAGGGCTCTCTGCCCAGCACCACACATTCGACGACATATCCAGCACAATGATTCTCTCTGGCCACGACAGCCCTTCTTTGAAGAGAATCCTGATGGGAACAAACTAGTTGCCAAGGCCAGGAAGATAAGGGGCAGGTCCACTGTGCCTTGTACGATTCCCCTCCTCCTTTCCTGACCCCTCATATGTCCCTGGGTGAACCGCGCGTGCGGGTTTCTAGTTAGCGTCACTCACCGGGTCTTCCTGGTGGCCCTGGGTCATGCACGCCTCTCTGAGGGATCACTGACCACTGGTCCTCCCAGCCTCGCGGCTCTGATGGGAACAGGCCGCACTGCAGTCCAGTGGGCTCTCAGAGAGGGCTCGGATTTTCAGACACTTGGCTCAACCGAGGGAGCAGTGAGCTGGGCTGTTGTCCCGCCTCGGGAAGGCAAAGTGCTCAGGCTTTTGCCCTCAGGAGGCCGTGGATGGCTCGGCCCGGAGAGACTGCAGACACGGCTCACTCAGGCAGCAGGAGAAGGCAAGTGGCGCCGGAATCCAGAACTTGGAGGCCCTGTGAAGCCAGCTCATCAAGGCCCCAGCACAGGACCAGGTCTGAGAGTGGAGGAGCCAAGTGTTCCAGAAGATGCGGGTCTCCCCTCCTGCCTAAGCCTGAGGCTGCTGGGCTTGTTCTACAACATGCCCTTTGAGCTGTCAGTCCAACACTGGGCTTTTTATCCAGGGCCATCCACAATTTCTAGGTCTGCTCACCCTGGGACAGACAGTATATAAACCTCGGACACCTCGTGTGCACCACACCCAACTCCAATCCTCTCTGCCTACAACCTACTCCAGCCAGGGCTGCAGGGACCAGGTCAGACTCCAGTCAGCTCCAGAGATGCGGCAGGACCGAGCCTTGCTCTGGGCTTGCTCTCTATACCCGTGCAGCCCGTGGAGCCGACGCGTTGGGGCTGCCTCTGGTGAGCGCTTCCTTTATCCATCTGCGGATGGTCTTGAGGTGCAGCCCACAGTGCTGCTGGCTGGAGCATCCCTGCCCCGGGTGCCGGGGCTCCCTCGGCCTGCTCTTCTCCCCAGCCCTTGGCTCCGGCTTCCTGGAATCTTGTTTCCAGATAGGCCACCAACCTGCACAGACTCGCTGGTCTCAGGAACCCAGGCTCAGACACTTGTGCAAGAGGGCTCGGGCAGTTGGCTGTCAGTTTCTAGTCTAGTAACCTCACAGGCTAATCCAAACCCATGCTAGAGGTAGCCCCAAGGACACAGACAAGGTCAGGCATCGCCGTGGCAAGGGATTACCGACTTCTGCTAAGAAACGTAGGCACAGTTATTTAAAAAATCATTTTATTTATTAAAACTTCCTTGTTTCCTAAGGCACTTCAGTAGCTTTCACAAAAATACATTATTTTAAAAATCAGGTGAAGCATATGCTTTGGAAGTACCAGGTAACATAATTAGAAAAGAGAAAAGAGAAGACGATCACACTGGACACGCGGTATCTCCTAATGATCCCACGCGACGGAGGTGAAGCGGTGAACATGATTGACATTTCTGTAATCTTCGCATGATCGGCATCGCCAGAGGCGCACGCACAGTGACACCATTCTTGGCGCGCGGAGTCGTGCTAGTGGCTGAGGCTGGTGAGGCCTCGTGCAGTGGCGCCCAGATCTGGCCAGAGTGATTCTGGGTTGGACAAAAAAGACACATCCCATAGGCTCAGGACTAGCCCTTCCCAGGTCTCTGATGAAGGGCAAATAAGTTAAGGAGGAGGAGACGATAACAAAAAAAACCCAAACCAGAAACGACCACAAAACCCTACAGGTTCCGAGAGAGGAGACGAGGGCTCACTAGTACACATCCCCCAGGCCACAGGTAAGAGCGCTTACAGAGGCTTGGCTGACGGCAGTGGGAACCAAGGACGCAGTCCATGGGCTGGACGAGCAGGGGCTTTGGTCGGACGTACAGGAGCCCACCTAGGAGCCGCACTGCCACAGGTCCACAAGCCGCCAGCGCTGCGTCTGCGCCATCCCTCCTTCCTAATTACTGCCAGGTTTCCTGGATCTGTGCAATCCCAGCCAATGTCTATCGTAGCTGAGAAAGTGTGAGAAATCCAACTCTCCCACGGAATTCCTTCTTTCCCTCTACCTTTCCCATTCATGGAAAGCAGGGGGAAACTCAGACCCCCGGTTTTACCAGGGTCCTTTCAGGATGTCTGAGATTAAGAGCACACCTAGGAAGTGCTCTTCACGTTTCCACATCCGACTGGTTCCCACACGTCATTAGCTTCTTCAGAAGTGTCTACTCCACCACAGAGACAGCAAGGATTGGTATAAGGTGTCTGCAGGGCCATCCGTGTGCACCCTCAAGTGGGCACGCGTCCTCAAGCAGAGCAGACACAGGCCAACAGAGTAAATGGCAAAGTCCTGGTCTCTGAAGGGCTCAGAGTCTGGACAAGCCTCACCGGAGCAGGCCTCCCTCTTCAGCTCCTCCGCACCGGAGGCCGGGTTAGAAGGCTGTGCTCTTAAGGATCGTGGGGCTGTCTTCACTGTCTTTCAATATTCGCGTGTGGCTTGGGGTTTGCCTGTATTTTATTCTAGTAAAACAAGCAAAACAAATGTTAGTAACACATCTTAAAAGTATGCCTGCCAGTTTCAAAACAAACAACAAACCAGAGAGGATAACTTCATGGGGGGGGGGGCATAGAGCAACTGGGAAAGGTTCTGCCTGGCCTTGCACCCGCCTAGGGCTGCTGTTACCATGGAGACGTGCGTGGAGACAGGCCCCCACAGGATCAGACCCCCGCCCCTGAGAACCCTCTGACGGCTAAACTGGTAGAAGGTGTTTGTGAGCGAGTCTGAGGGGGCTCCACTACAAGGGCCCAGAGCCACGTCCACACCAAGGAAGGGCCTTACCCTTTGACCCTTAACATCTGGTCGATGGTGTCCGGGAGAGGGACCCCGAAGCTCTCGGGGAAGAACAAGGTGAGGATGGCCGTCAGGATGGTCAGACTTCCCATGAGGATGTAGGGCAGGAAGCGGTCGTAGGCACCTGTGGAAGAGCAGACGGGCCCCAGCCCCAGGCTGCGCTGAGCCTCACTCTCCCCTCCAGACCCCTAGCGAGGGGTCACCTCCTTGCTGGCCTCGCACTTCCCAGAGTCTGAGCTGCCTCGCTGGAACCTGGCGCCCAGACAGGCTCAGAAGCTCGAGCTGGCTCAGGCAGCCAGAGGGCCAGCCGTCCCCTGCAGCGAGGGCGTGCCGAGGAGCCCAGTCTGTTTCTCAGTGCGGGTTTCCAAGGGACAGCAGGCCCTCGCCCAGGGACGGGACAGCTCGACCTCCTCTGCAGGTGCGCCTCGGCCACTCCATCCGCCTTCGGGCTAGACGAGGGGCTCCTGCCTGCAACAGCCGCCCTGCATGCGCACAGAGCAGCTCCAGCCTGGGGTCACCAGGGTAGGTGCCAGCCAGGTGTGTGCCAGCTGGGGACATGTAAGGAAGGGCAGCTGCCCTGCGGAAATCACTAGGAGGAACCGAACTCCCCAGAATGCCAAGGCAGAGCTCAACGTGGCCCGCACCCCTGCAGACGCGCACAGTGCAGCAGGCTCCTTCCACGGACAGACAGCTTTGCCCTCGCGCGCCTGATTCCAAGAGTGCATTTCTCCAGTGAAGAACCCTGCTTCAGCCGGGCGTGGTGGTGCACGCTTGTAATCCCAGCATTTGGGAGGCTGAGACCAGAGGATCTGGGTTCGCAGCCAGCCTCAGCTACTTGGTACTGGGGATGGAACCCAGGGGCATTCTACCTCTGAGCTATACCCCCAGCCCGATTTTTTATTCTTTACTTTGCAGCGTGCTTGACAGGAGGCCGCCCAGCCAGGGCCCTGGCCCTGGCTGGACCCGCTGGCCTGTGCTTGTTTTCTTGTTAACGGGTGAGCTCAGCTTGCCCTAAAGCCACCCAGTGTCCCTGCCCCGACCCCAGGGTGCCCGTGGCCCACGGCACTCACCGAGGTAAATGAAGTAGGGAGACAGGATGCTGCCCAGGCGCGACGCCGTGGAGCTGACGCCCACGCCCATGTTCCTGACCACCGTGGGGTAGAGCTCGGCCGTATACATGTAGACCATGGAGAAGGCAGACGTGATGCCGAACTTCCCCACCATCACCAGGACCGTGGCCAGGTAGTACAAGTCTGGAGAGGAAAGGAGAGAGGGCGGCGGCTCTCCACACTGCCATCCACGGGCCCACTTTTCGTGTTGCCCGACACAAATACTTTTCCCCTGATTTTGGAGGGCAGCGACTTTGGGGTCAGTCTAGAACTTTCTGAGATAGGGAGCCCCAGCCAAGATTTCCCTCCGGGTGATGCTGATAACTGTGCGCTGATGCTGTGTGGACTTGCATTCTCAACTAGAAGCCTCCAGAGCAGGCTCCCCACAGCCCAACCAACAGGCCTTCCGGACACCACGTCGGGGAGCCGGCTGCCCATCTCCTGCAGGCGCTGCGGGACTAGCTGGTGACTGGGATGAGGGAGAGGCCAGCTCTAACGCACTCTATGCTTCCTTCTAACCAGACCTCAAAACACCCACAGACCCCTGGCCCTCAGGATGGTCCTCCCACCTAACCCCTCACGTCCAGCGAGAGGACCCGAGGTCCCTCGCAGCCCAGCCGACCTCTACATCGGCTCCTGGCTCCCCTGCCCTGCCACAAGCAGCCTGCTCCTGTACGGAGGGTTCCAGCCTGACGGGCCCCAGAGTGAGTGCTGGAGGCCCCTACTGTGGTGCACTGAACACCGGGGCACCGTGATGGACAGACAGGCGGCCATCAGTGTTCTGGACACTGTCAGGAAGGGCTTCCCCATCAGCTTGTGGGGTATTGAGACAGTCTTAGAAAGGAAACCTTGCCAGTGGCCTCTGGGAATTCTCCTTGTCGTCCTCTAAACTAACTATCTCTCTCTCTCTCTCTCTCTCTCTCTCTCTCTCTCTCTCTCTCCATCCATTCTTCCTTCCTTTCTTTCCTTTTTGTACTGGGAGCTGAACCCAGGGGCATTTTACCTCCAAGCTATACCCCCAGCCCTATTTATTTTTAATTTTGAAACAGGGTCTCCCTAAGTAGCTGAGGCTGGCTTTGATCCTCCTGCCTCAGTCTCCCGAGAACTGGGAGCACAGGTGCGCCCAGCCTTCCCGCTCGCTCCTTGCCAGCTCTCTGTCCTCCAGCACACCAGCCCGCCCTGTCCCTTCTTCCCGACGCCTCCCAGCCCTCAGCCAGCTCTCGGTCACTGCGCGTTTCTGCTGAAATGCCTGCTCCCGGTTCAGGAGCGCTTCCCGAGGCCCTTCTACGCACCGGCCCCACCGCCCTTCCTTCCCATCCACAGAAGGCAAGCCAGCCCGACAGCAATGGACATCTCATGTGTCTGCTGGGTCTTGACTAGGACGCGAACTGCACTTGGGCCCGGGCCTTTGCTGGCTTGTTTACTTCTGTCTGGTCAGCACCCAGCCCAGAGAAGGCTCCCTACAGCTCCTGCTGAAGGGACAGATGAGACGGTCTGGGCTGGCTCTTCTCTTTCCTTCCACTCTGGACAGGAAGCGCGTCCAGCCCTGACGGCCGGCCCTCCCACTCCCCAATGCCCAGGCCACAGAGGAACGCTCCGGTCCCGTGGGGACCCTCTCTTGGCGCTCAGGAGCAGAAGGCGTCTGTGCGGAACGCCGTGACGGGAGTGACTGTCCCCTTTGTAGCTGAGAAGGCAGCCTGGTGTGCGCGAGTGGCTGGCAGCAGGCCCGAGGCTGCTGACGCAGGGCCCCTACCTGGGGGCACCAGCTGAATGAAGAGCAGGACGCTGCCGCCCAGGAAGAGGGAGGCGGCCATGGAGTAGCGCCTGGGTGTGTGCTGCAGGAGCAGCCAGGCCAGCACGTAGGCCGGGACCTCCACCGCCGCCGACAGGAAGCAGTTCACGTAGATGTCCCCATGCAGGTTAGGAGTGTCCAGGGAGAGTCCGAAATAGCCCACCGAGATGGTCATCCTGCAGCGGAGCAGAGGAGGGCTGGAGGCGCGGCCTGGAGGGCGCATCCCCGAGCAGGGACCAGAGGTGGTGTGGCTTGAACCCCGTGCCTCACCTCACAGAACAGGGGAGACTGTCCCCAGCCCAAGCGGTCCTTGGGCTGAGCACTTTCAGAACATCCCACATAGAAGGGGTACCAACAAGCGGGTTTAGATAATTCAGACAGCTTTGCCTCACTGGAAAAAATATTCTAACCTGGCTTTCGGCCTCAAGTCCCCAAAGCCAAAGGTTTACAGAAGCCTGCTTCCAGGGTCTGTGAACCTCCCCAAACCCAGCCCTGCCGGAGCAGCAGACACCACACAAACTGTTAAGGGCAAAGGGCGGACGGGGGGAGGGGGCACAGCAGTAGGGGCGTCTGAAGAAAGCACCCGCAGGCTCTGTGGATGGCTCAGGCCTCGCGCTAGGACCACGGACAGGAGTGTGGCCGTGCGTCCCTGGGGAATCGGGAGCGGGCAGCGGGCCGGCTGAGCTGCCACGCGGGCGAGTCACGTGGCCAGCGGGGATGACCCTGTCTTGAGACGGTGCCCGGGAGCGGAGCTCTGCCCTGAGGGGCGCTGGGCCATTCCTTGGGAGTGGGTGACTCACAGATGTGATGCCTCACGCGGGCCGAGTCCGGCTCAAGGACCCTGGAAGGAAGCCGGCCTCTAGCTTCCTCACCAGCAGCCCGCACTCCAGTGCCCACGGGCTCAGGTGGTCACCGAGCACCCCAGGCTCTGGCCACGGAGGAAGGCTGTCCAGGCCCCCACGCCTTCCTTCTCCCCAAGGCTCACTTTGTGAATCACGAATCCCTTCCCGACACTTTATGAAACGTCTCCTTAGAAAGGAACCTGGCGAGGACGTCGAGGCCCAGGCCCCAACTCCAACCCAGTCCCCGGACACCCCAGGGGAGGCATGTTCCACTCCACATTTCTAGCAAGTTCTAGAAGCCTCTGTAGCCAATAGGCCAAGGTTGAGGATCACTCAGATCCTTTTTAAAAGCCCCGCCTGTCCTCCTCGGACACTGTCTTGCCCCAGTGGGTAGGAGAGGTTAGAGGAAGAACAACTAAGCAAGGGCCAGTGTAAGTACCCTCGCCTCGGCCCGTGAGAGCCGGTTTCCCAGTGGCCTCCCCTCCTCCCCTCCTCTGCAGGAGTAGTGACGCGGCCACTTCGTCGTCCATCCCAGGGGACACCCTCTCGCTTTCTGATGACACCAGCCTTCAGTTCTGGCCTGAGGCATGTCTGTACACAAGAAGCCCGACAGCCCCTCGGAAGCTCCCCGGAGGCCTCTGCGGGCCTCGCATACGCACCACAGGACTATGGACATGATGGTGATCGTTCGGATATTCCGGGTTCGGAGCAGATCCAGCACGCGGTGGGACTGCGGCTTCTCAGAACTTAGGTCTTGTAGCTTGGGATGGTGTGAGGCGGCGTGGGGAGGAGAGGACAGAGATTCAGAACACGTGGTGATGTGCCCGAGCCCTGGCGCCCAGCTCTGTGCTTCTGAGCTGGCTGGCGAGTGTTTTGTGTTTCTTCTTTGAAAGGGACAGTGTAGAGACAGTACCTGGGGCCACTAAAGGCTTCCCCGGGCCTTGTCCTTAACAAGCAGAGTGAAAGCGTGAGGAACCTAGGTGACAGTTCCCCAGAGCGCTGGCGATGCCGAGGCCAGCTGACGGACGGCTCCTCCTCCCAGCCCGTCCACCGCCCGTGGCCGCGCTCAGGGAGGCTCCGGGGAGGCTGGAGCAGAGCTCTCCTTCCCCAGACTGGCTCCCCGCCCTGTGGATCAGAGAAAGACACTGGCCGTGCAGCTTACTGATCTGACATTTTAAAAGAATTAAATGTTTTACATCCTCAAACCATGTAGTTATTGGTCTACTTCCAGAGGAAAAGAATTCAAATTGAAAAACAGGAAAATTGACCTGAGCTTCACCCAGAGTGAACTTCCCATGACACTCAGCACAGCCGAGGCCGTCAATAACGCGCATGTCTAAACACACTGTGCTGCCTTCTTAAGCAAACCCAGCTCTGGAGCCTGTTTTTCTCGTTAGCAGTTCAACCGAAGGTCAACTCTGGCCTTAGAGATCGCTAGAGCAGCCTCGTGTCCTCAGAGACACCAGTGGGGCTCAGCCACGCTGACCTTCACTCACAAGCCACCTCACTTGGAAACCTGCTCCGAGCCCAGCCTGGCGGCACACGCCCGTCATCCCAGTCTTGGGAGGCTGAGACGGGAGGGTTGCAGGTTCAAGGCCAGCATCAGCAACTTAGCGAGACTCTGTTTCAAAATAAAGAATAAAATAGGGCTGGAGGTGCAGCACAGAGGTAGAATGCTCCTGGGTTCCATCCCCAGCACAAAACAACCCTTCTCTGCCGCGCTCAGGCCCTGAGCCTGCTGCTCCGGAGCCTTTCCAGATAGACCTGCGCAAAGCCGCTCCTCCTCAGGCAGGGCCCGGGGCCCTGTCAGGGCCGCCGTGGTCACTGGCTTCTTTGCTGCCCACAACAACTGGTCCCTCCCCTCAAGCCCTGACCTCCGGCATCTCCAACACGCTCAGCATGGTGCCTGTGTCTGTCCTCACAACAGACCCTGTCTTCCCCTCAGACCAGAAGGAGACACGGCCCAACGCCACAGCAGCCAGCAGCTGCGGCTCCCAACTCCTCTGCAGGCCCGAGTCCTGGGAAGCTGCGGCGAGGGCGGGCGAGGAGGAGACTCCAGAAGGCCCAGCTCCAAGGCGACACGCACCACAGCACGGGAGGGCGGAGACCAAACACCGACGGCAAACCTAGCTTTCTACGTCAGGGACTGGACTGACTTTTTTATTTTTTCATTTGACCTCCAAGCTACACCCCCTGCCCTATTTTTTTATTCTTTACTTTGAAACAGAGTCTCAATGAGTCGCGGAGGGCCTCACTCAGTAGCTGAGGCTGGCCGCGAACCGCGACCCTCGGGTCTCAGCCTCCTGGATGCTGGGATGCCGAGCCACCACGGCCGGCTATGGACGGCCTTTTTAAGTGGAAAGTCATCTTGGGCATACAAACTTCTCCTGAAACGCCGATGTTCTGAAAGGCCTACTTCTCATAAAGGGTGCTTATTATTAAAAATTAAAGCTGGGTGTGGTGACGCACGCTTGTTATCCCAGTGCTTGGGAAGCTGAGACAGGAGGATTGCAGGTTTGAGGATGGCCTCAGAAACTTAGCGAGACATTGTTTCAAAAATAAAAAATAAGAGACAGCCATGGTGAGACATGCTTATAATCCCAGTACTTGGGAGGCTGAGGTAGGAAGATCGCAGGTTTGAAGCCAGCCTCCACAACTTAGTGAAGCCCTGTTTCAAAATAAAGAATAAAATAGGGCTGAGGGTATAGCTCAGAGATAGAATGCCATTGGGTTCCACCCCCAGCACCACAAAATAAATAATTAAGTAGGTAAATAAGGCCGAGTTTAATCCCCAGTAGCCCCCCTCCAAAAAAAAGGCACAAGAACGCAAACCCCACAAGAAGAGGCAAGACTTGCAGACAGCGGGGCCTGAGTGCCAGAGGCCCGGCTCGGGAGGCCCAGGCTCAGGCTGCTGCCCCAGTTCTTGGCCAGTGCAGCGCCCACCAGTCCCCAGTCGCCCACCTCGCTCGGTTCAAAGATGGTGGCGGGCGCAACGATCCCATTGATTTTGGCAGCTTTGCGGATGATCACCTCCGCCTCTTCAAACCGCCCCTGAGCGATGAGCCAGCGGGGGGACTCCGGGATGAACCTGGGAGGCAGGCAGGATCTCAGTGAGGCCTCCTGCCCGGCGGTGGGCTGCCAACGGGCAGACGGCAGGGCTGGGGGTGGGAGACGTGGTCTCAGATCCAGAGCGGCTTGTGGAGTGTCAGGCACTCACCAGCCCGACAGGGAGGGGCCACGCCAGTGACAGCCTGCAGGGGGCGCTCTGGAGCCTGCTGCAGCCTGGCAGGGGGCGTCTCCTCCAGCTGCCCCTCCACTTCTGAGGAGTGGTGGGCCCCGAGGGGGTGGGTCAGTATGGAAGCCGGGAGCCTGGCCTCGTGGCTGGGCCAGGGCTCTGCTCTGCCCCGCCCACCCGTCCCGGCGCCCACAGAAGCTCCTGCCCTGGCCCTCCCCATGTGTCCAGCAGACTTGTCAGCCTCCACCTAAAACAACATAGCTCTCCACGCACCTGGGGCCTGGAGCTGGCCGGCTGGCTCCCATCTCACTGTGACCAGGGAGCCCTTGGGTCACAACCCGGCCCAGCATGGGGCGCCTCCTCTCCAGGAGTGCCCGAAGTGCCCGTGCTCCTCCTGGACGTGCCCGCAGCGGCCTCTCTCTGCCTGTCTGTCCTGTCTCCTGTCTGTCCTGTCTCCTGTCTGTCCTGTCTCCTGTCTGTCCTGCCTGGCAGAGGTGCAGCCGCCCTCAGGTCCCCTCAGAGCCCTCTTCTCCCAGTGGCAAGAGGCCTCGGCAACCCACAGGCAGAACCAGCCCTTGTAGCCTTGCCCAGGGTTGCGTCCCACCTGGTCACGCTGGCCTGGCTTCTCACCGCTACCTCTTCCTCTCCTACACTTAGGTCAGCCAGGCCCAGGACTGGGAACAAGTCAGCTGCTGTCTAGGGATTCTGCTTTGTTTTGGCTCTTCTGCCGCTTTCTGGAACAACTTATAAATAACACACACTTCCTGCCTCTGGGAGCCCAAGCAGGAACCCAAGGGCTGCTGCTGCCCTCTAGCGGCAGCCCGAGGGACGGCGCCCTGCGGGAGGGGCTGGGCCGGCGCTCACCACCAGAGCAGGACGCACAGCACGCCGGGCACCGTCAGCGCCAGCAGCAGCATCCGCCAGTCCCGGATGAAGTAGGCGAACAGGGGCAGCACCATGTAGCCAAAGGCATAGAATATGCACACGCCGAGCGTGGAGAAAACGATGCGGACCGACTTGCCCAGGATCTCCGTTCCTGTGCAAAACAAGGGGGCCGAGTTAGCGCTTAGGTTGGGTTATTTCCTTACTAATCTCCCAAGGTGTCATTTTTCCACATAGAGACAGGGAGGCGGCCAGAAATATGTCTGAGTTCCTGAGCCCCAGGGAGGGGATGGACCGGAACCAGTCCAGCCCGACCACCTCCCGCGGGCGCCCTGCTGAGGCCTGCTGGCCCCTTGGCGACAGTTCTGTTATGGAAATTTCACCACTGCCCTCTGCCACATGCTAAACTTCAACCCTCGCATGAGGGAGAATCCATTAAAGGCCAAGTCTGTCTAAGTCCACACATGCTGCCTATTATCCTCGGAGGAAAATATATTCTATTACATGTGAAGAGAAGAAACAATCCTTTCAACGACACACCCCAAGGAGCCCAAAGACTCCACTGTTTGGAGTCAGATGCCTCCAAACAGTGAGACCAAGGACTGTTCAGGGGAAGGAGCTGGCAGGTCTGAGCCTCAGCCCTGCAGCAGGACTGGGATGCAAACCCGAAGGGGAAGCCGGGCGTGCTGGCCCACGCTTATCATCCCAGCATTTGGGAGGCTGAGACAGGAGGATCACGGTTCATGGACAGTCTCAGCTATAGGCCCTTTGCAACTCAGCGAGACCCTGTTTCAAAATAAAGAATAAAAAACAGGGCTGGGGGTGTGGCTTGGAGGTAGAATGCTGCTGGGTTCCATCCCCAGTACTGCAAAAAACAAAAACAAACCCAAAGGGGCCTGGAGCCCAGTCCCGCCCACTCCTGCTGTCCACTGGGGACATCAATGGCCACAGCACTCTACAGAGGGGGCTCTCCTCCTGCCTGCCGCAGCCCCTTCTGTGCCAGGCTTTTTAAAAAGGACGATCCCGGTAACCACTACTGGAATGGCTGTATTAACAAGTCCAAGGAGCTACACCCTGGAGGCCAGAAAAGAACCCAAGTCAAAGGTCAGGCTGTCGTGCTGCGGGGAGCCGAGGCTGGCCGCTGTCTGGCTCAGTTTCCCGGCCGAGCACCTGGTCCAGTGGGACGCTGAGAGATGTTGCTACAGACCGCTGCCCACGAGGGACGCCAGAGCTGTCTCTAGAAGGGCAGGAGGGCGGCGGGGATTCGCGGGGCAGGGTCCTCAGTCCAACCCGACAGCCATACCCAGCACAAACGCGGCCACGTAGTTGGAGATCTGGCCCATGCCCACGAGGACGAAGAGCACGGTGAACATCTCAAAGTTCCTGGAGAAGACCTGCAGGAAGCTGAAGCCGGTCTGCATGGCCATGGTCACAAACAGCACCTTCTTCCGGCCGAACCTGCCAAGGAAAGGGGTGGCCAAGACTTGGGGGAGGCGGTCGGATGGGCGGCACCAGGAGGGGCGCCCCTCCCCAGGGTGAGCATGCGGCCTGGGCACCACGTGCCCCAGGGCAGTGCCGCCATTCTCACCATGGCTACGGGCCAGTGAGACATGCTGAGTCTGCCTAAACCCATGCATTCATGGTGGTATTTTATTTTGTTTTGTACTGGGGATTGAACCCAGCAGCATCCTACCCCTGAGCTACACCCCCAGCTCTCTTTTATTTTAATATTATTTATTTGTTTATTTATTTGCCATACTGGGGATGGAATCCAAGGGCATTCTACCTCCAAATTACACCCCCAGCCCTATTTTTTATTCTTTATTTTGAAACAGGGTCTCACTGAGTTGCAGAGGGCCTCACTAAGTAGCTGAGGCTATCCGTGAACCTGTGATCCTCCTGTCTCAGCCTCCTAAATGCTGGGATTATAAGCATGAGACATCGCGCCCGGCTCCCCAGCTCTCTTTTAAATTTTCATTTTGAAACAGGGTCTTGCCAGGTTGCCGAGAGTCTCGCTACATTGCCGAGGCAGTCCTCAAACCTGCGATTCCCATGTCAGCCTCTCGGGTCCTGGGACTGTAGGCCTGCGCCACCACACTTGGCTTACAACGATATTTTAAAAACTCAGTCAGCTTTGAAGGATAACAGAGAAGTCACTCGTTATAAAAGAAGGCTGGTAAGTAAAGGGAAAGAAGCGTAGTCCTTTGTAAACTATAGGAACAGTGAGCAACAACAAATGAGTCGAGTCATTTACAAAAGTATTATGAACAGGAAGGGAAAATGACGAAATGAGAATATCACCATTTTACAGCCCCCCAAGAACTAACAGACACAGGCGCTCTGTAAGAACCACCGCTAACACCCCGAGGGCACGGTCTTGTGCTGCCTGGCTCCTACCCTCCTCCTGCCAAAGGGATGGAACTCAGAACCCAAATGAGTCTCTGGATCCAGCTGTCTATCTGCAAAAAATGCAGGGAAAGGGGGAACATCCTGAACTACACTAGAAATACACAGGTAGCAAAACCCACGGAAAGTCTACAGGTGGGACCGCCCAGGGGTCTTCAACAGATAAGCTGGGAGGCTTAGAAAGGGGTGGGAAGAGAACCCATAGATTAAGTAGGTTGAAAAACACATTAAATTTGCTAAGTGAACGAGACTAAATTTCTTTTCTCTTTTTTGTGGTACTACGGGTTGAATTCAGGGGATTCTACCTCCAAGCTACATCCCCAGTGCTTTTTATTTTTGAGATAGGGTCTTGGCAGGTGTGGTGGAGCATGCTTGTAATCCCAGCATTTAGGAGGCTGAGACAGGAGGATCGCGGTTCACGGACAGCCTCAGCTACTTAGTGACGCCCTCTGCAACTCAGTGAGACCCTGTTTCAAAATAAAGAGTAAAAAATTGGTCTGGGGGTATGGCTCAGAGGTAGAATGCCCCTGGGTTCCACCCCCAGTACCAAAAAAAAAAAAAAAAAAAAAAGAAAACAGGTCTTATTAGGTTGCTAGAGGCTGGTTTGAACCTTCTATCCTCCTGTTTCAACCTAACAGTACTGAGATTACAGGTGTGCGCCACTGTGCCCAGTGCAAGATTAAATCTGTGTCTGAGGATCCACATTTGAATGATGAAACTGAAACTACAAAAAAAGAAAAGAAAAAAGAAAAGAAGTCACAAAGGAGTCTGGTCAATAATCTCAAAAGACACAATCCTGAACTTGAGAATCCTGAAAGATCAAAATCGCTACAGTCCAAAATACCAAGGATTGAAATCCTAAAATTATAATCTGGAAAAAATAATTTAAAGGCCTTTGTTTACATTTTTAAAAGGGAGTTCGAGAAACACAGATCCATGCCACAACGCCTCACAGGCGCACAACAGAATAGGCAATACGCACGTATTTGGCAAGCACCAGCATCCTGGCTCACTAACGCCTGTCACACGAGTACAGCTACTCCGGGCAAACAAACAAAACACACTCACAAAGACAGAGATCAAGAGCGACTGCGTAAGAGGGTAGGTATCACTGCGGCTGGTAACTGCGCGTCAGCGTTGTAACTAGGCTCAGCTGGAATACTGGGATTTGTGGTTCGAGTCATTCTTGTGTTCTGCAGTGTTGGGTGTCATGCGAGGCAAGCACTGTACGGTGAGCTACACTCCCAGCCCGAGAGTCTCATGTCTTTTGATGAGCTCCATCACACAGGCAGTCACCCCAGGAGCTAAGATCTCAGAAATTTCATCTTTCATAACTGCAGATGTACAGAGAACATCTCAGTGGTTGTGGTGGCGCACACTTGTAATCCCAACATTTGGGAGGCTGAGACAGGAGGATCAGGGTTTGCGACCAGCCTCACCTACAACTTAGTGAGGCCCTTTGCAACTCCGTGACATCCTGTTTTAAAATAAAGAATAAAAAATCGGACTGAGGGTGTAGCTTGGAGGTAGAATGCCCCTGGATTCCATCCCCAATACCACACACACACACACACACACACACACACACACACACACACACAGGAACATGGCTTAATTTAATTGAGAATTGAAGAAGTGTGTTTTAAATGTGCATGTATACAAAATCAATGTTGTAATAATATAACTTTATAGAGTCAAATTTGCATAAAATGCATAAAATGCATTAGAACTCTCTAAAGGGCTTCACACAGTTTATACAGTCAGTGTTGAAAATTATGCAGAGGTGAAAAGCAGAGCATAGCAAATTATAAGAAATAATGCCAAAATGTTAAATAGTGGGAGAGGCTGGGAGTGTGGCCTGGTAGTAGAGCATGTACTGGGTTCAATTTCCAGCACTGAAAAAATAAAATAACATAGTTGGAAAAAGGAAAAAAAAGAAATGAAAAAAGAAAATTTTATGCATTCCAAAAGTACATTATAGGGATAGGCTGTGAGCAACTGTGTGGAGGCAGCCCACAGGGCTCTGACATCCCTCCTGCTGTGGCTCTGACATCCTTCCTGCCGTTGCTCTGACATCCCTTCCTGCTATGGCTCTGACATCCCTCCTGCCGTGGCTCTGACATCCCTCCTGCTGTGGCTCTGACATCCCTCTGGCTGTGGCTCTGACATCCCTCCTGCTGTGGCTCTGACATCCCTCCTGCTGTGGCTCTGACATCCCTACCTGCTGTGGCTCTGACATCCCTCCTGCTGTGGCTCTGACATCCCTACCTGCTGTGGCTCTGACATCCCTCCTGCTGTGGCTCTGACATCCCTTCCTGCTGTGGCTCTGACATCCCTCCTGCCGTTGCTCTGACATCCCTCCTGCCGTGGCTCTGACATCCCTCCTGCAGTGGCTCTGACATCCCTCCTGCTGTGGCTCTCACATCCCGCCTGCTGTGGCTCTGACATCCCTCCTGCTGTGGCTCTGACATCACTACCTGCTGTGGCTTTGACATGCCTCTAATGTGGCTCTGACATCCCTACCTGCCGTTGCTCTGACATCCCTCCTGCTGTGGCTCTGACATCCCTCCTGCTGTGGCTCTGACATCCCTCCTGCTGTGGCTCTGACATCCCTACCTGCTGTGGCTCTGACATCCCTCCTGCCGTTGCTCTGACATCCCTCCTGCCATGGCTCTGACATCCCTCCTGCTGTGGCTCTGACATCCCTCCTGCCATGGCTCTGACATCCCTCCTGCTGTGGCTCTGACATCCCTCTGGCTGTGGCTCTGACATCCCTCCTGCCGTGGCTCTGACATCCCTCCTGCCGTGGCTCTGACATCCCTCCTGCTGTGGCTCTGACATCCCTCTGGCTGTGGCTCTGACATCCCTCCTGCTGTGGCTCTGACATCCCTCCTGCTGTGGCTCTGACATCCCTACCTGCTGTGGCTCTGACATCCCTCCTGCTGTGGCTCTGACATCCCTCCTGCTGTGGCTCTGACATCCCTACCTGCTGTGGCTCTGACATCCCTCCTGCCGTTGCTCTGACATCCCTCTGGCTGTGGCTCTCACATCCCTCCGGCCGTGGCTCTCACATCCCTACATGGAGGGGTCTAGTTTTCGCAAGAGTCAAGGTTTGTGTGTTGGTGAGAGGAGAGTTGAGGCTGTGAGAGAAGACGCTGTTATAGGAGACTAGTTGTAAGCTTTTAAATTTTTATTTAGGATTTATTATAATCTTTATATATTTTTTTGGCAGAAAAGGCAAAGCCATATCCAGGTAAGTAGGAACTTTAAGGACAGAAAAAGGTTTTTATAGACATTATGGTAGGGTGTCAGACACTTAAATAATTAGAGAAAGTATGTTTTATTTTGTAAGGTCAATTTGAATTTAATTTTATATATTGACTTAAACTAAGGTTAGTCTGAACTTAATTTTTGGTTTAAACTTTATTTTTGGGAAAAAATTTTATTGTCTGAGTCTTTTATAAGGCGCTGCCCATCAATTTTAGTTATGATGTTTATATATAAAATTTTATTTATATATATTGATTTAAATAATCTTAAAATAATTTTTTGGAAAAGGAAATGTTAGACATATTTTATGGGGGATTTATGTCTTTGTGAGTTTCTTGACTGAGTTTTATTAAGGTCTGTATGAGATGCTGTAACATTTATTTTTTATTTTTTGAGAGTTTTTATTTTAGTTGTTAAGGCTTTTATTGTTTGGGTGGCGAGGAGGATGAGGACTGGAAAACTTAAGTAAAGAAGGATGATTATTCTGTAAAACATTTTTAAGGAAACTGTATAACTTTATTAAAAACGTATATTTAAAATTGATTGGAATTTAGATATAAATTGAGAAGTTAGATTAGTAGTTGAATTAATATTTAAATGGCTTTTTTATTATTGGTTTAGGAGACCTTTAGCATTAGTTGTTTATGAGGGGTTACAGGCAAGGAAAATTGTGGGAGGAAAAGGGAGATTGATGTTGAGGTAACTGGTTTGGGGAATCTTATATTTGTCTATAATAATTATTTATTGCTTTTTTGAGTTTTAGTTTGAGTGGGTTATGGGTGTGTTTGGTGATTTTTTATTGATTTTTTTTGGTGTGTTTTAGAGGCCTCGGTGTGGTGGTCTTTTGAGTGGCATCTTTATTGGGTTGTTGGACTGGTCTGCTGTCTACATGGGTGTGGTGTATTTAAGCTGTTATGTTTATTTCGAGGGTGTGGGGGTGTCAGGAGTATTGTGCTGGGTCTTTTTATTGGGGTTGAGTGTTTTTTCTTGGTGTCATCGGATGAAGACCTAGTCTATTGGCTGAAAGTCATGTGGAGTTGGCGGAGGTGTTGTTTCATATATGGTTTGTAGTTGTGACCACAACTTTTGGTGGGCTCGAGCTGAGCAGCAAATGTGGGTCTATGGCCGTCCAAGGTGTTTTTATAGATGTCTATTTAGGATATTATTTGGAACATCATCTGGAGTTTGATAGCTTAAGTCTGCGAGAAACAAAACTTATAGTTTTAGGAGCTTTATTATTTATGAGGAACCATATGGATTTTTATAGACAGTCTGGTGGGTTGTTTTTGAAACAGTTGGTTTTGAGGCTGCTGACTTCAGGCAGCTGTGATAAACTGAAGTAGTTAAACTGATATTTTGTTTTAATATTGATTTTATATAGATATTTATAGAAAACAGAAACATAGGAAATTATTTTACTTTTATTATAAACCTTTTGAATAATTTTTAAATATAATTATCTTTATTATATGCATTATTTTTATAAACCTTATTTTATATAATCATTTTTAACATGTTTAAACCTTTTGTGATTTGTTTTTAGTTTTTTGATATTATTTTATTTTTTTATTTGGGATAAACTTAGGATAAACTTTTATTATGTAAGACACTTATTTTTGTTTTTTTATTAAAATTTTTATAATTATATATTTTTATATATTTTCATTTTATATATTGGTTTATTATAATTTTTTAATTTATATTTTGAAATAATTTTGTATATTTTAATAAAATAAGAAACAAATTAACATCATCAATCTAAGTTTTATAGTGGTCTGTATTTTAAAGACTTACAGTCTTTTTTTTTTTATATGTTTATATTTTAACCAGAACTGACTGAAATAGCAATGTTTTAACCAACAACCTTGAATAGTAAAGTTTGGAATCTAAATGTAATTTTATTTTATTTTTGTTGTTGAGAAACCCCAAAGGTTAAACTTAAAAGTTGATTAATGGGAGTCGGAGTCCCAGAAATACAATAGGATATATATCTTATCTTTGTGAGATTAAACATAATAGCCAGGTTTTGAAATCTATTAATATATTTATTAAGGTTTATTGGTAACTATAACTAATTTTATGTAAGCTAACAGTATCGACAAAAATCAAATAGTTTTAGATTTTTATAATTTTAGAGAACATTAATAATGAAAATAAACTTATTTGACTGTTGATTGTATTTTTTTATATAATAAGACATTTATTTAGTCAAGACAAATAGATGTTAACCAGGTCTTTTTTTTTTTTTTTTTTTTTAATTCAGAAATTTTATTCACAGAAGTGAACTAAGAAAGGAAAATATAAATGGGAACTCAAAATACATTTATACTGACAAAATGGACTTTGTTGGGCTGTATTTATTGGAATAATACATAAAAATAGTTAAGCATTGAAAAATGCTTGGAAAATACTGTTTTATAACAAACTCTTTTCAATTCGTTAATACAATGTTTAATGTGGTTTAGTTTTCTTATGCAAAGGATCTTTATAAAATTTCAATTCTTCTTTTTCTTCTTCCTTGTTTGGTGCTGGAGATTGAACTCAGAGTCTCACACATAAAAAATACATGCTCCGCAACGGAGCTAAACCTCCAGCCTCCTAATTCTTAAATGACTTAACATAATGGTAAGATTTTAGAGTGCTGTAGATCTACAAAAATTGCAGCTAACCTGTAGAAAGTTAAGAAAAAAGTACACTAAGAACATTCATAATTGCTTTAAACCTTTCTGATAGGCAGCTTTAATGAAAACAAATTTTCTTTTTTTTCTGTATTTGTTGTGTTTTCAACCTTCAAATATGTTCATCCTCCAGGTAACACACTTTAGTCTGGTCACACATCGACTGTGTGTTTTGAAAGGTTAGGCACGTTTCAATGATTTTAGGTTGCTGTTTTATTATAAAACAGCTTACACAACAAACTCAAACTTTTTTTAAATTTAAAAATCCATTTCAAAATTTAATCCTGGTTTTAGTTTTTGTTTAAAAAAAAAAAAGGAAACCTTTAAAAGTATCAAATGTTACTAGTCTACAGTTCAGTGCCATGAACACTTAAGTTTGTAGACAGGGGAAATAAACCTAGGGCATCGATTTAGGCACAGTACTATGGCCAAAGGCCAGAAGTTAGGGCACATCTGTGAACTCAGGCAACAGTTAGAGGTCTGAATGGAGGGGTCATGCCTCAGCTGTGGACACCCCATCTCTGTCCTCCCTCAAAGCTGTTAGTAAGTCTCAAATCCCTGCATGAGAGATTGTATGCAACTTAGGTTAAAAAAAATCACACAATTAATTACACCTGCTGTCTAAAGTCTGTTGCGGAGCCAGGGCAGATGAACACAACTCAAGCCTCACTATAATGTGTAGTCTCGATCCTGAGTCACAGGACCATGTTAAGGTGAGATTAACCAGGTCTTAATATTGACTTTTTGAATTAAGATGACAAAAAAATCTTATTGTTTAGCTTTTATATAATATAAAACTTATACATATTTAATCCTTAACCTTTGATTTTTGAAATCTTTTAGTATATTAGATGACTTTAGATATATAGCAATTTAGTTTTTAGATATAAATAGAGCTATGATTATTGGTATATATTTTATATTTGGCTGTTGATGTTTAGCTTTTTATTTAGATACGATTTGTTTATTTATATTTACTTATTAACTATTTTTTAATAACCAGCCAATAGATTAAACCATGATTTTAACAAAACAAATCTTCAGAATGACATTATAATTTAAACATCTATTATCAGGAAGCCAATGGTAGTTGTCTTAGCCTGAAGAAAACAAAGTGTGTTAATCTTCAGTGATAATTTTGAAATTTTTAATAAACTTAAACCTTTAAAAATTTAAGCCACATGAACTAATATGTAATAAGAATAAACTTTTATATATAGGTAAAACAACAAAATCTTCTTTTGTCTTTAAGCTGATAGTCAAGAGCTATAGTCAGTGTTGACCTTGGTTAGTTAAAAGTTGGTTGTTATCTCAGCTGACTCTGAATGTTAAAACACAAAACACTGTTATTTAGAAGAAGTATTATATTTCTTATAATAGTTTGGGCTAAAGTTAAAAAATAAATAGCAAGTTGTATTAATCTAATCTTAATTATTAATGATATAAAAAGCTTTATCATCTTTATATTTTAAAGGACTATATTTTTGTATATTTTATTTCTATAAGCTAAGCTTTTGATATAAAAAACTACTTTTAGTAGATAGATGAAAAAGGCTAAAAACTTATCAAGGACACAGGTGGACAGTATATGTCTTAAACTTTAAAACAGTAATGTATTATGTAACCCCTGACTTTGTCAGCCAAGTAACATGTTTTTATTATAAATTTTATGTAAGAGGCAAAAATAATTGGTGGACCTGTATCTGTATTAGGAAAAAGAAAAACTTTTTGTCAAGTAGGATGAGAGAGGGGAGATAACTAGAAACATAAACCCATGTAGTAATTTTAAACTGTATAATTTGTAAGGCTTATTTTTATAACTTTGAGGACATTTTTAGTATATAAATACTTCTGGAGGTTATTAGACCCTTTGATGATGACACTGGACGAGTGCGGGAGGCAGGACACTGAATGTTTTTTTGTTTTGGGGCTGGAAGAAACTTTTTAGCGGCCACCCCCAAAAGGAGTTTGTTTAACTCTGTTTTTGTTGGGTTTTTTGAACAAAGGAAAGACTAAGAAGTTATACAGCTTTAACACAGACAGATTATAAAACCTGAACAGAATGAGTGGATTTGGGTGGCGTTGGTTTTAAGTGTCTTCTGATGAAGGGAGGAGGGAAGGAGCAAAGGAAAATTTAGAGTGGGGGGAGGATGATGAGAGCTCCCACAGATCTGGACTTAGAAAAGAATTATAGGCAAGATATTTTTAGGAAAAGAAGGCAAAATAACAATAAAACAGAATGTGAGCGAGTTGTCTGAGCTTGTCGTGGTGAATGAAGATTGAGATTAGCAAGTTTGTGTTGAAGATGGCCAGCCGTTGTCTAGAAGGTCTGTGGATATGGGCGAGGTGGAATGTGAGGCCCCCCGCAGCAATGCCAGCATAATGGTGAATTAACCGACCAGGAATCCACAAAGGTGACTGAGCATCCTGTGGAAAAACAAAGGCATGCCCTCGGCCAAAGGTTAATAACGCATTAGGTTTTATTTTAGAGGAGAGCAGAGGTGCTTGCTCCCAGGTAGCCACTCTAGTGGCCAGACAAACTGCCTCATGAGTTGTATTTAAGGCATCTTTAAAAAGATTTTATAGGGAAAAAGCTTTTATAGGGACCCTTTCCGGTCCATGATTAGTATAATATAGTTTCATTTCTTTTTCTAATTTGTTCCATGTTTCTAAGTTTAAAGTTACTTCTTCAGGAAACCAAGAGGAACATTCTTGTAGAAAGGAGAAAAAGCGCCTAAGTTGTTTAGCAGAAACTGAGATACCTCTTTTCTTTAACAAATGCTTAGCGATATCGTTTGCGGTGTTGATGAAGAAACCTCTTTCTTTTGATTCAGTATGTCCCACCTTTAACGTAATTGCCTTCTTTACCTGCTTTATGAAGACGGGGGTCTGCAGCACCCTTGAGCAATCTCCTGACTCTCTGAAGTCAAGGAGGGGATCACTCACCAGCCGTGCCCCACGTTGGGCGCCACTATGTCGGGGCCTAGCCCTAGCAAGAGTTGAGGTTTGTGTGTTGGTGAGAGGAGAGTCGAGGTCGTAAGAGAAGACGCTGTCATATGAGACCAGCTGTAAGCTTCTTTACCTTTATTTAGGATTTGTTATAATCTTTATATTTTGGGGGGGCAGAAAAGGCAAAGCCATAGCCATGCAAGCAAAACTTTAAGGACAGAAAAAGTTTTTCATAGACTTTAGGGCAGGGTGCCAGACATTTAAATAATTATAGAAAGTATGTTTTGTCTTATTTTGTAAGGCCAACTTGAATTTAACCTTATATATTGGCCTAAATTAAGGTCAGTTTGAACTTAATCTTTGGCCCAAAGTTTATCCTTGGGGAAAAAAATCTTTGCCGTCTGAGTCTCTCACAAGCTGCTGCCCATCAATTTTAGTTATAATGTTTATATATAAAATTTTAATTATACATATTGATTTAAATAATTTTAAAATAATTTTTTGAAGAAAGAAATGTTAGACATACTTTATGGGGGATTTATGTCTTTGTGAGTCTCTTGACCAAGCTTTTTTAAGGTCTGCATTAGATGCTGTAGCACCTATCTGATATGGCTCTGACATTCCTAGCAACCGTGGTTCTGACATCCCTCTGCTGTGGCTCTGACATCCCTACCTGCTGTGGCTCTGACATCCCTACCTGCCGTGGCTCTGACATCCCTACCTGCTGTGGCTCTGACATCCCTAGCAGCCGTGGCTCTGACATCCCTACCTGCTGTGGCTCTGACATCCCTACCTGCCGTGGCTCTGACATCCCTACCTGCTGTGGCTCTGACATCCCTAGCAGCCGTGGCTCTGACATCCCTCCTGCCGTGGCTCTCACGTCCCTACCTGCCATGGATCTCACATCCCTACCTGCCGTGGCTCTGACATCCCTCTGCCGTGGCTCTGACATCCCTCTGCTGTGGCTCTGACATCCCTACCTGCCGTGGCTCTGACATCCCTACCTGCCGTGGCTCTGACATCCCTACCTGCCGTGGCTCTGACATTCCTCTGCCGTGGCTCTGACATCCCTCCGCTGTGGCCCTCACATCCCTACCTGCGGTGTCGTCTCGCAGTGTGATGCATTTGCTCCTTTTCTTTAACTCCTGGCTCTTCTATACATTTACATTCATTTTTCACGTGAACCCCCCACCCTGCCTGCTCAGATTGGCAAAACAGTCTCACATAAGAGAGACCCGAAAGAATGCTCCACCAGGATTCCTATTTTCACCCCACCGGACGTGATACACCTCTCTGTGGACAACCAAAAATACACTCATTCCTCCTTCAGAATTAGACTTTCAATTCCTCTTAGCCTGTTTTTCAATGAGAATTTCATTTGGGGTATTCAGCTCTAGGGATTTCAACATTCAGGGTTTTAGTCTCTGGGGATTGTGATGTTACGGATTTTACACTTTCGGGATCATGGACTCGGGGTTGTGTCTTTAGGGTTTACGACCGGCACCGACCGGGAAGTGGTAATTTTAAGTCATGTTAGTGGTTACTTGTGGGAGAGCGAGGGGGTTGTAACTGGAAGGGGGGCGGGCTCCAGGACAGGGATTCTGGTGGGCTGTCAAGTTCTACTGCCTGACTTGGTGGCTATAAGATTATTTTCTGGAATGATTAAGCCACATATTTGTTCTGTGTGGTTTTCTATATCTGTGTTCATTTTAAAATTAAAAGCAAAAGTTTTTTTCCCTTGTTTTAAAGAGAATGCCATGACCTTAAGAAAGTCGACCTGGTGGGGAGCCGTGGATGCAGCTTATATCTGGCAGGTGCTGACACCCAGTCCACCTCCATCCAGCGGATGTTTACTGAGCACCTATCACTCTAGGCACTGGGGAGAGTAAAAGAATTAATCCTGTCCCTGGCTGGTGAGACAGACATTGTCACACCTTAATCAAACAACCGCACCACCAAACAGTTACACACGGACTCAAGTACGCGGAAGAAAATGCTCCCAGGTCCACAGGGCGCAACAGAGGAGCCACCCAGGCCCGGGGTGGGCTGGGCACCCAGGGAGGCCTCCCTGACAGTGCTGAGCCAGAGGCGCTGCAGCTGCTGGTGCAGGGGGTTTAGGGTGTAGGACCCGGGCTTCCGAGAGGCTCACGGTCTAGTGGGGGGGGGCATGAATCTTGCAGTATCATTTTCCATCTGCCCACTTCTTTTTTGTGGCACTGGGGGTGGCACCCAGGGGCTTTCTACCTCCAGGCCTCACCCCAGCCCTATTTTATATTTTATTTGGAAACAGGGTCTCACTGAATTGCTGAGAGCCTCACTCAGTAGCTGAGACTGGCTTTGAACCTAGGCAATCCTTCTGTCTCAGCCTCCCAAGCACGGGGATGACAAGCGTGCGCCACCACGCCGGGCTCCCAGCCCTATTTTTTATCCTTGATTTTGAAACTGGGTCTCACTAAGTTGTAGAGGGCTTCATGAAGTAGCTGAGGCTGGCTGCAAACCAGCGATCTTCCTGTCTCGGCCTCCCAAGTACTGGGATTACAAGTGTGCGCCACCACGCCTGGCTCATCTGCCCACTTCTAATAGGTGCTCTGAAGGAAATTACTGGAAGCGGGGTGATGCAAACCAGTCGCCCTGAGTTGGCCTGCACAGTCGCGGCCTGCGGGGGTGGGGCGCTGAAGGACATACACTGCCCTGGCTAGCGCGGCAGGACAATCACAGAGCCAGGGCGGCTCCGGGAGCGGGAGCGCTGGGGCAAGAAGACCTCAGGGGGAGGCTGGGAGGAGGGAGGGGCCAGCAAGACCCTGCAGCATCTGGTCTTTCCTGCGTGCAACAGCTTCTGTTCTTGGGTTTGTGTGCTTTGGTTGTACAGGTAGGCGGGTGTGGCCAGCATCTAGGGGGCAGAGGTCTGAGATGTGGCTAAATGTTAAGTGCCCAGGGCAATGCCGCAGAGCAGAGCATTAACTGGCTCCAAGTCCTCGTAGGGCTGAGGCTGAGGAACCCCGTGGAGAAGGAGCCTCCCATTCCGCCTGCCTCGTTCTGTAACGAGGGTGCTCCATGCCGGCAAGGGAAGTCCCGCCTAGCAGGCGCACTGGCATAACCTCTGCCTCTCCTGCTTTGCCTTGAGAGGGTGGGGAAGTCCAGGAAGCCCTACAGAGCACTAGTCCTGGGCAGCTCGGCTAGGAAAGTTCACTCTTAAAGTCTGCCAGCAGAATGGTACCCACACACCTATCTACCAAAACAGGAGATATCCGTCTCCTTCGTGACTCATAAGGATACAAACAGGGCCAGATAAAGGCTTTGACAACTCAGGATTGTTTTAATTGCTCTTAAACTTTGGACTTAATAATATGCCAGAAAGAAGGCAAAACCTTTGTCCCATATAAAGTTGCGGCTGATAGCCCAGACAGCAAGTTGAAGACACTAATCTATCGCTCTGGGTAACGTCCTGGGCCTGGGCTTCAGAGCTGATACAGAGGTCGTGAGAGCAGAAGGTGCCCATCGCGCGGGCGGGGGGCGGCTTGCGGGGCAGTGCTGCCAAAAGCAGGGGCTACCCTGAGATCACACACACTGCTGGCTCTTTTACTGATTCGACTTAAACAATCCCACTTAAAGGAAAGTTCTGCTACCAAATTTTTACAAAAACTTAAGGCATACTAGGTTAGCCCTTCCACAGGGGAAGATGACCCTCAACACACTCATACATTTTGTTTCACTGTTTCCTGGCCAGTAAAGCCCTTTAGAACTTAAACATTTGCCTAGGTTTACATGGAAACAGGTTCTTTTTTTTCTTTTTTTTTTTTTGTGGGTCTGGGGATGGAACCCAGGGGCATTTGACCTCCGAGCTACACCCCCTGCCCTATTTTTTATTCTTTATTTTGAAACCATGTCTCACTGAGTTGCAGAGGGCCTCACTAAGTAGCTGAGGCTGTCCGCGAACCGTGATTCTCCGGTCTCAGCCTCCCGGCTGGGATTACAAGCATGTGCCACCACGCCTGGCTCTTAAACTGACCCATGGCGACAACTTAACCCCTGACAGAGCTGGCGCAGAAGAAGCCAGTGCCTTTCCTCTCTGAACGCAGCTCCCTGCCGGCTTTTCACACCCCCTTGATCCCCGGAGCCTCACCACCTCCACCTGCAGAGGACCCCAATCCTCATTGGGCCCAGCTGGCTCCTGCGCCCTCTCCTCCTGCACTCTCCTGGGCATCTCGTCCACATCTGAGGCTTTGCCAAGTGGCCACGTGACGACCCCAACCCGTTTCCCCAGGCCGAACCTCTCCGGAGCCCCAGGGCCGCCTATCCGACCTCCCGGCTGCTCCCGAGGCCTCTCGGTCACCCCAAAGCCAGCCGGTTCCACCTGAACTCAACGTCCTCACAAAGCTGGCTCTCATCCAGCGGCCCGTCTCAGGGAAGGGCACCGACTCTCATCCCGGCCTGCTGCCCTCCTCTCAGCACCAACAGAAAGTCCCGACTCCTCCGCACAGGCCAGGCCGCCAGCACAGAAGCGTGCGGAGCTGTGGGAACCCGAGGGCCTCTGCACACCCCTCTCGCTTCCCTTCAGTCCTTCCTGACAAGGTTGTCAGGGTGTCTTCGGAAAAACGCAAGCCTGCTTGTCAACGTCTGCTTGAACACTCGCCAGCGTCCAGCCCATCTCTCGCTGAGGCTGACTCCTCTCTGTGGCCGGCTCGGCCTGCTTGCCCTTGGCCCAGGCCTCTGCCTGCTACCTGGCCTCCCCTTGCACCGCCGCCCGAGCTCTGCCACGCCGGACAGCTGGGTGTTCCTAAGCTGTGTGTGCATGTGTTCCTGAGGACTGAGCCATGGGCATGCTCCCTCCAAACTCTACCCCTGCCCCTGTTTTATTTCATTTTTTTTTTACTTTTTGCAGTACTAGGGGTGGAACCCACAGGCATTCTACCTGTGAGCTATACCCCCGCCCTATTTTTATTCTTTATTTTGAAATAGGGTCTCGTGAGTTGCAAATAGGCCTAAGTAGCTGAGGCTGCCCACAACCACAATCCTCCTGTCTCAGCCTCCCGAATGCTGGGATAACAAGCGTGCGCCACCGCATCTGGCTTCTATTTTATTTTTTATTTTGAAACAAGGTCTCTTGTCGAAGTGCTGAGGCTGGCCTGGAGCCTGTGATCCTCTTGTCTCAGCTTCCAAGTCCTGGAATCACAGGTGTGCACCACCTCGCCCGCCCGGCACCAGGCCTCTGGTCCAGGCTTTAGTACACGCCCCCCCACTCCCTTTTGGTAAGCTCGCCCTTCTCATAGTTCACTCTCGCCTCTCACGTCCCTTCTCGGGAGGCCCCCTCGCCCCCTTCAGGTGCCCCTGTGGCACCCCGTTCTTCTCTACACCACTCCCCGTGGCCGACGGTGGCTTCTCAGCCCTGTCTAGGATGCTCTGCCTTGCTAGAAGACGAATTCTAGGAGAGCAGGGGCCTGGAGCAGCACTCCACCCGGAGCAGAGGAGCGAGGCGACCTGGGCCCGCACCCTGTGCATGGGCGCGGACGTCCTCTCACCTGTGGCATATATATTCACCTATAAAATGGAAATAGCGACAGTCCCTACTGTATGGGCTTGTGAGGACACAAGCACTTGATTTTCTAAAAAACCTGTGCGCTATTTATAACAGTGTGTGGCACATGTTTGGTACTGCATGCTGTTCAATCAGTAAGTAATCAGCTGGTGCTTGTCACTGGGTTACAGAGAGAGAACCAAGGCCTTCCCCGCAGGGACTCGTGTCTCCAGTTCATCCAGAACCATCCGTCTGTGGTCCTGGTCTGTGGAACTCTTGGGTACTCGTTGGTACCTATGGGCACCTTTCCAATGTTTTTTTCTTTTTCGCGGTACTGGAGACTGAACCCAGAAGCATTCTACCTCTAAGCTATACCTCCAGCCCTACTTTTTATTCTTTACTTTGAAACAGGGTCTAAGTTGTGGAAGGCCTCACTAAGTAGGTTTGAGGCTGGCCACAAACCTATAATCCTCCTGTCTCAGCCTCCCAAGTACAGGATTACAATGGTGCGCCACCACACCCAGGTCATTTTTCCATTTTTCTTTTCTTTCCTTTTTTTTTCTTTTGCGGTCCTGGGGATAGAACTCAGGGGCATTCTATCTCTGAGCTCCACCTTAGCCCTATTTTTTGTTCTTTACTTTGAAACAGGGTCTCACTGAATTGCAAAGGGCCTATGTAGCTGAGGCTGGCTGAGAACCGTGATCCTCCTGTCTCAGCCTCCCAAGCACGGGGATTACAAGCGTGCGCCACCCATCCAGCTTGCTTTTCCATCTTTAATCACAAGATGACACTCGGAGAAAGATAAATCTAGTGAGACAGGCACATACTTAGAAGTTTCATGAGGAAAAAAACCTGACAATAATCCATAGACCCAAATGATGCCAAAATAGCTGCCTCAATTTGCATCCCGGGATAGAGAGACTTTGTTCCTAAGGGAATAGGACGTTCTCATCCTGGAGGAGCATGTTGTATATACTTTCAAGGGCACGTGTGTGTGTGTGTGTGTGTGTGTGTGTGTGTGTGTGTGTGTGTGTGACTGAGAACAGAACCCAGGGGCATTCTACCTCTGAGCTACACCCCACCCCTATTTTCTCTTCTTTTTTTGAAACAGGGTTTCACTAACTTGCTGAGGCTGTGAATTTGCGATCCTCCTGTCTCAGCCTTCCAAGTACTGGCCTTCTTGGGAACCCAGGGCTGGCCACCACGGGACCACTTAAAGATCGCCGACACGGGGCATGCGTGTAGTGTCCCACACTCAGGGACGTCAGGGTGCCACACGCACCAGGGAGGGCGAGCCAGCATCTTACCTGGCCTCTACCTCGAGGACACACGCGGCTGGGGGAGCTTGGGTTTCCTTACTCTGTGTGACTCAGGCAGTGGCGCAGAGGTTATAAGCTCAGTTTACTTGGTGGGAAGTCTATCCTAGACTCAGCTTCCTCTTTTATTTTTTTAAATTAGTTAAAAAAAATTTTTTTTTGCAATACTGGGAATGGAATCCAGGGTCCTCCTACCTCTGAACTATACCCTTAGATCAATTTTTTATTCTTTATTTTGAAACAGGGTCTCACTAGTTGCAAATGGCCTCGCTAAGTAGCTGAGGCTGTCCTCAACCGCGATCCTCCTGTCTCGGCCTCCTGAATACTGGGATTACAAGCATGCCCACCACGCCGGCCAGCTTCCTCTTTTAAGATGCAAGGCCCCGGGGTTAGAGAACCCTACTGGCCGAAGCCAAAGCCAGGCGGATGCTGCTTGCTCGGCGCTGGGTGCCCCGCTGCCCTCAGTGACAGGAGACAGACACCTTACCTGTCTGAGAGCTGCCCCGAAATGAAGGAGCCCAAAAGCACGCCCACGAAAAACAAGGAGATGGTCAGCGGGGGCTTCCAGTCGTCCTCGCACACCAGGTTCCACTGTAAGAGGAGCAAAGGGATGCGTCGCTCACTGCCTTCCTTTACGGAGGCTCCAGGTGTAATATGGCTGCTGGGAACGTGAAGTCGGGTGGCCACGCTAGCCGCCCTGGTAGCGGGCAATGCAGAGGGGCAGACACGAGGCACAGGAGGCGCCGCCCCGTTTTGTTCTTCACAGCGTGAGCTCCGTATCCCACTTCCATCTGAGGAAGAGTCAGGCAGGGAGCCGCTTCTGCCCAGACACCAGCCTCACGTGTTGAGGAGCTGGCTCACTCCTGAGAATCCGGACAGGGCCCGGAGCTGAGGGAGAGGCAGGGTGCCCTTACGCAGTGGGGCTCACCACTGGCGTGGTGAGGGAGCCGGAAGCCCAAAGGTCAGCGCGTCCGACAAGGGGCTGAGGCAGTGAGCCCAGGGTGCACCAGCTGGGCCTGCCTCGACTGCTCAGGCTCTGCCTTGGGCCCGCGACCCTGGGTCCCTGCCGTGACAGTCAGAACAGGAGTCCCTGAGGCCACAACACCAGGCCCAGCTCTAGTGTTAGCTGGCTGTCCAGCTTCCAGACGGGCCCCCGCCACCACACTCTGCCTCAACTTCCCCGCTTGTGAAGACAGGTTAGGGTAGGGAACAGGACGCACTGCTCCAGCTTCTAGCAACGCGCGGCTCCATATGTAGTTACCCTGAGCAGGGAAAGAGGTCTGCGGGCAAGACAGGAGAACGTGGACACTCAGCCAGACACAGACATCAGGCTGCTCCTAATCATCAGCCAAAAAAAGGAAGGAAGCAAAGCAAAGCAAAACAAAACAAGCAGCAAAAACACGTGGTGGCTCCCAGGGGGTTAAAACGTTTTCCAGACAGACGGCACAGTCGTAACTTTTGCAAAATTCTCACGTGCCAGGCACTCTTGCAGAAATTCAGACCCTTGCCTGCTTGGCACGGGCTCCTGCCTGCCACACCACGGAACCTGCTGGCTCCCCAGCAACCAACAGAGATGGAGGAGTATGCGGCTGGTGGAACAAAGCTTCTCTCCCAAGCCAGCAACAGAGGGAAAACAGGTCACCCCTAGGGCATGCTGTGCCGTGTGCACAGCCTCCAGGCAGCCCCCTAGCTGGCCACAGGAACCCCACGGCTGGCATGGCGCACCCAGGCGTGCTGCTGTCTCTCCACTTTGGGACAGGCATGCACCTGGAAAGGTTGAGTGTGCTGGGGATCCCCAACCCGGGAAGACTTGGGAGTAGCCAACCCCCAAATCTGGAGAAGTTCAGATGAGCAAGAGTCAAGAATACTGAGCACCAGCTGGGCGAGGTTGCACACGCTTGTCATCCCAGGACTTGGGAAGCTGAGGCAGGAGAGGTCCACGGCCAGCCTCAGCAAGGCCCCCTGCAACTTAGTGAGGCCCTGTTCAAAATAAAAACAAGCCGGGTGTGGTGGCGCACGCTTGTGATCCCAGTATTTAGGAGGCGGGGACAAGAGGGTTGCACAGGTTCAAAGCCAGCCTCAGCTACTGAGTGAGGCTCTCAGCAACTCAGTGAGACCCTTTTTCCAAATAAAAAGTATAAAATAGGTCTGGGAGTGTAGCCCAGAGGTAGAAAGCCCCTGAGTTCCATCCCCAGCACCACTAAATAAATAAATAAACAAATAAAACAAAATAAAAAATAAAAACCAAAATAGGGCTGGAGGTGTCGCTCAGCAGTAGAATGCCCCCGGGTTCTACCCACACCCTCCCAACAACAACCACAAATTACTGAGCCCCACGGTCTGAACGCTCGGTCCTGGCTGCACCTCCTTGGTGATGCTGGCACCCAGAGGCCTTCTCTCTGGGGAGGTGGGTGAGTGTCCCTATCTGCTACAGTCAGATATGAAATGTCCCCTAAAGAGCTCACTTATTAATATTTGAAGTTGGTATAACGGAGTCTGAAGGCTGCAATCCCAGCAGTGGAGACATCCACTGTAATGGGCTTACCTGGTACCCAGCAGGCTGGTAGGTTATGGCTGGAGGAGACGGTCCCTGGGATGGGCCCTGGAGATTATATATGGTTCCTCCTCCTCCTACTCTCTCTTGCCCTGGCCTCCATGATGTGAGGAGTGCAGCCCATGTTCTCTCCCTCTCTCTGCCTCCAGCCGCCATGCCCTGAGATCTGTGGTCCCCAGCCTCAAATGGACTGAACCCAAAACCATATGAAAATAAATCTTCTTTCTTCTAGGTTACGTGGTTTTTTGTTTTTTTGTTTTGTTTTGTTTTTTGCGGTACTGAGAATGGAACCCAGGGGCATTCTACCTCTGAGCTACACCCCCAGCCCTATTTTTTATTCTTTATTTTGAAACAGGATCTCAACTGAGTTGAAAAGGGCCTCACTAGGTAGTATCTGAGGCTGTCTGCGAACTGTGATCCTCCTGACTCAGCCTCCCAAATTCTGGGATTACAAGCGTGTGCCACCACGCACAGCAATGTGGCCAATCTTTTATTGTTGATGTTGTTGTTATTATTATTATTTGTGGCACTAGAGATTGAATCCAGGGGCATTCTACCTCCAAGCTACAATCCCCAGTCCTATTCTTTTTTTAATTCTTCACTTTTAAAACAGAGTCTCACTAAGTTGCTGAGGCTGGTCTTGAATCTGCAATCCTCCTGTCTCAGCCTACAAGCTTGCGCCCCCACTCCCAGCTATGGCCAGTCTTTTAGATCATAGCTGCATGAATGCTGCCAGGAACACCATCCGTCCATGGCTGCTGAGGCCAGGACTGGGAGTACGGGGTGGGCCGGGGATAAAGCTGAAGGCATCGGGACAGGGCCAGATTCTGGCTGCCACTCTTAAACATGACAGATGAAAGGGTGGGTAAAGGGCCAGTGGCTGTTTCCCAACAGGTCTACCATGAGGCTTGAGAGCTGATTCGGCTGAGGCCGACTAGAGATCCACATGGGTTTCTGCAGTGAGTTCTGGGGTGTTCGACCCTAGCTGGGTCTCCCCCCAGAACAGGTGTCTAGGGAATTGTAGGTTGGCAGGCTGCATACCACCCCAAACTGAATCAGAGCACTCATTAGGAAACAGGACCACTGCAACGCTCACCTTGGGACAGGCCTCGGAGCGCCTCGCAGGCTCCTCACCCTGCCCCCCACCCCGCTCCTGCCTGGTCCAGTCTACCCTTGGTCTAGGTGACTGTGAAAGTCCTGGGTGGGCCGGCCCCACCACAGTCCTGGCGACTCTTGGGCCTGGCCACGGGCCCTACAAAAGCAAACGGCATTTATACATCTCTCCTTCCTGCCTAAGGAGGATGGGTGAGCAGGGTCGGCAAAGGAGACAGGCAGGCCTCAGAAATGAGCATGCAGGCAGACGCGGAATGGGTATGAGTCAGTGAATCCAGCCTGTCACTTACCTGTCAGCCATAAGCCAGACAGCAGCGGGCTGGCTTGAACCTGCGCTCCTCCTAGGACTTGGCCCGAGTCTTCGTTAGGAGGGAGCTTGCAGAGCCTGGCCAAACACTCCTTGCTTAATGTGTTTACCAAGGAATCCAGTGTTCCTGCACCGAGCTCCAGGCTCCGAGCTGGGCCTAAAGCAGCCACAGAGCAGCTTACAGGTGCCTCTGCTTGGCACGGGCACTGGCCGTACTGGCTGAGAGTGCCAGGTATCAGTGTTAACACGGAGTGCGTGGGCATAAGACTCAGGGCGTCACACCCGCTCGGCTGGGTGGGCCGCGAGAGCAGGTCTACCCTGACAGAGTCTGAGAGCCGCCCTCGTGAGGAGCCTGGACGCGCCGTTCTTCCTGGTCAGAGATGCGCCTACCCGTGCTGATGGCTTCACGGGGGCAGAGATGCACACATGTGTCGAATATGTGCAGTTTCTTTATATCACTCGTGCCTGGGCACGCTGTTAGGACTTTCCTACGGAGGGAGAGCTGGGGTCTCTCTGGAGATGCCTGCATTCTCTCTCAAATGCATATTTCTTGTTTTATAAATAAATTTTCATTTCTCAGGAAACGGGGTGGGGGGGAGGGAAAACTATGTCTTTTGTACCTTGCACGTAACTGGCACTGCCTTCTAGTTAATAGGACGTAGAGAAATGACATAGTTCCCTGGAACAAAACGTTCTTGCCTGCGAGCTGGGTGGAAGGGACAGCAGATCAGATCCCTGCCCTTGAGGTAAAGACTCCTGCCTAGGGTGTACCGAGTCTGAGCGCATCGGCGGCCAAGCAGCTCGCTAGGCACCACCTGCTACCGAGGCCAGGTACCCTACACACGCTTTGTCCGCCTTCTGTTGCAATCAATGGTTGATCCTCACTGGGTGCGGTGGCACAAGCTAGCAGTCCCAGCTGCTCAGGACGCCGGGCAGGAGGATGACTTGAGCCCAGGGGTAAGAGAGGAGCCCGGGCCACCCAGTGGCCTCCATCCCAAAAGTCACTGTAATAAGCCGGGTGTGGTGGCGCACGCCTGTAATCCCAGGACTCAGGAGGCTGAGCCAGGAGGATCGAAGGTACGTTGAGTGAGGCCCTCTGCAACGTGGTGAAACTCTTTCAAAATAAAAAGAAAACTAGGGCTGGGGTGTAGCTTGGAGGTAGAATGTCTCTGGGTTGATAGTAATAAAAAACTTTTCAACGTTAATGGTGGATCATTGCTCAAGGCTGTCGGGGCAAAGGGAAGAGGTATTTGCTACCATATCTCGACAACGCCGGGCAGAGCCTGTGCGGAGGAGCAGCCCCTCTGCATGGTTCACAGCTGAGCCAGTGAACCGGGAGGAAAGGTTCCCAGCCCTCCATACGGGAACATCCAAAGTCCAGATGAGCCTGGCACTTCAATCCCTAGGAAAAATGGCTGCTCCCTGACCCCCAGCCTTGTCAAAAATCAGAACTCGAACCCAGAGTGACAGGCCTGAGCTAGCTGGCGAGGGGCTCCGTGTTTCTACGATGGCTGTGCATGCACGTGGGCCACAGGGCTTGGCAAGGGGCTTGCCATGCAGCTGTAATGACACACACGAGTTTCTGGGCTTCCCCTGAGAGGGATCAGCAGAGGGGCAGGCTCTCCAGGACTCTCCAAGCCAGGGCAGTCCTAGCCCCACTTCCGAGGGGCTGGGACTTACTGACTGACTTTATTTATAGGTACTGGGGAATGAACCCAAGGGTGTTCTACCTCTGACCTACACTCCCAGCCTTATTTTGTTTTTCATTTTGAAACAGAGTCCACGAAGTTGTAGAGGGCCTCACTAAGTTGCTAAAGCTGGCTCAAACCTGAGACCCTCTTGTCTCAGCCTCCCAAGTACTAGGATTACAGGTGTGTGCCACCAAGCCTGGATTTTCTTGTTGTTGTTTCAGTACTGGGGACAGACCAGGGGCATTCTACCTCAGAGCTGCACCGCAGGCCCTGTTCTTTATTCTTTATTTTGTAACAGAGTCTCACTAAGTTGCAGAGGGCCTTACTAAGTTGCTAAAGCTGGCCTCAAACCTGAGATCCTCTTGTCTGAGCTTCTCAAGTACTGCAATTAGAGGTGTGTGCCACCACGCCTGGATTTTTTTTTTTTTTTTTTTTTTAATCCTAGGGCCTCTCCCATCTTTCAAGACTATGTAGGCATGAGACACGACTGATACAAAAGCTGGTCCAGGCCAACAGGGAGCCAAGTGGAGTCCTGCCATGGACTGGGCCGGGGGCTCTGGAGAGCAGGGCCGGGCAGGGAGCCAGGTACGCAGAGGGCCGCCAGGTCTCAGTGAAGGAGCCCCAGCTCGTAGTGCCAGAAGGCGTAGAAGGTCCTAAAATCTGGGCTGGGGGAACCAAAGATCAGTGGGCCAGCAACCTGAAAAATCACCCGGCTCCCAGAGGAAGGGGGCAGTCCTAGACCCAGAAGAAGTCCTGTAAGGTAAGCTGGATGCTTCCCCAGTTCCCAGGGACGGTTGAGGGGCTGGAGGAGGGCCTGCCTAGAACCGTGTGGACCACCAACTACTCCTGCAACAAGGGGTCTGCTTCATCTCCAGGCAGGGAGCGAGGCCATCCATCGCCAGACAGTTCCCCTCCCTCCTGCCAAAGGCAATGCCTTTCTAGCTCCAGATACACAGGGCACCAAGCTCTGGTCAAGGGGGGAGTCGCATTTCCCTTCAAACATTCAAGGTCAATCCATCCTTTTCCGCTCCAAGTTTAATTCCTAGAAGGAATTAAACTGCCCCTGTTGCTGTGGTTCTTCAACTTTAGAGAAGATTTCTTAAATTCTTCATGAGGTCATTCTATAAAAATTTTCCTGAGTAAAAAATTCCCCTGTGTCTAGCACTGGGTCAGGAATGAAAAGAAATGCAAAAAATATAATATGTATGCACTTTAATTTGAGAAAGGAAAAAAAAACCCACACCAAAATCAAACAGGAGACCTAAGGTTTTAGTCTTCTGTCAAAAAACAGAAATAGGAACTCAATGCCAGTGTCCTTACAAACACTGTTTTGCTCTGGGACAGAGGGCAGGCTGGGGGACATTTAGCAGGGACGGGACTAGCTGCAGTGGGCAGCAGGCCAGGTCTCGCTTGAAAGAAAACGGGCCTTAGAAAAAGTCGTCAGAAGATTGCTGCAGCAGCTTCCGCAGCGACTCTTCACTTGAGATGCACCAGCAGCCTTGAACTTCAAATCAGGCGTGCCAGCATCCCCAAACAAAGGGCTAAGTAAAGCATTAATCTTGCAAAGGCCGACCTTTAAGTGGGTGAAAGGGCACATAGCTCTTAGGAAACTGCTAAGACAGCTAAGTGAAGTCTAAACATATTAAAAGAAGGTCGACTGACTCTGGCAGCAAGGTGGGGTCGGAGGGTCATGACCCTGGGGCACGCTGAGGCCAGTGGTCAGTGTACCACCACTCCCGGGAGAAGGCAGGGTGGGGACCGCAAAGCAGGAGCCGGGCTGGCCAGGTAGGAAAGATCTCAGGAGATGCCACGAGCTGCCCAACTCCATGCCTCCCCTTCCTCTGGGCAGCCATGGGCAGAATCTGTAGGGACTCCTGTGCCGTGCCCGCAACTCTGCAGACCCATGCGGGAGGCCAGAACCCAGGATCTGGGAACAAATGAAAATTCCAGTTCTGCGCGGACTTGCGGACCACAAAGCAGCGGGCCTCCTCCACTCAGAGTCTCTCGTGTCCAGCAGAGATGCTCAGGACACTGGAATGCTGCCACTGGCTGAGGAATCCCAGCAGGGCTCAGGCTAACTCCTTCCCTGGGAGGGGTAGGCAGGCACAGGTGCTGGGGACATCAAACTTCCAAACGTACGGAGAGAACACCTGTGTGCACACTGAGTCTCCCAGGGCAGCTCACAGACTGTCACCCTTCAAGGGTGACAGCTCCAGAGGCCACGTACCTGGGACCTCAGAAGCCCATGCAAGGCCCTCGGAGGAGCTGGGAGGGAACGTCAGTATTGGCCTCTGGCAGAGCTTGATGCCCCACCAGGACCCAGGGCTTCTCCTAGTCATTCTTGCATCTTAAACTTCCTGGATTCACTGAGAGGCCTCCTCCTCCAGGAAGCCTTCCCTGCCCATAAATGCCGACACCTGGGGAACCTCGTCCCTAATGCCTATCAAGGACGGCTCTGCTTAGTTCTGCTGAGACTCTGGAGAATTAGTGTAATTATCTACGTTAAGTCCCAAAGCACATCCATAGGCACTCTGTATTAATTAATTCATTATTTATTTATTTATTTATTTATTTATTTTGTGGTACTGGGGGTGGAACCCAGGGGCATTCTACCTCCAAACTCCACCCCCAGCCCTATTTTTGATTCTTTATTTTGAAACAGGGTCTGAGTTGCAAAGGGCCTCGCTAAGTAGTACCTGAGGCTGTCTGTGAACTGGGATCCTCCTGTCTCAGCCTCCCCAATGCTAGGATTACAAGCGTGCGCCACTATGCCCGGCTTGCAAGCACTCTTAACATCATGTCACCCGCTCAATGACTCTGGGTCCTCTAGGGGATGGTCAAAGCCGCCCACCAGGAAAACTCGAGGGGCTGGAGAGAGGTGCCCATCCCCCATGCGTAAGGCGGTATGTTTTAACTAAATCTGGTCTCAGCAGCCCAGAACACGGTGCAGGTCAGAGTCAGCCGTAATAGATGCTCAGGTTCATGGGGTCCTTAAAAAATGACCACTGCCCGTGGGCAAATGGAAAACAATTCCTCACGAGGCATGACCAGCCTGTCACTTGGGTGGGAGGGGAAGGAATAACTACAGAAAAGAGGGAAGAGAGTTTTCTAAACATGCCTTCTTTAGCTTTAAAAGATGTAGAGACAGCTGGGCATGGTGACGCATCCCAGTGCTTGGAGAGGATGAGACAGGAGGATCTTGGGTTCCCTGCCAGCCTCAGCTACTTAGTGAGAGGCCCTCTAACTCAGTGAGATCCTGTTTCCATAATAAAAGAATAAAATAGGGCTGAGGTGTAGCTCAGAGGTAGAATGCCCCTGGGTTCTAAAAAACCAGAAAAAGTTCTGGAAACAGTAGTATTTGCTTTCTCTGAACAGATGCTTGAAGGCTGGATGAAAACCGGTCACAGGCCCCTAGGCCCAAGTCTGGGCTCTGCTTCTCACCATCCCCACCATCATCTAAAGAAAGCCTGACTACTCCGGGTCTTAGCGCATCTCTGGGGCAGAGAAGGCCTTCCTGGCTCCATCTCCAATATGGCCATCAGGACCGGTGGGGAGGGGGCAAGCCCGACTCTGCTACTGTGATGGGCAGGCGCTGGCTGAAAGTCACTTTGGGAAGCCTTTCTGAGTCACCCTGTTGGAGAATGACCATCACCAGGGTGTTGTGTGTTGGAGGAAGGCACCTGAGACGGCGTCCAGCGCACACCTGTGGGGGGGGGGCTCGAGGACCACAAAGGTCCCTCGTCCCCTGAGTCTCCGCGTCAGCACACTCCAGCTGCCACCCACCTCGGTCACGATGGTGGTCTCGTAGACGTCGCGGCTGAAGTCCCAGCCGTCCAGGCAGCTCTCCTGCTCCAGGCCGTCCAGGTCCACGTCGCGCCCCGGCTCCAGCCCCAGCGCCGAGAAGTTGGCGAGCGCGGCCAGCCGGTAGCGGCGGCAGCGGTGGGGCAGCTCGCGGCCGTCCAGCAGCACCGTCGGGGCGCTGTGGTTGCGCCAGGCCAGGCTCAGGTTGGCCGAGTCGGGCACCCGGCAGCGGTGCTCCGGCGTGGCCGTCAGGAAGACCACGGACATGCCGTTGAAGCCATTGGGGATGATGCTGGCGCTGAGCAGGAAGAAGACGAGGCGCTGGAAGGGCCCCCACTCGCCCAGGAAGGCGGTCACCTCCTCGTAGTCCCGCATGCTCCCCGCCGCCCGCAGCCCGGGCCTGGGCGCCGGCGGGCGGACAGTGCGGCGCGAGCGAGGCGGCGAGGCGCGCACCGGACCCGGCTCCGACCCCGCAGGCCGCCGCTCCCGCCGCCGCCGCCCCGGCCCCGCCGGCCTTACATAGGGCGCGGGCCGGGGCGGGCTCCGAGCAGGGCCGCGGGCCGCCCGCCCCGCCCCCGCCGGCGCACGGGCAGCGCGGGGGGCGTGGCGACGCGGCGCGGGGGGCGGGGCCTGAGCGGCGCAGGGGCGGGCGGGGCCTCGCCGAGGCTCGGGAGGGGCGGGGCCTGCGCGGCGCCGGGGCGGGGCGAGGGGCGGGGCCTCGCCGAGGCTCGGGAGGGGCGGGGCCTGCGCGGCGCCGGGGCGGGGCGCGGGGCGGGGCCTCGCCGAGGCTCGGGAGGGGCGGGGCCTGTGCGCAGAGGCGGCGGCCGCGAGGTCCTTGGCTTGGAGGCCTCGGTTACCCCTCCCGTACCCTGCTTCCAAGTCTTCGCGGAGGTCCGGAGGGAATGTGGCTGACCCAGGGTCGCAAGCACAGCGCTCGGTGACACAGGCCTGTAATCCCAGTACTTGGGAGGCCGAGACAGAGGGATCTCAGGTTCAAACCAAAAAATAAACAAGGGGCTGAGTATGTAGCTCAGAGGTAGAATGCCCCTGGGTTCCATCCCCAGTACCACAAAACACAAAATTAAGGTGAGATTAATTTTAGTAACATGTTTAGTTAATCTGCTATATAAGTACGTTATCACTTCATATAATTGATATGGAAATTATTGAGATATTCTACATTCTTACCTAAAAATCATTGATCCTCCTTCCATACTGACTCTTAAGAAATCAGTGTGTATTTTATGACACATTTTAATTCGGATTCTCTGGCCGCACTGGAAATGCTCAAAATCTACATACAGCTAGTGTCCGTACGATTGGACGGCACTATTGTAACGCTTTAATTATTGGGTTACTAAATTTAGCACTGCAAGGTACTCCTTTCTCATAAAGATTTTTTTTCTTTTTTATAGTGCTGGGAATCGAACCCAGGGCCTCATGCATGCTTGGCAGCTTTTTAACAAAAACAGTGACTTAGGTATGGAAAGAAAATTAAGTATACATTAACTTGTAATTTGTAGATGTAAAGTGTAATCCTTTGGGTAAGCAGCATGTAAAGAGACTGTCTTCCATGTTGAAAATAAAAGTGCAGAAGGAGAAGCTTATGTTGCCAGAAAGTTTTACACAAGGAATGCAGCCCTTTCCATAAAACATACATTTTTAAATGGTGGTAACGTGTTAGCACAAGCGTTGGTCATTCCTCATACTTGACTGTCCGCTCTCTGGGCTCCTGAAAATGCAGGGCTATGCCTTCAAAAGCCTTAATGCTTTCTGACTTCTTAAGTAACAGTCTCATCTGGAACTAACTGAAAACGAAAGCACAGCCTCTTGAAAATAAAGCTGCTTCTTCTATCTTAAAATATTATTATAACATTTCAAAATAGATGAAAGTTTCTAAGAAGAGAATGTTGACTCCTGTCCAGACCAAACGAGGTGAAAAGAGTCTTATTTTAGCATTAGGGAACTATCAGTTGAGGATCAGAAAAACACTCATGAAAGGGTCTGAGAACAATTCAGTGCACTGCAATTGTTAAGAACTTGCTGCAAATCTTAAGAAAACAAACCCTTTGTCATAAATGGCTGCTCGCTCACAAGCTTGAAGAGCCGCCTACGGCGGCCATTAACATTGGAATGCTGTTGCGTCTTTTTAAAGATGAGAGAAATCGGGATCTGAACCAGTTCCCTGAGGCCCTTTGTTCCGCAAGATTCTAAATTAGAATGCCCTTATTTTACTAATTATTTATTTAGTGGTTCTGTGGTGGGTGCGGAAACCAACCCCAGGGCCTGGTGCGCGCTAGGTAAGTGCTCTGCTGCGAGCTACATCCCCAGCCCAGCAGATCCCCACGTATCTGTAAGAGAAAGTAAAGCTGCTTTGTATGGCAGAGAGCAGGTTCAGGGTTAGAACCCTAGATTCGATGGGTTCAAATGCTGGATGTGGTAGCTGGTCTCCTAGCAGGTCCCTGGCTCCTGCTCTGCGGACCATTTGTAGGTCTCTCCCACTCGGTACCAGATTGTTCTTGGTAACCCATCCCGTAGAGGAAGCCGTGGAATTAACATGCTTGTAATGATGACAATGTGAGGGATTCTCATCCTTCTCTGGGAGAAGAGGGGTGCCATGTTATATGTGCAGCCCTTCGGGGGGAGGGATGTGACGGCAGAGAATGGGGCCTGCGGAGGGTCAAGAGGCCCTGGGCTGCACGATCTTGGATTGAAGGCGCAGTGCCTCCTGCAGCGCGTCTCCAGGTGGCTGCGATGGTCTGACTGTCACCCCTCGAGGGACTCTGAGCAGAACCCCGCAGTTAAGTGGCCCCTGGTTTCCTGGCCCTGAGGAACTGAGAGAGCTAGAGGATGTTTGTTGTAAGCTGCCAAATTGGGGGATAATATGTTAAGAGGCACTAGATATCTTAACACGCCGATTATGTGAATCAAACGATAGGATGCAGCCCAGAGAATGAACATCTATAACTCCTTGATTCGTTTGACTTTTTATCCCAGAGTAGATTTTTGCAGATAATCCTATAATGACTTCCAAGATGAGAGACTGTAGAGTGTATCGATAAAGGCCATAGCCTCTGTCTACGGTGCAAAGAACAGAATCCAGTGGCCGGCTCTGAAGTTTCCTACACCTCGATTTCCCAGGATGATAGTGCTAAGCGCCTAGCACACCTTGAGCGCAAAAGACATCCTAGTCGAATCCTTTTGAATTATCCGGGGTAAAGAGGTGCCTTGGAAAGCCTGTGCTGGCCAGATGCGGGTGTCTGGAAGTCCTGTGGGCCGGAGCCATCAGCAGTTCCTTGCCCAAGGGAGAGGAAGTATCCAAAGGAGGAAAACAGAAATGCATAGAAAGAAGAACCTCCGCCGGCTGTCAGCCCAGCATTGGGAGGCTGAGGCCGGGGACCGTGGTTCCCAGCCAGCCGCAGCTACTTACTGAGGCCCTCCGCAACTCAGTGAGACCCTGTTTCAAAAGAAAGAATAAAACACTGGGGCTGGGGGTGTAGCTCGGAGCTGAATGCTCCTGGGTTCCATCCCCAGTACCACACACACACACACACACACACACACACACACACAGAAAAAAAAGAAGTGAGGTCTGTCAGAGCAAAAGCGCTGGGTGGGAAACAAGGTCCCCGAGTGGAGTGGAGTGATGGACGGGGGGTGGGGCCGGGTGTGTCTCTGGCCCCGAGGGAGTGAGGTACGGGCAAAGGTCAAGGGGTAAAGGTCAAGCACCGGGAGGCTGAGGTGTAGGGTTAGTCATCCTTTGGAGCACAGGTCACCAATCCTGGGCTCGGGAGAGTTCACCAAGCGCGGTTTGTTTACTGGGCAGCCTGGGAGCGGCACGCGCAGGAACCTGCCAGCCTGCGTCTGTGACACGAAGGAGCCCCGGGCTGGGGGTGGCTGTGGGGCCGAGGGAAACGCAGAGAGCCGGCCTGCCTGGCTCTCAGGCCCTTGGGAAGTAGGGAAGAAGTTGTCTGTGTGTGTCAGGATGGGGTGGGGGTGGTATTCAGGATTGAATCCAGGGGCAGTCTACCTCTGGGCTACATCACCATCCTTTCTATATTTTATTTGGAGACAATGTCTCACTAAGTTGCTAAGGCTGGCCTCGAACCTGTGATCCTCTTTTTTTTTTTGTCACTGAGGACTGAACCTAGAGGTATTCTACCTATGAGTTACACTTGCAGCCTTATTGTTTGTTTATACTTTGCAGTACAGGGTTGGAACCCAGGGGCATTCTACCTCCAAGCTGCACTCCCAGCCCTATTTTTTATTCTTTATTTTAAAACAGAGTCTCACTGAGTTGCAAAGGGCCTCACTAAGTAGCTTGAATAGCACTCCTCCTATCTTAGCCTCCCAAATGCTGGGATCACAAGTGTGAGCCACCACATGTGGCTTTATTCTATATTTTGAAGCAGAGTATCACTGAGTTGCTGAGAATCTTGCTTGTTATTGAGGCTGGCCTTGCTTGAATCAGTGATCCTCCTGTTTCAGCCTCACAAGTACTGGAATTACAGCTGTGAGCCGCCTCGCCCTACCTGGGTAGCCTCCTTTAGAGAGACAGGCCCTGAGGGCAGGGGAGTGCTCAGAGAGCAGCCGGGCCTCCCTGGAGTCAGGGCCAGGAGATGGACAGAGCCCCAGGGATGTACCTGGAAGAGGAGCTTGGCTGTGGAAGGGACAGTTCCAGAGGATGCAAGAGCAGGGAAAGCCAACCAGCAAGGTGAGCAGGTAGCCATGAAGGGTGGGGAGCACCAGGGCCACTTAGAATGGGAGCCTCACAAGAAGGGTCACGTTTATACGTCTGCAAGGAGTTTATCGCAAGCTTCTCAAATTCAGGTTTTCTGTGCCAAGGCGCAGAGCCTCTGGGTGATAGTTCAAATCCATATAACTTTTTACAATCGGTTTAACAGCCACTTGGCTATAACCTTGGTGATAAAGTCATTTCCCTCAGAAGAACCGGCTTGGCTTGGCTTGAATCAGGGTAGAGGTGACGGCTGCTCAGGCAGAATGAATGGAGAGGTATAAAGTGGCCAGCTCTGGATGGGAGAATCCAGACCTGGGTGGCAGCTCCCCAGCTCAGCCAAGGCCACAGGCAGGCTTTCCCCACGTCTAGAAGGAGCCCACCCACAGCAGCAAATTTGCATCCCTTCCCTTTGCGCTGGCATCAGGGGCGGGTAGAGGTTGGTGGAGGAGCACAGGTCTAGCATGGTCCAGGCCCTGGTTCCATCCCCAGAACCACAAACAACCACAACAAGAAGAGAATTCTTTGGTTGCGGTGTAACTCAGCAGTAGAGCTCTCGTCCAATTAATGTGAAGCCCTGGGTTCCGTTACTTAGGAGACACTCAATAAAAGTCTTTTTCTTTAACTTCCTTATGATTAAAAAGTAATGTGTTAGCCAGGCGTGGTGGCGCACGCTTGTAATCCCAGCATTCAGGAGGCTGGCACAGGAGGATCGCAGGTTCATGGCCAGCCTCAGCTACTTAGTGAGGCCTTCTGCACTCAGTGAGACCCTGTTTCAAAATAAAGAATAAAAAATAGGGCTGGGGTGTAGCTTGGAGGTCGAATGCCCCTGGGCTCCATCCCCAGACCCGCCCACCCACACACACAAGTAATGTGTTGTATGTGAAGCATCTGTGAGGTACGGCCAGACAGAAGAGAGACTAATATGGAAGTCATGGTCATCTGCAATCCATCCAAAAGCACCTACGTGTACATGTTTGCTTAGCAGTGCTGGGGACTCCAGGCTTTTTTCATGCCTTATAAACACACTTCATTTATTTATTCATTCATTATTTAGTTAATACTCTGACTCTCTTTGTGTGTGTGTGGTACTGGGGATCGAACCCAGGGGCATTCTACTTCCGAGCTACAACTGCAGCCCTGTGAAACAGAGTCTCACTAAGTTGCAGAGGGCCTTCTAAGTTGCTGCGGCTGGCCTCAAATCTTGGATCCTCGTGTCTCAGGACTTAGGAAGGGGACTAGTGAGCACAGACTTGAAGAAGCAGAGCTAGCCGGGCAGATGAAGCACCCCCAGGGACCGGGGACCAAGAGGAGCAGGTGGCACGAGCCTGTGATCCCGGGATCCCAGGACCTTGGAGCTGAGACAGGAAGATCACAGGTTTGCGGCCAGCCTCAGCAATTTAGTGAGGCCTCCACCAACAGAGCGAGACCCTGCTTCAAAAAGTAAAATAGGGCCCAGGGTGTTGTTCAGAGGTCGACTGCCTCTGGACTCACAATTCACTCCCTAGTAACACACACACACACACACACACACCATAGCCAGAAGGAGGAAAACAGTGGAGGGTGTGCTAGGAGTTGGGAGAGTCGGCCTATAACCGTGGTGACCATAGAGGACTGTCCACATCAGGAGACTTTCTGAATGAAAGGCCGGAGTGGAGGCCATTCATAATACACCGCCCCGGGAAGTGGCTTGTCCAGGACAGACGGTGACAGGCGATCCTCTTTCTCACAGCCCCTTGTCAGGACGCGCACTTTTGAAGATTACTGATCAGCCAGTCCAGAGAGTGAAGGGGCCTCCGTTTCCTCTCCTATGCAGAAAGCAGGGAGTAATCCGGCCGCAAGAGGGACTTCGGTGATGGAGGAGGGACCCCAGTGGAGCCGGGGAGCTGATCTAGGGGAGGATGGGGGGGGAAGGAAGGTGAATTCATGCAGGCAAGGCTTCCACTGATGCGTATATATGTGAGACTTCCAAGGGGATCTCGATGTCAGGTATGGGGAGCGGGGGAGCGGGGGAGCGGGAGCCCCCCAAGCACTGTGCAGGCCTGGCCCTATCACCCCAAACCACGCGATGGTGGGAGACTGCAAGGCACCAAGCACAATATATTAAAAAAGCAGCAGCCTCCGACGGAGACTGGAAGCTGGGGAGGTTCCGAGTGATCTGATCAGGACGGCTCCGTGGGTGTGTAAGTAGGTTAAAGGGAAACAGGCGCAGAACCCAGGGGGAGGGGCCTGTCAGGAAGCCAACAGAACCCAAGCAAGAAACCAGATTCTAGACGTGTTGAAACTGTGGCCAAAGACTGTGTCCACGGGCCGTGTGAGAGAAGGAGCGGACAGAAAAATCGAGTTGCTGGCTACTGAGACGAGAGGGCTTGCGGTGGCGCACGTCTGAGGGGAAGTTAGGAGCCCCAGTTCAACCTGGGTATCTCCAATTCAACACCCAAGTGAGGGCTCTGAGTCAGCCCGTGAGCCTGGGTTTCTGGGCTCTCCCTGAATCTGGTGACTGTCAATGTAGAAATGATTTTCGAGGGAGACTGGGATTGAATGCATACGCATTCTACCTGCAAGCTACACTCCCACCCTTGTTATTTTGAAATCGTGTCTCTCCCTGAATTGCTGAGACTGGCCTTGAACCCACAATGGATCCTCCAGTCTCAGCCTCCCAGATATTGAGATTACAGACGTGTGTCATAGCCCATAGTTTTATAGAGATGATATTTAAAACTCTCAGACTGGACTTTTTAAAAAAGAAGAGAATAGCCAGGCGTGGTGGTACATGCTTGTAATCCCAGCCTTTGGGAGGCTGAGACTGGAGGATCACAGTTCATGGTCAGCCTCCGCTACTTAGTGAGGTCCTTTGCAACTCAATGAGACCCTGTTTTAAAATAAAGACTAGCCGGGTGTGGTGGCTCACGCTTGTAATCCCCGCGCTTGGGAGGCTGAGACAGGAGGATCGTGCAGGTTCGAAGCCCGCGCTGACTTAAGAGACCCTGTTTCCAAATAAAAATATAAAAAATAAGTCTGGGAGTGTAGCGCGGAGGTAGAAGGGCTTCCAGGAACCCCAGTACCACCAAATAATAATAATAATAATAAATAATGACTAAAAAATCAGACTGGGGGTGTCGCTTAGAGGTAGAATGCCCCTGGGTTCCAACCCTAGTACCGCAAAAACAAACAAATAAAAAGGTAGAGAACCAAAGTCTGAGTTCTGCACTCCAGTGGTAGCAGTAGGCGTGATAAAGAAGAACCAGGAAAGGGGCTGGAGCAGGAGCCGCCCACCGGGAGAACGCAAACCGGGCCAGGGCCTCGTCCTAGAAGTTTTTCAAAGAAGGAGCAATGAGCTTGTCAAGGGCCTCCAGAGGCTGAGGAGGAGGACGGCAACTTGGCCATGTGATTAAGAGACACCAGGGTCCCTGGGGAACTTTATCAAGCTTTTTAGTGAAGGGTCGGGACTAAAGCTTATTTGTAGTGGGTTCAAGAGAAAATTAGAAGAACAACTGGAAGTCAGCCAGGTGTGGTGGTGCATGCCTGTAATCGCAGGTTCAAGGCCAGCGTGTGGTCACTTAGCAAGACCCTCTATCAAAAGCAAAATAAAGCTGGTTGTGGTGGTGCACGCTTGTAATCCCAGCATTTGGGAGGCTGAGACAGGAGGATCTGGGTTCTCCACCAGCCTCAGCTACTTAGGGAGGCCCTTTGCAACTCAGTGAGACCTTGTTTCAAAATAAAGAATAAAAAAAAAAAAAAATAGGGCTGGGGGTGTAGCTTGGAGCTAGAATGCCCCTGAGTTCCATTCCCAGGACCACAAACAAAACAAAACAACAACAAAAATCAAAATAAAAAAGGGTCAGCCAGGCGTGGTGGCGTAGGCTTGTGATCCCGGCATTGGGAGGCTGAGACCGGAGGATCGCAGTTTGCGGACAGCCTCAGCTACTTAGTGAGGCCTCTGCAACTTAGTGAGACCCTGTTTCAAAAAATAAAAAGAATAAAAAAATAGGACAGGGGGTGTAGCTCGGAGGTCGAATGCCCCTGGGTTCCATCCCAGACCCTCAAAAAAAAAAAAAAATAGAAAAAGAAAAAGGGGTCAGAGGCAGAATGCCCCTGGGTTCAACCCACAGTAACACACACACACACACACACACACACACACACACACACACACACATAGCAAGTATACAACAATCTTTTCTGGGATAGACAGTACAGGAGCTGTCCAGAGTGGGGTCAAGAGAGAGTTATAATGCCTAATGAAATTCTAATAAGTGCTATATTATATTGTTTAGGCAATAACTACAAAAAAGACCGCATATGGTTGGTAAAATGTAAACACGATATGCCTAACTATGTGGGACTGTGTTGGGCCGTCCACAACCAGCTGGGTGGAGTCCAAGGATCGGAACCTGCTCGCTGGATAATCATTTGCTTATAGACCGCGTGAGTTCACTTCAAAACTACTACAACGTTGAGTGTGCTGGTTCACGTTCTGGCTCTGTAACAACTCCTGAACAGTAAGAGTATATTTCCACATGTACATGTGCATACACACGCACACACTCACACACACACAGTTGTCATCTAGTAAACTGTATTAATACAATGATCTTTTTATTTGGATAGCATTTGTATGTTTAGAAATAAGTATTAATCTTCTTATGGAAGAACCAAACCCTTGACTAACACATTTTTAAAAAATTCTTACAAGTGTATTTCATCAAATAAATTAGTAAGGAAAACTCTCTTGAGTTTCCTCTGCTTGTTTTATTTTGTTTTTAAACAAAAGTTATCTGGGAGAATGGTCCAGAGCCTACACGCAGTTCTCCGTGGCAGAGTCCGTTCCAGCCGTTGCGGTCTGTCCCTCTCGGCAGGAATCTTTGTTTCTTCACACAGTCTTACATCAGCATCTTCTTCTGTTTGCCAGATGTGGTAGAAATTTCATCAGAATGCAGTTATTCGAACTTTTGGAACTTCTTCCCTCTCCACCGAGTCTCTTGATTTTCTGCAACATCTGAACCTAAAAACAAAATAGCTGCTGAAGAAAATACAATAAACTCTCCTCAAAAAGCCAAACTCACACACACACACACACAACTCTTTTCTAATCAATGACCAAGTAATGATTTGAATGCTAATTGAAGAACATCATGCATTTATGTCTAGTACTTTATGGTTTTGAATATATGGGGCCACCTTTATTTATTATTAATTAATTAATTTATTTATTATACTGGGGATGGAACCCAGGGGCATTCTACCTCCGAGCTACATCTTCGGCTTTATTTATTTATTTATTTAGAAACAGGGTCTCACTGAGTTGCGGAGGGCCTCACTAAGTAGCTGAGGCTGTCCGCGAACTGCGATCCTTCTGTCTCAGCCTCCCAAATGCTGGGATTACAAGCGTGTGCCACCATGTCTGGCTTTATTTATTTATTTATTTATTTATTTAGCAGTACTGGGAATGGAACCCAGGGGCTTTATACCTTCAAGTTATGCCCCCATCCCTATTTTTTTATTCTTTATTTAGAAACAGGGCCTCACTGAGTTGCAGAGGGCCTCACTAAGTAGCTGAGGCTGTTCGCGAACCGCGATCCTCCTGTCTCAGCCTCCCGAATGCTGGGATTACAAGCGTGCGCCCCCACGCCTGGCACTAAAAGTCACAACTAAAGTAGTTACATCCTTAGAAGAACGGACATTTAGCTGTCCATGTCTCAGGGCCTAGGATCCATCCACACAGGGACGCATCTTGATCACAACCAGCCCAGCAAACACTTTATCTTACATAACCTCAAACAGCCACACAAGGTAGTACCACATCATAGACACAGGTTCTACAGATAGAACCCTGAGGTTCAAGGAAACATAAATGACTTGTCCAAAGGCGTGCAGTAGAGGAGGGTCTGAAGCCAGGCAGATTCACCTTGGGATCTACGCTTCTCCACACCACTTAGCTTTTAAATGTTTGCCAAGCTGTGGTATCAGAGAAAGTTACTTGGCTTGGCCGCTGGCTCCTGACACCGAGACCCTAAATCCTGAGTCACTTGTAATCTCCTGGAGGACGGGGGCAGTGAGGATGACTTGCGTTCTACCCGGGCAGCTCCTGAAGGAGCCCTTAGCTGGTCACCAGAAAGGCCAAGCCTTGATTCCAGAGCCTGGACTTTTGACTCTGCTCTCTCATTCTCTAAAGATAGTGGCAGCAAAGCCAGGCGTGGTGGCGCACACTTGTGATCCCGGCATTTGGGAGGCTGAGGAGGGAGGATCCGGGTTCGCGGCCAGCCTCTGCTACTTAGTGAGGCCCCCCACAACTTAGTAAGACTCTGTTTCAAAATAAAGAATAAGCCAGGCGTGGTGGCGTACGCTTGTAATCCCAGTACTTGGGAGGCTGAGAAAGGAGGAATGTGCAGGTTCAAAGCCAGTCTCAGCTACTTAGGCTCTCAGCAACTTAGTGAGACCCTGTTTCCAAATAAAAAAATAATATATAAAAAATAGGTCTTGGAGTGTAGCCCAGAGGTACAGTCTGGGATCCATCCTCAGTACCACAAATAAAATAAAATAAAATAAAATAAAATAAAATAAAATAAAATAAAATAAAATAAAAATAGGGCTAGGGGTATAGCTCAGAGGTCCTTGGGTTCCATCCCCAGTACTGCAAAAAAAAAAAAAAAAAAAAAAAACCTTATAATCTCACAGTCCAAGAAATAATATTAAGCTCTTTTATTTTGTATCCATGAAAGTGGACAAGTACTTTTTTTTCATGTGTCAATTGTATGCTTACAGTTCACCTTCGAGACAGGGTCTTCCTGCGTTGCCCTGGCTGGGTTCAAGTTCACGATCTTCCTGCCTCAGCCTTCGGAGCGGCTGGGATGCCCCACTGCCTTTACAAACCGCTCGCCCTGTCCTTGGCCAGTTCTCCTCCTGAGTTGTCTGTCTTTAATTATCTGACTTTCCCTCACTGATTTTAAATGGCTGCTTTTTTAAAAAATCACACACTGAATTCTCATATATTCTTGGGTTTTATCCCAAACTCTCTCCTATCCCATTTATATCTATTGCTGTGCCATTACCACGCTATTTTAATTACCACTTCCAAACAATATGCTTTACTGTCTGACAGAGCCGGTCTCTACTTGGTAGTGTGTGTGTGTGTGTGTGTGTGTGTGTGTGTGTGTGTGTGTGTGTGGTGCTGGGGACTAAACCCAGGGCATTCTACCTCTGAGCTACACTCCCATCCCGATTTTATTTTTTATTTGGAAATAGGGTCTCACTAAATTACTGAGGCTGGCCTCGACCGTGTGATCTTCCTGTCTCGGCCTCCCAAGTCCAGGGTTTTCAGGTATGCGCCACCCTACCTGACCAGTTCTCTTCTTGTCTAGAAGCATCCCAGATATTCTTGCCTGTGTCTTCTTCTGCCATTTAGACAAGTCTCACTTACCCTTTTACCCTCTGCATCTGCTCTAAGGTCTCGGGTAGAGGTACTCCAAAACTTTCAGGGAAGAAAAGGGTGAGGATTCCAATCAGCACCGTCAGACTGCCCATGACGATGTAGGGAAGAACCCTGTAGTAGGCACCTGCACAGTACAAGACACAACACGTCAGTGAGACACGGTTCCCTGAACGCTCTTAACAAACCCTCTGGGGGCACACGCTTGGAACCTCAGTACCTGGGAGGCTGAGACAGGAGGATCACACGTTCACGGGCAGCCTCAACTACTTAGTGAGGACCTTCGCAACTTAGTGAGACCCTGTTTCCAAATAAACAACAAAAAAATAAGGCTGGGGATGTAGGTCAGAGGTAGAATGCCACTGGGTTCCATCCCAGTGCTGCAAAAAAAAAAAAAAAAAAAAAAAAAAAAAGCTGTGCTTGGAAAAGTGGCAGAGTCTAGGAGAGGGCTTTTCAGTCTGAACATCTTCAGAAGAAATAAAAGTCAGCAAAGCCTTGCAGTTTCTCCTTAGGTGACACTGGCTGTACTTCTCTAACCATTTGCCCACTCGATTTTGCCTTATAAGGTTTTCAAATTCTGTCCAGTCAACTGATATTTTCTAAGCTCCTGCTTAATCATGTGATAGAAGGCTTTGCCTGCCAAAGTTCTCTTAAGGTAGCAGCAATTAGAGCTGGGGGTGGGAAGCCGGCAGAGAGAGGTTGACCAGATGTCTCAGGGATAGGTCCTGCCCAGATTAAATACGGTGCAAACTCGTTTTTGCCTAAACCAGTACCCACAGTGAAGGTCAGATCTGCAGAGCCATGAGACCCTGGGTCTTTGTTGTTATTGTTGTGTTTGTTTTTGTTTTGTGCTGAGGATTAAAGCCAGGCAAGTGCCCTATCCCTGAGCTGTATCCCCAGACTTTTTTCACCTTTATTTTGAGACACAGTCTCACTAAATTGCCCAGGCTGTTTTTTTTTTTTTTGGTGGTACTGGGGGTGGAACCCAGAGGCTTTCTACCTCCGGGCTATACTCCCGGACCTTTTTTATATTTTATTTGGAAACAGGGTCTCACTAAGTTGCTGAAAGCCTCACTAAGTATCTGAGGCATCTGGATTCGGTTTTTTTCTGCGGCATTTACAGATAAGGGTCTCCTATGTGATTGGAATAATCATTCCTTCTTTATTTGGCTTCACTAAGGAGAGCGACAGATCCTTATTATCATTTACTTACTTTGTGTGGTACTGGGGATTGAATCCAGGGGCATTCTACCTCTGAGCTACACCCCGGGCCCTTTTTGTTTTTGAAACGGGGTCTCGCTAGATTGTGGAGAGTCTTGATAGGGCTGGGGGAGGAAAGAGGAACTTGCACTTCTTCCAGTATTTTCTATGCTGTTAGGATTTTTCTCCACAGATATCTGATACTTTTCCATTCAAAATGGATGGAAGGGAAGAGCGAAGGGACAAGAGGCGTCTCACCGAGGTAAACGAAGTAGGGGGCGACGATGCTGCCCACCCTGGAAGCCATGGAGGTGAGGCCGACCGCCATGTTCCTGACCAGCGTGGGGTAGAGCTCGGCCGTGAAGACGTAGAGCATGGAGAAGGCCGCGGTGACGCCGAACTTGCCCAGCATCACCAGCCCGATGGTCAAGAAGGAGTACTCTGAGGAGGAGACCCACTGTCAGCGGGGTGCTTTCACAGGCGAGGCTTAGTTGCTTGGATTGGCCTATCTGCTTCCATGGAAATATTTTTCTTAACCTAAAGGACTCCCCAAATAACACTTCTTCAAATGCCCTAAGAGCTGGACGCGCCCAGGACAGAGAGTGAGGGGGCTGTGTACTTTGATCGACTGTTATTCTAGATCATTCTAGATCATTAATGCCTCCAGTGACCTTTGTCCTCTTGTCTTTTATTTGTGACGACAGTTTCATGTTAAGTTGCTTGTGTGCTAAAATAGTTAAGATTAATCTTTAAAGAGAAGGCTTGTAATCCCAGTACTTGGGAGGCTGAGACAGGAGGATTGTAGGTCACAGCCAGCCTCACCTACTTAGGGAGGCAGGCCTTCTCCAACTCAGTGAGACCCTGTTTCAAAATAAAGAATAAAAAATAGGGCTGGGGGTGTATCTCGGAGGTAGAATGCCCCTGGGTTCCATCTCTGGTACAGAGAGAGAGAGAGAGAGAGAGAGAGAGAGAGAGAGAGAGAGAGAGAAAGAGAAAGGACTGGTAGGCTGAGCATAGCAGTGCACGCTTGTAATCCCAGCACTTGGGAGGCTGAGACAGAAGGATCGTGGTTCACAGACAGCCTCAGCTACTTAGTGAGGCCTTCTGCAACTCAGTGAGACCCGGTTTCAAAATAAAGAATAAAAAATAGGGCGGGGGTGTGTGGCTTGGAGGTACAATGCCTCTGGGTTCCATCTCCAGTATCACAAAAAGAAAGTAAGAAAGAAGAAAGAAAGAAAGAAAGAAAGAAAGAAAGAAAGAAAGAAAGAAAGAAAGAAAGAAAGAAAAGGGCTGGCCAGGCACAGTGGTTGGGAGGCTGAAACAGGAAGATAGTAGGTTTAAGGCCAGTCTTGGCAATTCGTTGAGATTTTCAATAACCTAGGAAGACCCTGTTTCAAAGTAAACAAATAAAAAGGACTTGGGGTGTGTAACTCAGAGGTAGAATGCCCCTGGGTTTAATCCTAGTAGTACCAAAAATAATAATAATAATAAATAATGAGAGAGAGAGGGAGGGAGGGAGGGAGGGAGAGAGAGAGCGCGCGCGCGAGTGCTGACACAGAGGAAAAGGTAGAATGTGTGCCTTTGTGTGCTATTTAACAACTTTCAGATTCAGATCATAAAACCACTAAGTGTACACCACCAGCATGCACTATCAGCTCTAGCACTTGCATATACACTTCTGAGAAAAGACTTGAAAGTACCAAGAAACTAGGAGCTGTTTTCTTCTTCTTCTTCTTCTTCTTTTTTTAGTATGACTCAAGAGTTTGGTCTTCCCAGGACAAGGGCTGACTGGGAGGTTCTCTCCCTCTGTAGTTGGTGGTTTCTGCCCCCAGACCCACTCTGCTGTTTAAGCACAGTTGTGTGAACCCAGAAAATGACTCTGGTGGCCATCATCTATCTAACCGGCTTATGAGTGGTCCACGATGTCAAAGGTGAATTATCCAGGAGCAGCGGCTCGTCTTTTCTGGGAAGCTGTTATCTTTGGCTACCTTCTTACCTGCAGGGACCACTTGAATCAAGAGGAGCACGCCTCCTCCCCAGAAGAGGACTCCAGCGATGATGTACCGCCTGGGCAGGGTCCGCAGCAGCAGCCAGGCCGTAACGTAAGCTGGAACTTCAATCAGGGCAGAGAGGAAACAGTTCAGGTAGGCGTCTCCGTGCAAGTTAGGCACGTTGAGGGAGAGAGCAAAGTAACCCACCGAGGTCAGCATCCTGAAAGAGAAAATGGCCAAAAGCAAAGTCTCTCTAAAATCATTTTGTGAGGGGCAAGAGATTGTCTAGGGCTGGGCTGGGGATGTAGCTCAGCGGTGGGGCGCTTGCCTAGCACATGCTAGGCCCTGGGTTTATCCAGAGAGAGAGAGAGGGAGGAGGAGAAGGAGGAGGAGGAGGAGGAGGAGGAGGACGAGGACGAGGACGAGGAGGACGAGGGGGAGGAAAAAGAAGAGGAGGATGAGGAAGGAAGAAGAGGAGGAGGAGGAAGAGGAAAAAGAATAGGAGGAAGAAGAAGAGGAGGAGGAAGGAAGAAGAAGAAAAAGAAGAGGAGGAGAAGGAGGAGGAGTAGGAAGAAGAGGAAGAAGAAGAGGAGGAAGAGGAAGAAGAGAAAGAAGAGGAAGAGAGGTAAAGAGAAGAAAACTTGTGATTTATTTTTAGTCAATTTTTATTTTTTATTTTTTTATTTATTTTGCTACTGAAGATGGAATCCAGGGGCATTCTACCTTCAAGTTACATCCCCAGTCCTTTTTATTATAAAACAGGGTCTTACTAAGTTGCTGAGGCTAGCCTAGAACCTGTAATCCTCTTGTCTCAGCCTCCCAAGTACCGAGATTACAGGCGTGTGCCACCATACCCAGCTGATCTTGTGATCTTATAAGAAATTAAAATGAAATAAAATTACAAATTCAGTTCCTCCATCACACCAGCCAAATTTCAAGTGGCCACCTGCAGAAAGTTCTGTAAGGCACTGCTAGTCTGGAGAGGCTGGGACTCAACAGATTCTCCTGGGTAGAAATTTGCTTCTTATTAACATGACTGAAAAACAAGATATCTGCAGACAGTCAAATGTCTTTACACGTACTAGACCAAGGGTCCACCCAAGAAAAAAACAATTAAACCTTATTTCCCTTGGGATCGCAGCAATTTTCACGTTTAGGAATAAGAGCGGCTTGGATGGAACACGGGCCCCTCGGTCACTGGCTCTGTGGCACTGCTGCTCGGGATAGGTTTGCCTCCATGACACTGGCAGGCTCGGCAGAAGGAAGGCCGCCCAGGAGGACCCCCAGCTGCCTGGGACGCATTTGCGTGATTCAGGGCGGAAGCGCTTTCATTGATTTTTTTTTTTCTAATTCCAGAACAGGATGACTAAAAATAGATGGGTTGCAACCTGAGCCTACTGATTCTGATCGTTGTGTGTGTGTATGTATGTGTGTTCATGTGTGTTCGTGTGTGTTTGTGTGTGTGTTCATGTGTGTCCGTGTGTGTTCGCGTGTGTGTTTGTGTGTGTTTCCATGTATGTGTTCGTGTGTGTATGTTTGTGTGTGTTCGTGTGTGTTCGTGTGTGTTTGTATGTGTTCGTGTGTGTTCATGTGTGTGTCCGTGTGTGTTCGTGTGTGTGTTCATGTGTGTCCGTGTGTGTGTCCGTGTGTGTGTTCGTGTGTGTTTCCGTGTATGTGTTCGTGTGTGTGTGTGTTTGTGTGTGTGTTCGTGTGTGTTTGTGTGTGTTCGTGTGTGTTCATGTGTATGTCCGTGTGTGTTCGTGTGTGTGTTCGTGTGTGTCCGTGTGTGTGTGTTCGTGTGTGTGTCCGTGTGTGTGTGTTCGTGTGTGTTCGTGTGTGTGTCCGTGTGTGTGTGTTCATGTGTGTTTGTGTGTGTTCGTGTGTGTTCGTGTGTGTGTTCGTGTGTGTTCGTGTGTCTGTGTGTTACTATTATGTAGTAGGCAGGCTCTTTTTTCTCACTCCCTTTTTCTTGCAGAACGCTTTATAAGCGTAGTACACAAAGCCGCCTCGTCATTCCTGCGCCTTCGCTGCCCCCATCAGCCCCTCTACAAGGTGAAATCCTTGTCGAGGCTCCAGGCCGTGGGGATCTCCCTTCAAACTCCCTGCTCAGCCCCTAGGTCAGCATCAGGAAGCAGGAGCTGACTGAGCAACTCTGCCTAGCACCAGGAGCACCGTGCGTCAGCACCCCATCACACTAGCAGAGAAGGGACCCTTCCCAGAACAACTGCAGACTTAATATTGTTTCCTATATATATTTTTTCTTTTTAGTTTTTGGTTCCATGAATTAAATCAAGGCATTTCTTTTTTTTTAATGGAGATTTTTTTCTTTATTGAGAAACTTAAGAACTGAGGACATTAAATAAAACCAATTTTTGGAAGGGGAAAAAACCAAAACCCACATAACTTAGAATTTCCTCAGTTTTATTTTTGCCTCAAGAAAACCCAGGCGTTGCCATGTTTTTCCTGAGTCGAAGAAAACCAGTTGTACGCTTGTGTGCTGTGTGCTGGCATTCCTAGGTTACGTGGCACTTACCACAGCAACAGAGACATGATGGTGATGGTGGCAATGTTCCGGGTCCGGAACAGGTCTAGGATGTAAACTTTCTGCTGCTTTAAGCTGGTTAGCTCCTGTAGCTAAAAAGAAGAAGAAGAAGAAGAAAGGCAAATAAACATGAGATTAAGAAGTTCTAAGTCTCCTTGGCCACAATGTCTGGGGAAAGTCTCTGCAGCGACTCCTGTGTCACCATGAAGATACCCACGACTCTGCGGGGAGTAAGAGTATCGCATATATATGTTGTTCCAGCGCCATCACGTGTGGCAGCCCGTTCTAGACAGAGGCCCTTGAAACATACAGCTCCCCCGCCAGCCCGTCTCCTTACGCGAAGCCTGGCTGCTCCCCCAGCCTGCCCTAGACGCGGCCACCCATAGATGTCTCTCATCACCCTGGTCTGTGGGCCTCATGGCCTGTTGAGTGGGGAAGGCCACGGAGCCCCAGGCAGCCAGGAGACCACGTGTGCTTTCTTAGACTTTTCTTTTTGTTGTCTGTTAACATCAAAACAGATTCTGATTAACTGGGACACTTTAGGAAAGTTACTACTTATCTTCTCTAAGCCTCGGGTTTACTTCTCTGTAAAATGGATATATAAATCAGGAATTGAGAAGATAAGTGAAATCACTAGCTAAAGCTTAGCATAGTACCTGAGCCATAGTAAACGCCTAATACATTTTAGATATAATAATAATAATAACAATATTATTATTATTATTATTATTATTATTATTATTATTATTATTACTGCATCATTGAGGGAAAGATGCTAGCCATCACGGTTAGTGGCAATTTCTCTTTTTCTTTCTTCTTTTATTTATTTTATTTATATTTTTGTACTTGGGATTGAATACAGGAGCATTCTATCTTCAAGCTACACCCCAGCCTTTTTTTTTTTCTTATTTGTAAATAGAGTCTTGCTGAGTTGCTGAGGCTGGCTTTGAACCTGCCATCCTCCCGTCTCAGCCTCCCAAGTACTGGGATTACACGCGTGCGCCACCACGGCTGGCTCAGTGGCCAGTTCTTACTGCTGCTTATAGGCTTCATTCCTTCACTTTTGGTTTGCAGATGTTAACACAGGGTCCTTCGAAGCTGCTGAGGGACCTTGTGAAGTTGCCGAGGTTAGCCTCAGATCTGCGATCCTCCTGTCTCGGTCTATCAGGTCCTGGATGACAGGCATGCGCCACCACACCCACTGCAAGAGTGATGTCTAGGATGGCGCCACTCTATTTTTTTCCTGTCCAAGTGAATGCTACTGCCCCTAACAACGTAAAAAGGCACAGCCTATGCCAGCGTGTGCTTCAACGCCGCAGAGACCTAGGTTGTAACTCCCAGCTTAATGGCTAGGTGGTTTCTGGGCAAGTCACTTAGTTCCTCTGTGCCTCTGTTTCTGAAAAAATGAGGCCAACAGTAGTGCCTACTAGCACTCGGTGAGCACGGCCCTGGCATCCGCTAGGCTCTTGGTTATTCTGAACGCCAGGGTTGGTGGGCGCAGGGGTCTGCAGATCCTGGGGAAGGCACAAGGGGGCGCCCTCGCCCTCCGTGAGCTCGTGGGGTTCAGGCCAGGCAAAGCTGGCTGGAAGAACAGGCAAAGGTGCACTCCCCAGCAGGTACTTTGACACTGGGCTTATAAAACAGAACTATATATCTTTATAACAGATAACTGCCTGTCTATTTTTATGATGTTTTCATCCGGGTAAGTCTGTCCTCTGTGATTAGAACGCAGATTCTTGAAGATAGGAATCAGGCTACATAGCTAATAGATACCACTCCTGGCGTTATCTCTGCCTAACTCGGGGATGGACACCTTAACTTGAAGGGCAAAGGATCCGGGCAGCCCTCTGGGAGCCTGGGTTCACGGCCACTGTGACTGAGCTCCAGGCATGCCAGGGGCCCTGCTCCTGGAGAAGGTCCTGACGGGCGGGACAGAGGATCCTAGGTGGGGAGCGCGGGCGTCCCCACGGCCTGCACAGAGCAATGCTTCCTGGGTTAGCCTTAGTGCAGCCTTTGAGCGTGAGGCGGGCACACTACTGAGGTCTTCAGGGGTCCTCAGAGTTCCCCACCCTCCTCCTAGCCAGCACTGCCCTGCCCCGCCTCTCCGTCCATCTCAGGGAGCCCTGCTGCCCTCCTGGCGCGGCCCTGCCCTTCAGTCTTGGGCTGCCCAGCGCCCCTTCTTCACAGCAGGTGCACGAGCGTGCACTCCTCGGATCTTTAACGCTTCCTTCCTGTGTTTACCTTTTCATCTAATCTGATGGCCGCTTAGACACTCGATGCCGCGTTAGCTCGGGGGCTGAACACAGACACACATGTACCCACTGTGGGGATGTGCGGCTCTGTGGAATGTCCGCTTCCCTTGTGGCCAAGCCTTCAGGGGCGGATCCCGAGCCCGCGCTCTAGGCCCCAAGGCCCTAGACATGACACCAGCCAGCCCAGGTACGTGGGGAGCCCAGGGTGGACTAGCCCTCAAACACATTTTTCCACCTACTCTGGACATTTAAAAACATTATCTGTGCTTAGCTGCATGCATGGTTTGAGGCAACGACCATAAAAAATCTGAGATAAGCCAGGTGTGGTGGCCCATGCTTGTAATCCCCGCCCTTGGGAGTCTGAGACAGGAGGATGGCGCAGGTTTGAAGCCAGCCATGCAGGCTTAAGAGACCCTGTTTTCAAATAAAATATATATTAAAAAAACGAGATAAGCTTGCAAAATGAAGGGAACCCCTTGCTAAGCTATATACCATTACCCAGCTATTAGGCTGGGATCTGCAACCCAGGTCTCTCTAGTGTCAAAGCGCACGCTCCCCAGGTTGCAGAGTCTTGCTAAATTGCTGAGGCTGGTCTCACCCTGGGACCCTCCTGTCTAGCCAACCAGGTACTGGGATTATAGGCATGCGCCTGCCTTAAGGTGGATTTGTTTTAAGTGACAGAGCATCACTATGTTGCCAGGCTGGCCCAAAACTCCTTGGCTTGAGACCCTCCTGCCTCCGCTCCCACGGTAGCTGCGTCCCCGGCGCACTCCACCGCGCCAACTGGATTTTACTTTAGAGTCTTCACAGGTGTGCTGCCAACGCCTGTACAGCACCTGGTACCTCGCAGGCACTTAAGAAATACTGAATTAAATTAAATTTCACAAAAATCAAGAATACAGAGCTGACCCGGAGAGGAAACATATTTAAACACTTACCTCTACAGGATCAAATATCACCGCGGGCGCAGCGACCTTGTTCATCCTCGCAGCCTTCTGAATGATCTCTTCCGCTTCATTAAATCTTCTCTGGGATATCAGCCACCGCGGAGACTCAGGGATAAACCTAGACGCCATTTTCCATAGTTTATTATTTTCATTTATAGTATCAAAATCTTCTGAAGCAGGGTTTGATACGATAAACCATACGCTTCGCCAAGATTATTTTAAGTGTGTGTGTGTGTGTGTGTGTGTGTGTGTGTGTGTGTGTGGTACTGAGTATGGAATCCAGGAGCATTCTACCCCTGAGCTATAGCCCCAGCCCTTTTTATTTTTAAACAGTGTCTTACTGAGGTGCTGAGGCTGTCTTTGAATCTGCAATCTTCCTGTCTCGGCCTCCCAAGTACTGGGATTACAGGCACGCAACACCACGCCTGGCTCATTTTAATTTTGTAAAATTCTACTTTGTCTTTTTTCAAATATATTTCTATTTCTAATTGACACACAGAGAGTATAGGTATTGCTTAGGGACGGTGTGACATTTCAATGCATGCATACTATGCGTAATGGTCGCTTGGTCTTTTTAAAGATCATTAGGAGAGAGTCCTCTTAAGATTTCCATTGAATCATAGGGATCAATAAAGGCAACTTTAAGCTTCAAACTGCTGATCAAATCACAGGACTAAGCTGGGCACAGTGGCGCACCCTCGTGATCCCAGTATTTGGGAGGCTGAGACAGGAGGATCGCGGTTCATGGACAGCCTCAGCTACTTAGCAAGGCCCTTTGCAACTCAGTGAGACCCTACTTCAAAATAAAGAATAATAATAATAAAAAAATAGGCCTGGAAGTATAGCTCGGAGGTAGAATGCCCTTGAGTTCCATCCTCAAGATCATTTAAAAAAATTTTTTCCCTAGTATAGTACTGCAAAAATAAATAAATAAGTAAATAAATCACTGGCCTGATCTCCAGTTGGGCTGAAGACCAGGAGCAGGCCACACATGAGGAATGACCTTAACTCCGGCACGTTTAAGCCAGGGCAGCTGCCGCTGGCCATGCAAACCTGAGCGGCCAGTGTCGCTCCCAGCTGGCGGTAGGTAAGAGCCCTGAGAGGAGAGACGTCTTTTTGGTGTCTCCATCCCAAGGAAGACACTGCTGCCTGGCTGGTGATGTTCACGTGGACACTGGGTAAAGAATGGCCAGGCCCCGTGTTCCCTGAGCTCTTACCCTCTGCATTCAGAGGGGGTGGTGCGGGCACTGGTACCACCTGTGGGCTGTCCCCATGGTCAGTAGGCTCCCAGGTTAGCAAGTACCCAAACAGTCTGGAGGAGATGAGCTCCTATGTTTGTTTGTTTCAAATTATTTTTTAAGTTGGGCATAGTGGTACATACTTGTAATCCCAGTACTTGGGAAGCTGAGATAGGAGGATCGCAGGTTCAAAGCCAGCCTCAGCTACTTAGTGAGGCTCTCAGCAACTTAGTGAGACCCTGTTTTGAAATAAAGAATAAACTATAGGGCTGTGGGTGTTGCTCAGAGGTAGAATGTCCCTGGGTTTGACCCCTAGTACTGCAAAAAATTAATTTTTAAAAATTAGAGCCAGGTGTGGTGAGCCATGCTTGTAATCAAAGCCATGCTTGTAGATCAAAACAAAATGTACAGACCAGCCAGCCACCAGCCCCCTCCGCGGCCTGCTAGCACAGGGCTGGGGAAATGAACTGGGACCACGTCAGGTGGGTGACCTGCAGTGGTGAGAGCTGCGCTAGCCACAGAAACTTCTGAGCTAGCCTACTACATCTGTGCCGTCCCTGCAGTAGCCTCTGAGCACAGGCAGCTACTGAGCTAGTGGAACTTGTGCAGCTGAAGAAATGGAAGTTTAACTTTATTTACTTTTAATTAATATCTTTTTGTAACCCAGGGGCATTCTACTTCCTAGCTACAACCCCAGCCCTATTTTTTTCCTTTATTTTGAAACAGGGTCTCACTGAGTTGTAAAGGGCCTCACTGAGTTGTAGCTGAGGCTGGCCTCGAGCCTGTGATCCTCCTGTCTCAGACTCCCAAATGGTGGGATTACAAGCGTGCATCACTACGCCCAACTAAGCCTAATTTTAATGTAAATAGCCACGTGTGGTTATTATATTCATGCAGAATGAGAGCTCTTAGCACACAGTACTGTATACTTCACGGGCATCTCCCTGCGGAGCAGTGTCCCTCGACAACCAGGTTCTGCTTAGAAATACCCTGGGCAAGGTGGCACAGGCCTGTAATCCCAGTACTTGGAGGCTGAGACAGGAAGATGGCAGGTTTTTGAGACCAGACTCAGCAACTTAGCATGACTCCCAGCAACCTAGCAAGACCCTGTCTCCAAACAATGAATTAAAAGGATTGAAAGGGGTTGGGGGTACAGTTTGGAAGTAGAATGCCCCTGAGTTCAAACCCTAGAACTATACACACACACACACACACACACACAAAAAAAAAAAAAAAAACCAGAAGAAGAAAAATTCTACAGGAACTGGGGGCTAGCCTTGACCTTTGATTCCTAGTGTTTATTCAGCCTGGATTTGCCAGAAGTTCCCCACCTGTATCTATGGCCTCTTCCCCTGCTCTGATCAGCTCTATTTTTTATTCTTTATTTTGAAATAGGCCTCACCAAGCTGCAAAGGGCCCACTAAGTAGCTGAGGTTGTCTGCAAACCACGATCCTCCTGTCTCAGCCTCCCGAATGTTAAGATTACAAGCATGTGCCACCACATCTGGCTGTTACTGCCAACTCTTTTAAAGGAGTTTTGAGAAATAAGAAGTCCCAAACCACCTGCAGTGTCTGGGTAGGTTTGCCTCCTGTTTCAGCCCTCTGTCTTTGTAAGAGAGACTTGGAGGCTGCTGTTCCTAGAAGCTCTGCCCTTCACTTGGGCCTGCAGGTGCCAAAGGGGTAACTAAAAAGCAGGGTAAGCTGGGCATGGTGGTGCACGCTTGTAATCCCAGCATTCGGGAGGCTGAAACTGGAGGACTGTGGTTCGCGGACAGCCTCAGCTACTGTAGTTCGCGGACAGCCTCAGCTACTTAGTGAGGCCCTCTGCAACGTAGTGAGACCCTGTTTCAAAATAAAGAATAAAAAAATAGGGCAGGGGATGTGGCTCGGAGGTCAAATGCCTCTGGGTTCCATCCCCAGACCCACAAAAAAAAAAAAAAAAAAAAAAAAAAAAAAGCAGGGTTAGGTCTTGGCATCTCTGCCGCACTTGGGTCTGGCTGCCTGGCTCTGAGTGATTCTCAGAGTGATTCTCAGAGCCCTGGGCACTAGAACAGCAGGCCCGACAGAGCAGCATCTTGTGATGAGTCAAACCTACCCCAGGCAACAGCCATTTTCCCATCGCAGCCCATCTAAAAGTTCCTCCTGAGCAGTTTTGAGACACAATCAACTAGAGTCTGACCAAGACTGCTTGACCACACACGCTCCAACCACCCTTCATGATATAGTCTGGAAGCTCATATCAGCACCAGGGAAGACAGAGCGACACTAGCAGAGCCCTCATCTTCCCGGGAGAGCCGCACGGCTTCAGGTTCCTCTCCTGCCTTCAGCGCTGCTCACCCCTTTGATGGGCGCTTGGGACAAGTGACAGAAGCTAGTCCTTAAGGATCCCCGGAGCCAGGGTCTTTACCCTAAAACTGTACTAACACACTCAGGGCCATTGTTATCTCTGTGTTCAAGTTGGCGTTGGGTGCACAGAAGCTCAAGTCCAGTGGAGCATGTGGACAGCTGGTGGGGTACCAAGAGACTCTGTACCCTAGAATCTCTCGGGAGACTTGATTTACATTAAGCGAGGGTGGGGTGTTGCCTGGCACATTCTGAGCAGGCAGCCGTCTGGCTCAGCAACCCTCCCTTCCGCATCCCTGCCCACTGGCCGATGGACACTGCTTCAAGGAAGCCCCACTCTCGAGCACTGGACGTTCAGAAGAAAGCTATCTGTTCTTATAGGAAAATGAACAGCTCGCTGCTCGTTAGTGCTGGCCCCTGGCGGCCCTCTGTCTGGGACAGTCTTGTTCCCGGTACAGAGTGCTTACAGCCAGCAGCGCTCACGGGCCAGCCCACGGGCAACGGAGGCGAGAACTCTCTCCAGGGCGGAGTGAGCAGCGTCTTGTGGGTTGGGCTTTTCTGCTGGGAACTCTGGGGGAGGGGGGGGCTGAGCATCAGAACTGTCCAGCTGAGATACGTGTCTGGAGGGAAAGATCTGCGACCTCTGGGTGGACCCCCAGAGCGTATCTGTGGGTCTCTCTCCCCTCCCTCCTCTCTGATTGAATCAGATGGTAATAAAACTGATTAATGTATTTTGAAAGTACTAATCTCCTAGGCCAAAATGATAACCAGAGCCAGGGAACACAGATAGCTAAAATCACTCATCCAGAGAGGCAGAAAGAACCTTGTCTGCGTCTAGAGAGAACTTGGAGCCACCAACACCTTTTCCAGAAAATCCAGTTAGCAAGCGGGTTGTGGGAAGAGGGTTCAAGGATGACGACCACGATGATGGTAGCCGTCATCCTAGAAGACTGCTGTGCTCTCCCATATGTGGGTGTTTTCCTTGGAGCAGAGCTGTGTAGATAAGGGCCTCCCGTTGTATGCTGCCCCTCAAACTGGATTCCAGAAGAAACTTCAATAAACCAGAGTTACAGCTAACCATTTTTTAAAAAAAAACAACAACAAACAACAACAACTCTCTCTCTCTCACATTCTAGGGAAATAGGGAAAAGATTCTGCATGTACATACGACCCTGTCCACACACACTTCCTGTCGAGAATTTACACTGGTGAACCACAGCAGCCTCGGAGGCCCTCGGAGGCTAGTGGCGTGGCGGGGTCTAACCTGAGCTGGCCAGCCAGGCAAGGCCGAGGGGCCACCTGCCAACTTCTCCGGGCTGCCTACAGACTGCAGCAAGGTAAAGGACCTTGTAGGTAACATCCAGAGATGTGGCCAGGCAAACATGAAGTCTAGTTTAAACTGAGAATTCCAAAGAAATGATCGAAGAACTTTATTACGATGGTAACAAAATCAGTAAAACTTGCCACTATTGAAAGATTTGATCTTAGGATAATGAAACAAAACCAAGAAGAATGAGAGTGAGTGAGTGAGAGAGAGAGAGAGAGAGAGAGAGAGAGAGAGAGAGAGAGAGAGATGGAATATGAACCAGACTCTTCAAGGGAGAAAAATCCCCTTTCTTATTGCTTAAATATAGAAAAAGCAAAGAAATGGGAACTCCCCCAAAGAGGGCATGGCTAGGACCTTTTTCCATTATAATTATTATTATTATTAGGCTTGCTAAGTAGCTGAGGCTGGCTTTGAACCTGCAATCCTCCTGTCTCAGCCTCCCAAGTACTGGGATTACAAGCGTGCGCCACCACGCCCGGCTTAATTATTCTTAATTCATTCCTTCACCTCAAATCTCCCAGCGAGTCCTTTCGTGTAGGACTGAGGCTAGAATTGCCAAACGTTATTATTCTCATTGACTGTTGTGTCAAAATTGAGTTGGGAAGGGGCTGGGGGTGTAGCTTGTGGTAGAATATTGTCTAGTACACATAAAGCTCTGGGTTCAATTCCATTCCCAGTAATACCAACAACAAAAAAGAAAAGAAAAAAGAAAGAAATGGAAAAAAATTGAGTTTCCAGATTGTGGAAGGAGAAAAAAGAACAGTTCCCTCTTTCTTCTTCAAACAAAAGTAATTCTCTATCCTTCAAGACAAAGCGGATAACCAGGCAGACCTTAGGAGCTAATCGTCACGAGGAATTACGCATCTCTTCTTATTTGTGGGGGACTGGTTCCAGGACCCCTACTAGTACCAAAATAATAAATGCTCAAGTCTCTTATAAAAATGGCATACTATTTGTATATCCATCTACACAATCCTCCTGTATACTTTTTTTTTTTTTTTTTTTTGGGTACTGGGGTTCCTGGAAGCCCTTCTACCTCCGGGCTACACTCCCATACCTATTTTTACATTTTCATTTTGGAAACAGGGTCTCCTAAGCCAGCACGCGCGGCTGGCTTCGAACCTGCGCGATCCTCCTGTCTCCGCCTCCCAAGCGCGGGGATTACAAGCGTGCGCCACCACGCCCGGCTCCTGTATACTTTAAATCACATCTCAGCCAGGCTTGGAGGTGCGTACTTGTAATGCCAGTACTTGGGAGGCCGAGACAAGAGGATTACAGGTTTGAGGACAGCCTCAGCGAGTAATGAGGCTCTTATCAACCTAGTGAGACCCTATTTCAAAATAAAAATAAAGAGCTAGGCATGATGGTGCTTGTAATCCTAGTACTTGGGAGTCTGAGACAGGAGGATCACAGGTTTATGGCCAGCCTGGACAACTTAGTGAGGCCCTCCTCAACTTAGTGAGACCCTGTTTCAATAATAAAGAATAAAAAATAGGACTGGGGGCATAGTTCAGAAGTAGAATGCCCCTAGGTTCAATTCCCAGTACCACAAATTAATTAATTAATTAATTAATTAATTAATTAAAAATCAAAGCCAGGCATGGTGGTACTCACTTGTAATCCCAGCATTCAGGAGACAGAGACCAGAGGATCGTGGTTTACAGACAGCCTCAGCTACTTAGTGAGACTCTTCGCAACTCAGTGAGACCCTGTTTCAAAAATAAAAGACTAAAAAATAGGGCTGGGGTATAGCTTGGAGGTAGAATGTGCCTGGGTTCCATCCCCAGTACTGCAAAAAATAAATAAATAAAAATTAAAAATAAAAGCAAAATAGGGCTGATGGTATAGCTCAGAGGTAGAATGCCCCTGGGTTCAATCCCAAATAACACACACACACACACACACACACACACACACACACACATACCAAGATGACTTAGAATACCTAACACAATGCATATAAGTGTATGTTTGCCTATTTGGGTGCTGGGGACTGAGCCCAGAGCCTCGTGCATGCTAAGCACAGTTCTACCACCGAGCCACGTAGTACAGTGCAGACACTGTGTAAATTGTCATTGGACCCTACTGCTTAGGGAATCGTGACAAGAAAAAGAACCTGCACATGTTCGGTAGAGATGCATTTTTTCCAAAATGATTCTGGCCTCCTGTGTTGGTTGAATCTGCAAGAGCAGAATCTGTGGTCACAGAGGGCTGTCGCTGAAAAAACAAAAGGTTTCCAGGCCCAGAATCAGGGGGCAGAGTTAAAAACAAACCCAAGAATCCATCTCCGTGAACATCAACAGCCAGCCACAGACTGTGGGGGAGCGTGGGGGAGGGGTGGGGGTCCCTGAGAACAGGGCTCTTAGGGCGGTGGACAGTCAGAGCCAGGGCCCGGCCCAACACAGAGGCGGGGGCGCTCCCGGCTCGGCCTGAGGAGGCCCGACGGGATGGAGTCTCACTCACCACCACAGAGGGACGCACAGCACGCCGGGCACCGTCAGCGCCAGCAGCAGCATCCGCCAGTCTCTGATGAAGTAAGCAAACACGGGCAGCACCATGTAGCCCACCGCAAAAAACGTGCACACGCCCAGCGTGGAGAATATGATGCGGACCGACTTGCCGAGGATTTCAGCTCCTGGGCAAAACAAGGGGGGCGTTAGCGCGGCCGCCCACCTCGCTGTTGGCCTTTTATACCACCGCCTGGACATTGAGTTCAAAATGAGGGCCACCTAGGAAAGGGAAAAGGTGTTCACCTCCCGGCCCAGGGCAGAAGTGGTCCAGTTCGCAGATGGTGGGAGGACAGCCAAGACTTATCAACCTACTTGCCCTGAAGTTTGGGGTGTTTTGTTTTGTTTTGTTTTGTTTTGTTTTATCTTTGTTTTTGTTCAGTACTGGGGATGGAACCCAGGGACATTCTATCTCCGAGATACACCTCCAGTCCCATTTTTCTGGGGAGTGGCTCCGGCAGGGCCAGGCTCCCTGTCATAGAACAGGGCTATTCTTTGGCAGTCAGCCGCAGGAACCACCTGGCACCTTCCACACAGAGGCAGCAGGACATGAACTCCATGAGTGACCAGGAGACCTGCAGCAGAACCCAGCCCCAAAATGAGGCTGGCCAGGCATGGTGGTGCACACCTGTAATCCCAGGACTTAGGCTGAGACAGGAGGATCGGCAGGTTCGCAGCCAGCATCCGCAATTTAGCAAGGCCCTCCACAACTTAGTGAAACCCTATTTCAAAATTAAAAAGAATAGCTGGCCGTGGTGGTGCATGCTTATAATCCCTGCGCTTGGGAGGCTGAGACAGGAGGATTGCACAGGTTCGAAGCCAGCCTCAGCTACTTAGTGAGGCTCTCAGCAACTTAGTGAGACCCTGTTCCCAAATAAATTATAAAATAGGGCTGGGGGTATAGCCCGGAGGTAGAAAAGCCCCTGGGTTCCACCCCCAGTACCACAAAAAAAAAAAAAAATTAAAAAGAACAAAAACAATGTTGGGGATATAATTTAGGGGTAGAATGACCCAGGGTTCAATTCCAAGTAACACTACTACTAATAATAACAATGATAATGATGGTACCATTAAAATAAAATATAAAAAAGTATAATTTGTGACTTGAAGAGGAACAGAATCACTTGACTATACTGAAAATAGTAGCTGGGTGTGGTGGGCGTGCTTGTCATCCCAGAATTCAGGAGGCTGAGACAGGAGGATCATGGTTCGCGGCCAGCCTCAGCTACTTAATGAGGCCTTTGTAACTCAGTGAGACCCTGTTTCAAAATAAAGAATAAAAAATAGGTCTGGGGGTGTGTCTTGGAGGTAAAATGCCCCTGGGTTCCATCTTCAGTACTGCAAAATAATAATAATAATAATAATAATAATAATAATAATAATAATAATAGAAAGAAAAGAACTTGGCAGTTCCTTAAAAGGCTGAACATAGAGTGACCATGTGATCCAGTGATCCTAATATCTACCCCAAAGAACTGAAAACACGTCTACAAAAGACCTTGAAAGCAATCGGAGTCACCCCACCAGGTACACACTTTCGAGACAAGAATGTTCAGAGCAGCGTATGTATGATAGCCCTGAAGTAGAAACAACCCCAATGTCCACTTGCTGAAGAGAAGAACAACACTGGCTCTTCATGCAATGAATGAGCGTTCCTACAATGGCTAGTTGACGCTACAGTGTGGGCCTCTCTTGAAAGAGTCAGTGAAGGGGGCCAGGACAGAGGCCTCACACCGTGTGACTCCATTTATATGAAATGTCCAGAACAAGCAGACCCATAGAGGCGGGAGGCAGATCCGTGGTCGCCAGGGCTGGGGAGAGCGGAATGACTGCTCTGGGGAGAGTTTCTTTGGGGGATGAGGGAAACGTTCTGTAGTTAAGAGCTGGTAGTGTGCTGCAACTTTGCAAATGTACTAAAACCCACTGTGTGCACACTTTAAAGAAGGGAATATCATGTTGTGGATGCGAATTTGGCATGGACTGAATGTTTTTGTCTCTCCAAAATTTATATGTTGAAGCCCCAACTCCCAGGTGTGGCCGTATTTGAAGAAAGTAAGAAATTAGGGTTAATCATTTCATAAGTTTGAGGTCCTCATCTGATAAGACTGCTATTCTTGTGAGAGGCACTAGAAAGTGTCTGAGAGTGAGCTCTGGGAACATACCCAAGGTCTCTCCTCCTCTCCCCTCTCTGCCCAGGGGGACACGCAGGGGGAGGCAGCCCGGTGTAACCCAGGGGAGAGCCCTCACCAGCCCCCGGCCCTGCTGGCACCTTGATCTTGGACTTCTACTCTCCCAAACCATGTGCAATGGTTTGGCTTCATAACGTCCTCTGAGACCTCCTGGAGAGCAGGCAGCCATGATGGAGGCGGGGCTTGGTTGAGGAGGGGTCTCTGGGGGTGTGGCCTGGTGTTATATATGATCCCTCCTTTTCCTCTCTATTGTTTCTGGCCTCCATGGTGCAGGGCAGAGCCGTGCTCTCTCCCGCTCTCTGCTCACTCCCGTCATGCTCTGAGCTCTGCATACCCAGCCTGACATGGGCTGAACCTGAAATCTCCAAAAAATCACGAGCAATAAAATTTTCTTCCTTCACGTTGTATGGTCAGTTATTGTGGATTACAGCAGTGAAAATGTTGATCAAAATACCATGGAGAATTATTTTTTTTCTTGTTTAAGCCACCCAGCCTGTGGCATTTTGTTATGGTATCCCATCTAATTAGACTAAGACAAAGTTATATTTCAACTTAAAGGCATTTTAGGGGCTCAGTAGCAGAGTGCTTGCCTAGTGGGATGGGTTCGATTCCTGGTACTGCAAATAAATAAACAAGTGGCTGATAAAAGCTGCAGAGTTAATATAGTTAATTTTCAAATTTGCCGGAGCATCCTGGTAGCCAAAGTTATCAAGGAAGATGCCATCAGTTATATGCTTTTCAAAAGGAAAACGGCTTAGAGGAAGCAAAGTTTTAAATGGTCCAACATGCCCCAAAAATGTATGTGTGAAAGGAAAAACAAAAAAGAGATGTATGTTTGTGAGAGAGGGGGTACTGGGAAAACACGGAATGGAGCAATTGATCAAGAAAGGAAGCAAAGAAAGGTTCATGCAGAAAATGTAGCTCGTCTACGGGACGAAAGAGGCTATTGTAGGTTTTGAGGTAGGTTGAGGGCGAGAAGTGGGGAGACCGTGAGAGTCGGGTATGAGCAGGGTCAGTGTCCTTGGTCCTTGGTGGCCATCGGCAGCACGGTCACGTCATGCATACCTACCTTATGTCACTTTGGTTAGAAAAGCCTTTTTCTAGAATCCTATGATTCTAGCAGGCTATCTGATTCATTTTAAAAAGTGGTACCAGGAGAGGACTCCTAGCTACACAGCTTGAGAGTGGACATAATTTTGCTCCCAAGTGAATGTGAAGAGCCCTAAAACTGGAGATATTTACCACAGAGCCCTGTTGAACCTTCCCTAGGGCCTGAGGCCAGAAATAAAGGAACAGAAGGAAATTTCCACCCAGATCGCATCCTCAGTTTATTTAAGTCAAATAAAACCTGATCGGTTCAAATCCAGGGGGAAGAAGAAAAAGAAAAAAGAACAAACCCAAACCCAAACTGTGACTTGGCTATTTCAGCCCCAAACACCAGAGGGCACTGGTGTGCTGTGGAATCCTGCCGCCACCCAGCCCATGGCACCACTTCCTCCTGTCCCAGGTGCTGTCCTGGGACAGGTTAGTTTTCAGTGACACTCTTAAACTCTCAGACTTGAGAATCCAACACAAGTCTCATGCCACCCCCCAAAGTCAGTAGTTTCCCGAGAAGCCTCTAGAACAACAGGCAGGCACCCAAGCTGATAGCAGGCCCCCTGCATCCAGCATCCCGCCCTCTGATCGCTGGAGGGACACACCTCTGCTCTGGCTGATCCCCAGCCCTGCACGTGGGACCACACCCCGAGCAGCAGCAGGGAGGAGTGGGATGGCAGGCCTTCTCTGCAGAAGCCTGGGATCTGCTGTCCCTGCCTCACCCACGCAGAGAAGAAGCTCCAAGCCCCAGAAGCGCCCTGTGCCACCCAGAGGCAGGTTTCATCCGCAGCCCCGGGGGAGCACCTCATCCCAGTACCGGGGCTGCTCCGGCTTGGCCATGATGGCCTGCCCTTCCCCTCTGAATGCTCCTCCAGTCCTGCCGTGATACGGATCTGCGGTTTGGGCAGAGTCCTCTTTTGGGGGGGCTGTTCAGTTTCTGGGACAACGGGTCTGGTCCAAACAGTCATGTGCTGGGCTTCTTGGGTAGAAGGACAGCCACTGCAAGGAAGATGGGCCCTGGGGACTCACAAGGTGAGGACAACAGGCTTGGCCATGCCAAGAGTCCTGGTTCTGCAGGGCCACAGGGCATCGGGAAGTTACAGTGTGTAAGTCTCTCGGCTCTCCAGTTTCCAGCACTGGCCTGCAGCTCCCTGGGCTTTCTTCACAAAAGGTCTTGAAGGTAACCTTGTGCCTCTCATTCCCTGCTGGAGGAGGGCAGCCCTCCCTCAGGCCTACTCAAGAGTGTGCTGGGGCACCCAGGGCTGGGGCGAGCTCCCCTCCTCCCTGGCAGACACCCAGGCTGGGCCTGTGGCAAGGGGCCCTTCATGAATGGTTAAAGGAAGAATGTGAACAAACCCATCTCGGCCACCTGGCCGAGGTGTGCACATCTTCCACTAAGAGAGCAGAGCACCGTCAAAGCCGTGAGCCGCGACTCCCCTAAGCAGGTGCAGGTTCTTGTTTTGTTTTGGTGCTAGGGATTGACCCCAGGGGCATTCTACCTCTGAGCTACAGCCTCAGCCCTATTTTATTTATTTTCAAACAGGATCTCACCAAGTTTTGGAGAGCCTCACTAAATTGCTGAGGCTGTTTGTGAACCTGCGATCCTCGCGTCTCTTCCTTCCAAGGACTGGGATTACAATCATGCGCCACCATACCTGGCTAGGTGTCAAGTTTTTTGTTTGTTTGTTTGCAGTACTAGGAATGGCACCCAGGGGCATTCTACCTCCAAGTGACATCCTCAGCCTTATTTTTTATCTTTTATTTTGAAACAGGGTCTCACTGTGTTGCAAAGGGCCTCACTAAGTAATTGAGGCTGTCCACGAACCACAATCCTCCCGTCTCAGCCTCCCGAGGACTGGGATTATAAGCGTGCCCACCACACCCGGATAGATGCAGACTTTGAGACAAGAATCATCAGGCTCCTATTAAAGGGGCATGAGTCATAATTATACTATGACATAAAAGGCAAACTGGGACAGCGCTGAGCCAGCCAGAATGACCACGTTAGACCACAATTCATAGGAATTGGTGTCTAATATGCCTGAGATCCCCCTGCCTCCCTTCCCTAACCTGCCCATACTGGGGGCTCAGAGAGCACCCTGGGGACTCTCACTCCTGAGGACAGCCCGATGGACTTGCCTGGAGCTCACCCACTTCCCCCAGGAAAGCGGAGAAGGCCCCCGGAGCCCCCGCTTGGCCTTATAACAGGTGACTCTCCCTCCCGCAGTGGGTATTCCTGGAAGTAGCCACCAGTCGCAGGCTGTGAGGCTGGCTCTCAGGGCAGTGAGGCGCACCCTGCATGGAGCTGATAAGCTCTGGGTGGCTGACTCAGGGCGAGGCCACAGCTGCCTGTGGGCTGCACCGAATGCCTCCTCGCTGGCTCACGCCTCTCTCGCCTGATGCCTCCATGGTCCAGAATGAAGACATCCCCAGGCTGTCCCTCCCCCAGGACCCCCCTCCCTCCCTCCCTCCCTCCTTCCCCCAGGACCCCCCTTCCCCCCCTCTCCTCTCTCTCTCTCTTCTTGTGGTGTTAGAGATTGAAACCTAGGAACATTCTACTTCTGAGTCACATCCCCGGCCCTCCTTTTTTTTTTTTTTTTTTTTGAAGCAGGGTATCACTAAGTTTCGGAGGGTCTCACAAGTGGCTGAGGCTGGCTATGAACCTATCTTGGCCTTCTAAGTCCTGGGATGACAGGAACGCGGCACCACGCTTGCTTCTCAGGAACTCCTCTTCTGTGCCTCTCCCTGCCCTGGGCTCCTGAGAATGTGTCTCCGTTATGGTGTGGCTGTTCCTACAGTTTGAGCTTTTATTCTTTGACCACTCTTCAGGGCCCAGCGCAGAGCTGGCTCCCTCTGGGTTCCACGCCCTCCCCAACACACATATACTGGATGCAGACCAAGCTTGGAGGCACAGCACAGTGATACCCTCCTCCCGGGCATTTCTGAGGGTCGGCCAGAGGAGCCCTGGGTCTCGGAAGCCATTCTTACCTAGTATAAAGGCCACCACATAGTTGGAGATCTGGCCCATGCCCACGATGACAAATAGCACAGTGAACATCTCCCAGCTGATGGAGAAAATCTGCAGGAAGCTGAAGCCAGTCTGCACAGCCATGGTTGCAAAGAGGACATTCTTTCTGCCAAACCTACAGAACACAGTATAATGCAAAATATGAGAAGCATGGGTCACAGCGAGGCATCAGCGTGTGCCTCAAGCCCTGAGCCAGCCGCCACTGCAGACTGTCTTTCTGGGGCCCTGACAGATTCCCCTCTTGGTACATCCATCCGGCTTTCCTCCAGATGAGGCCTCGGGCATCTGTCTATCTCCCAAGATGTACTTTTTCTTATTATTACTATTATTTGTGGTGCTGAGAGTTGAACCCAGGGCCATTCTACCTCTGAGTTATACCCCCAGCCCTTCTTGTGTTTTTACTTTGAAACAGGGTCTCTCTAGGTTGCTGAAGGTTTTGCTAAGTTGCTGAGGTTGGCTTCCAACCTGCTCGGATCCTCCTGTCTCAGCCTCCCAAGTATACGATGAGCGGCCACGGAGCCTGGACTCCCAGGAGCGCCCTTCTGAGATTCTGAGCTTCCTGCACAGGCCCCTTATCTTGAAGGCACAGAGCAGTCTGTGGAGGGACCACATGGAAGTCTGCTCTTTAGAAGAAGCTGCCACCATGTTTCTGGAAAGTGGGAATAACGCAGATGGCAGATCATCAACTTTTTTCTTCTCCTTCTCCTTCTTCATTTTTTTTTTTCTTCTTCTGTACTGGGGATGGAACCCAGGAACAGTCTACCTACAGGCTCACCCCAGCCCTATTTTTTTTATTCTTTATTTTTAAACAGGTGCTCCCTGAGTTGCAAAGGACCTAAGAAGCTGAGGCTGTCAGTGAACCTCCTCCTGCCTCAGCCTCCCAAATGCTGGAATTAGAAGCGTGCGCTGCCACGCCCGGCTACAGATCCTTCTTATATCAGCACAGGGGAATTTTGTAAATCCAGACCCAAGTCCCTGGAGGGCAGTGGGCAGTAGCTTTAAACTTGGCTGCCCTTGGAATCCCCTGGGAAGCTTTTAAAAATATATGCAAACAGTCCCTGACTTACGCTGGTTTCAATTAGAATTTTTCAGCTTCACAAAGGTGTGAAAGTGATTATGTATTCAGCAAAACCCTACTTTGAATTCTGAATTTTGATCCCTTTCTGGGTCAGGGATGGCTGCAGTTTCCCGTCAGCCACGTGATGGCGGGGGAACAATGGGCACTGGAGTGTGCTGCGCTGCCAAGCGAGGACGTCCGGTAGGTTAGGCGTGTGGAATGCTTTTTTTTTTTTTTTTTTGTAATAGGGATTGAATTCAGGGCATCCTACCTCTCAGCTACACCCCAGCCCTATTTTCTTTTTTATTTTGAAACAGAGTCTCGCTAAATTGTTGAGGTTGGCTTTGAACTTGAGATTCTCCTGTCTTAACTTCCTAAATACTGGGATTACAGGCGTGCAACACTGTGCCCGGCTTGTAATTTTTTGTTTTTGTTTTTTTACTGGGGATGGAACCCAGGGGAATTTTACCTTGAGCCACACCTCCAGCCCTGTTTTTTATTATTGATTTTGAAACAAGATCTCAGTGAGTTGCAGAGGGCCTCACTAAGTAGCTAAGGCTGTCTGCGAACTACGATCCTCCTGTATCAGCCTCCCAAATGCTAGGATTACAAATGTGCGCCACCACGCCCAGCTCTTGGAAAACTTTTTTTTTTCAGTACTGGGGATGGAAACCAGAGGCATTCTCTCTCTGAGCCACACCCCCAGCCCTAGGGTTTAGTCTTTTTAAAATTTTTGAAACAGGGTCTCACTTGAGTTGCGAAGGGCCTCGCTAAGTAACTGAGGCTGTCCATGAGCCGCGATCCTCCGGTCTCCGCCTCCCAATCCATTTTTGACCTAAGATAGTTTCACCTTCTGATGGGTAACCTCACTGTAAGCCAAGGAGCACCAGTACTAATGGCGGTGCTCCTTGGCCCACGTCTCAAGAGCTGTATTTGTCCGTGATACCTGTGGGCACTGGGATTCTAAGAACTTGCCCCATGAGTCTAACGTGTGGCCTAAATTGCAAAGCACTCCTCTGTGGGAAGACAGCTCAGCTGCCATGTCTGTTGGCGACACTAGTCAGCTTTAGTGTTGATTTCTCATCCTGGCAGTGACCTGTGGTAGGATGAGGGCAGGTCGGAGCAGAACACCCCATGTTCCAAAGCTCAGGTGGCGGGCCAAGGCCGGAGGGGCCTCTGGGTTTGAAGCTGAGGGAGGGACAGGTTCTCCTCTGGGATGCCTTCCCAGAAGGGCTCTTCACTCCTCCTGCTCTGCTCAGACACAGCACGCACAGGGGCAGGAGCTTTAGTGCCGCCTACAGCCTGTGGGCTCAGAGCTCCAGGAGGCCGGGAGCCAGCCTGGGTCAGCTCTGCGGCCCGACCGCCCGGCCCAGGGAGCAAACTCCGAACCCCTACCGCTTGGCTTTGCTGCCTGCCTGACCTGGTCCCTGGCTATTTATGGAATGGTCACATGCTGTCCACTCCCTGGCCCCGAAACCACCACCAAAAGTGGTGGAGGAGAGTTGGGGGTCAGTGGTGACGGCAGCATTGGGTTCCACCATGGGCTTATGGTATGAAAACCCCAATTTCCAGTGGGGTCAGTGGTTCGTTCCCCCCCCCCCAGCTAGGGGACCACAGGCTGGGAGAAGAGAAGTGAGGCCAGGCAGGGGGTACCGAGGGCCGAGTGAACAGGAGACCATGGCTCCTCCTGTTACTGACTCAGTGGCTTGGGCCCTCCCCTTCTCTGTGTAGAAATATTCTGGATTCAGCTGGGCCTAGTGGGGCACGTCTATAATCCCAGTACTAGGGAGGCTGAGTCAGGAGGATGGCAGATTCCAGGTCAGCAACTTAGACTCTCAGCAACCTAGCAAGACCCTATTTGAAAATTAAAAAAGAATAAAGAGGGCTGGAGGTGTAGCTTAGAGCTAAAATGCCTCTGGATTTCTCTCTCTCTCTCTCTCTCTCTCTCTCTCTCTCTCTCTCTCTCACACACACACACACACACACACACACACACACACACACACGGAGGAAGAGGAAGAAATATCCTGTATTCATTCCATAGGCAATCAGTTGACAGGGGTGCCACCCCACCCGGCCCCACCCCACCCACCCTCCCTCCAGCGTCCTCACCTGTCTGACAGCTGCCCAGACACGAAGGAGCCCACCAACACGCCTACGAAGAACAGGGAAGTGGTGAGGGGCGTCTTCCAGTCGTCCTCACACACCAGATTCCACTGCCAACAAGACAACATGCAGTGTGAGCCCAGCTCTGCAGGGCCCCGGCCCCGGCCCTGACCCCGGCCCCAGCCCCAGCCCCAGCCCCAGCCCCAGCCGGTGCCCAGGGAAAACTGGCCAGTGCCCAGGCCTGCCCTCCTCCCTTGCACCCTATGGCACAGGCCGCTCCTGATGACCATTCACTGGGCAAGTCACTCTGCTTCCTCTGAAGGGCAGGCGACAGCCCACTCTGCTTACATTACGTCGTAGGAAGCAAGGGACAGCAGCGGCAGTGGGCGCTGACCCTTCGGCTGGGCGGCCCTGTGAAGCGAAGCCCTGACGCCCAGCCCGGCATGGAGGGAAGGCACTTGGGAAGCCCAAGGGGCGGGCGGCTTTGTCCAAGGGTGAACAGTCTTCTCCCTTGCTGCAAAGGGCAAGGGCCCCGGGGGCTCTGTGACTTCATTTTCTGAGCAGATTCTTCCGGAAAGCTCTGTAGTCCCTGGTCCATTCATACCTAGGCCAAGCTTGGGGTCTGGGGCCTTGATCCAGGGTCCACCCAGCCCTCTCCAGGGCTCCCTGCCTCCCCTTCCCATCCTCCTCCACCCTGCACCCCCCTTCCCAGCAGCCTGGTTCCTCCGGTCCCCAGGGCCTGTGGGCTGCTATGGCTCTAACAAGTCCCTGCTGGTGGATCCATGAAGTGAGTTTCAGCTACAGTTTCGGTTCATAAGCTCATTTCCGCGCGCGCGCGCGCGTGTGTGTGTGTGTTTGTGCATGCTCAGCACATGCTCTACCACTGAGCTACATCCCGAACTTTCAACCAAAGTCGATCCAGTGAACTCTCAAGGGAAGTCACAAAGATTTCAAGGCACGTTTAATGACCTCTCACATATGTATGTAGGTACATTCTGGGCCTGGGGCTTAGAAGCGAGGCTGGCTACGCAAGGAGAGAAAAAAGCTGGAGGAAAGGCCCCTTGCCGCCCTCGGCCCCCTTCACTGGTTATCTGTGGAATCTGCAGAGCAATTCAGTTCTGATCCTCACAGCTTCCCTGAAAGCGTGGTCCATTCAAACACAGGTTCAAGGACTTAGACTTTACTTCCGTCTGCAGCAGAGAGAGGTGTTTCTTTGCTTTTCTTTTCTCTTTTCTTTTCTTTTTCTTTTTCTTTACAGTACTGGGGATGGGACCCAGGGGCATTCTACCTCCAAGCTACACCCCCAACCTATTTTTTATTCTTTAGTTTTTTGAAACAGGGTCTCACTGAGTTGCAAGGGTCCTCACTAGGTAGTTGAGGCTGTCCGCGAACCACAATCCTCCTGCCTCAGTCTCCTAAATGCTGGATTACAAGCGTGTGCCACCACACTCGGCTGCAAGAGGTGTTTCTAAAGATGCGTGCAAACAAAAAGTGTAGAACCAGAGCTGAGGGAGTCAGGAAATAAAAGGAGAAAGGCTGCAAAACCCACGGCAGGTGGAGACTGACCCGCCGGGGTCTGCCTGGGGCCAGACCGCTCCAAAGCTGGCAGAGACCACGCCTGCAGCTCAGCCCCCGGAGGCTCACAGGACCTCCACAGACCTGTGTTTTCTGAGTATTGAGACCTGAGAGCCTCTCCTGTAGGTTTCCCCCTGCAAAGGGGTGGCTCTGTGACCTGAAGGATCCTGTTACCAGAGACGCCCGCATCCTAGAGACAACAGCAAGAGTCAGAGGCTGCCCCGCACTGGACACGCAGCAGGGGCCAGGAACCCGCCAAACCTCCGCACAATCTGAGGGTTAATCTGAGATTGTGCTCAAAGTAGGGTCGCTTCCCGGGTGCTGGGGTTCGAATGTCCCCACTAAAACTCAGGTTGGAATTCAAGATATTAAGATGATCCATACTTCATCTGGCTGTGGTTATCTGGAGGTGGGCTTTGGGGGAGGTAACCAAGGTAAAGAGACCACAAGGGTGGGGCTCTAGTCCACTGGGACTGTGGCTTTATGGAAGAGGAAGAGAAATCCAGGCAGCGAGCCTGCTGTCTGACCCTGCGATGCCCTGCGCTGCCTTGGGCGTCTGCAGAGTTTCCCACAGCAGGAAGGACCACAAGAGATGCAGCTGCCCGACCCTGAACTGCCCAGCCTTCAGAACCCTGAGCTGAATAAACCTGCATTCTTTATAAAGTATCTGGTCTGTGGTATTCAGTTACAGCAACAACAACAAAAACAGATCAAGACTCCTGAGGCTCCTGAATGGGCTTCAGAGGAAAAGGCAACAGGCCCTCTCGTACCGCCTGTGCGAGTCATTAATTCATGTGCACTCATTAATTCAGAAGTGTATACCATCTACCTTCGCCTACCTGCAATTAACAAACCAAAGCTTTGGAAAGAGCTTGGGATCTGCCCCCGGCCTGCAGGGAGGTGAGGAACGAGGCCCCAGCGCTTCCTGGTGTGGAATGGAAACCAAGGCTTTGAGACTGGGGTCTGTGGGGGGGTCATAGAGAGTGAACAGGCTTGTGAGGCTGAGACAGGAGGATTGTGGTTTGAGGCCAGCTTCAGCTACTTAGTGAGGCCCTTTGCAACCCAGTGAGAGCCTGTTTTAAAATAAAGAATAAAAAATAGGGTTGTGGGTGTAGCTCGGAGGTAGAATGCCCCTGGGTTCCATTCCCCAGAAAGAAAGAAAGAAAGAAAGAAAGAAAGAAAGAAAGAAAGAAAGAAAGAAAGAAAAGGGGAGGGAGGGAAGAAAGGAAGAAAGAGAGAGAAAGAAAGAAAGAAAGGAAGGAAGGAAGGAAGGAAGGAAGGAAGGAAGAAAAGAAAGAAAGGGGCTTGCGAGATGCCACCTAGGGCCTCAAAGCCCAATCTACACCATGTCCTGCCTTCGACATGGACTCCAAAGTCGGGACAAAAGAGCTACTAACTCTGATCCGGACTGTGACCCCGTGAGACAACCGCTCCAGAAGGAGAGGGGGAGTCCTCCATGGCACCCCCTTGGACAGCACCAAGAAACCTCGGGCTTGGCGGGGGTGTCAACGTGTCTGCTATCAGCCAGCAGCCTTCCGTCAGCAACTGAGCAGAAAAGCACCTCCAGATACCAGGCCCTCTGCCTGTGGGTTTGCAGATACTGTTCTGCCGGGACTTTGACTTGGGGGTTTAGAGACAGGAAGAAAGAGGAAGGCTACTGAGTGTGGAACCAGGCTCTGCGAGCAAAGGTCGTGGGCAAATTGAAATTGCAGGACCCCTTGGTAGAAAATTAAGAATTTCAGGACATCAACAGCAGAGAGTGGAAGGCCAGTGTGGGGCCGTGTGTCGGCTCAGGAGCATGCCCCTGATGCCGGCCTGGCAGCGGGTCACGCCTGGTCTCTGTGGAGAATGGAGGAGAGGCTGAAGTCTGACCTGAGGCAAGGGAGGTGAGGGCCAGCTGCCCTAACTCTCCTCCCTGGAGGCTGTGCAGCTGTGACTCAAAGTCTCGCTGCCATCCTGAAGAGGTCCAAAGAGTCCCTCCAGCCTCAGACAGCACGGGCGGAAGCTATCTGCATGAAGTGGCCAGCTGCCTCAGGCCCACGCAGGGCGCCACCTGCTGTAGGGAACCCTGGCAAAGGTAGGTAGACCTCATGGCTGCCCATGGTTGGCTCTAGGGCTGGGCTCGCCCTTACGGAGGGACTGTGCTCAAGACATCTTTTTGGAAAGCTGCGAGGAACCCAGTGAATGAACATAGGACTGGCAGATAAAGTTCCAGCTGGGATCCAGGTGATTGGAGCCCCACAAGTCAGCTGCCAGCCCCAAGAGATGTGCTTTCCTCCAAAGGAATATAGTTGGGAGGCCAGGCCCCATCTGCCCCAGCCTCTTGGGATTTGATGGTATGTCTTGTGGCCCCACTAGCCAGGACCCAGAGGACCCTGTGGTTAACTGTGACATTGTAGATCTAGGGGGAAATCATCTTTTCCCTGAAGGGACAGAACTGTCTCTGTGGGTCTCTGCACATGGGAAAACATAGGCACACACAAATGTACATCAGGTTAGGGACTTGGAAGCTAATGGCGGATGTTCTCGTGAGGAGCTGGCCGGCACTGTTCTGGGGTATCACTCACACCCCACCGGGGATTGAACCCAGGAGTGCTTTACCTCTGAGCTATACCCCCAGTCCTATTTTATTATTTTTATTTTGAAGTAGGATCTAAGTTTCTGAGAGCCTTGCTAAGTTGCTGAGGCCGGCTGCAAATCTGCCTTCTGGCTCAGCCTCCCGAGTACTGGGATTACAGCATGACCCACCATGCCCAACTTAGGGATGTTCTTTTAGGCCCCACACTAACATTTTCAAAACATAGCTTACCCTCACCTCTGGAGACAGAGTAGGACCGGCACAGCTATATGCAGCGGGAGGCGCTGGACACACGCCCAGGGCTCCTAGATGTACCCATCCCAAGAGTCTCAGAGCAAGGTCGTCCTAACAGAGCAGAGGGGCTCCATGGAACTGGGCCCTGTGCCCTTCGGTTATGCTTTAAGAGGCAAAAATCCAACTCATAGGGTGAGGGGTGAAAAGTCGCTCTTGGCACAGAAGGACGCCTCTGTGCCTCCAGCGGTAACAGTACCAGGAAGAACAGCGGTGGCGTGGTGAAACCTTCCTGTCTAATGTTTTCTTGTGGCATCTCAAAGTCTCCACACAGAACGGGCACTCTTTTCAGCCTCATACGACAGGTGAACAGGCCAGTCCAAGTTCCCCTGGGGACTGGTGCGCACGCTTGTCATCCCAGTAGCTGGGAGGCTGAGACAGGAGGACGGCAGGTTTGAGACCAGCCTTAGCAACTCGAGCCCCTCGGGCTGGGGTGTTGGTTGGAGGTAGAATGCCCCTGGGTGCAATCCCCAGTACCAAAAAGTTAAAATTTAAAAAAGGAACTTGCTTACTCATCCGTTCAGCTGGCAGTGAGCACCTGCTCCGAGCTGGGATCTGTGCTCGGCACCAGACAAGGTTGCCGCTTCATGAAGCTCAAGGTCGAGCACACCTTATGGGACAACCAGGTGTGCGCGTGTGCGCGGCTGAGCCCGGCAGTCCCGGAGGGGCGGGCTCTGTTCTGGGCCACTTCTCTCTGGCTCTCAGGACAGAGAGGAAAGCAGGCACCCCAGCCCCTTCTTCAGCAGAAGAACAGGGTCCTAAAACCTGAGAAAGCCTAAAACCTGTGCGGTCATATTTTAGATGACTTCCTCCCACACAGAGCTAGGCGCATGGTAGATACTTAACAAATTATTGATGAGCAGAGGCCAAAGGAGGAAGAACAACCGCAGAGCGGAACACGCGTGGCTCTAGAGTAATGCAGAGCGGAACACGCGTGGCTCTAGAGTAACGCAGAGCGGAACATGCGTGGCTGTAGGGCTGGAGCATGCTGCACCCTGTACTTTGAAAAGTGCCCTCAACCTTGGACTCTTCAAGTACTGAAAGTCTGGAGGTACTAGCCTCTACCGAAGCCATAAAGGACCATAAAGATAAGTGGCCCGGTCCCCTGCAGAGCGCGAGCGCGCTGGGAGGCAGCGGGTGTGCAGCACGGAGCTGAGGCTTTCTGGGGTTCTGCCACCTCTCCCACCTCTGTCTGTGGACCAGGCCACCCATCCACCTCTCTCAGCTGCTTCTCCGTGGGCGAGAAGCGACGACAATCCCCCTTCCTGGGTTTGTCGTGTGCATCGGACAAAACACTAAGACCTGACGTTACAGACCTCGCTGAATGGTGGTTCCCTCTCTACCAACCCACGCCTTTGTCCCAAGCGAAATCACAACTTAAAATGGCATGCTGTATACGCAACGCGGTAAACCTGCCTAGGTGAGAAATAAAGTCCTTCTATTCAATTACTAAAAACTGGAAAAGCTCTTACCATAAGGTTTACAATCCTTTCATAAGTGGCCTTTAATCCCAAAGATGCTGTGAGTGAAACATTAGCAATGGTCCATTTAAGAATTTAACAAAATGGGTTTCTAGTGTCCCCTTCCTTCCAGGGGAAAGTAAGAAGCAACAGTTAATGATAGAATTTACATCCACCCCAGTTCCTTCTTTATAACTTGGCTGTGATTTAAGGCTGGAAATGTCTTGGCCATCTGCAAAATAAAACAAACAAGAATAATAAAAAATCTCTGAGTATGTAATTCTTTTGTGTAGGACAGCTTCATTGAGATATAACTTACATACTCTGGCACTCGCTCTTGTCCCGTGTGCAGTTCGGTAGTTTTAAATGTAGTCACGGAGTTGGGCAAGCGTCAGCACTAATTTTAGAACGCTTCATCATCCTTGAAGAAACCCCACGCCCATCAGCAGGCACACCCTACTCTCTTCTCCCAGCCCCTGGCAGCCACTAACCGACGTTCTGACTACACGGATCGGCCTGTTCTGTCCATTTCATGGACACAGAAGCATGTCCTACGTACTCCGTAAGTACTGGCTTCTTTTGCTGAGCACGAGGTTTGCAAGGTCATCCGTGCTGTAGAAGCACGAGTTCATATTTCATTCCTTTTCTGATTAAATACTATTTTATAGCATTGACACACATACATACATATACAGCTGTACATACACTGCATCCTGTTGACCTCAATAGGTACTTGGGTTGTTTCTAATTTGAGGCCACTATGGATAAAGCCGCCATGAACATTCGTGCAGATTTTGTGCGGGCGTGTATTTCCAGTTCTCTTGGGCATATACGTACCAGTGGAACTGTTGGTCATGTGGGGCAACTATGCTTAGCCTTCTGAGGAATGCCCAATCTGCTTTCCAAAGTGGCGACACCGCTTTGCGACCTCTATAGCCGTGAATGACGGCTTCCATTTCTCCCTGTCCCTATGAGCACTTCATATGCCTCTGTTTACATTTTGACCAACCCAGTGAGTTTAAGAGCTATCTCACTGTGTTTCTGCTTTTCTCTCTGGTAGTGGAGATTGAACCCAGGGGTGCTCTTCCACTGAGCTATCTCTCATCCCTTTTGATGTTTTATTTTGGGACAGGGTCTCCCTAAATTGCCAAGGCTGGCCTCAAACCTGTAATGCTCCTGTCTCGGCCTCTAGAGTAGCCGGGATTATAGGCATGTGCTACCGTGTCCACTTCTCATTGTCCACTGCCCAGTGACTAATGAAGTGGAACACGTTTGTACTGAATCTGTACATCTGCTTGGAGAGTATTGCCTAACAATGAGTTTTTTTACTCCATGAACAAAACACAGAGTATCTTTCTAGTTATTTTGTTCTTTAATTTCTTTCAGTGGTATTTCACAATTTTCAGAGTACAAATACCTGAATTATTGGTTAAATTTATTCCTGAAGAAATTCCTGAGTACTTTATGTAACCCAGCACCGCCAGAAACAAATTCTGTTTCTGGGTATTTCGGGACGTCTTTGTCTCTTTTCTGAAAGAGTGTTTTGCTGAATATATGAAGCTTCATTGACAGTTTTTTTTTTCTTTCAGCAATTAAAATGTCACCCATTGTCCTTGGTCTCTATTATTTCTTACAAGAAGTCACAAGATAATCTTACTGGACTTCCTCTATATGTAACAAGTCATACTTTTGCTTCTTTCAGTATTTTCCACTGGTCAGTTTTGCCATGGCGTATCAGGGCGTGGATTTCTTTGTGGTTATTCTACTTGGAGCTTGTTGACTTTCTGAGATGTGTAGATTAACAGTTTTCATCAAATTTGGGAAGTTTTTGGCCACTCTGAGGGTCCTTTTCTCCCTCCATTCTTCTGTTCTCTTCTACAATTCCCAGTATTCATACACTGTTGTATTTGATGGGGATCCACATTTTCCTGGAGGGTCGGGCCTGTTCTTTTTCTTTTTTCTGTCCTGTTCTTGGGATTGTATAATTTCCAATCTTCTCTTTGCAAGTTTGCTGATTCTTTCTTCTGCTTGTTCAGATCTTCTGTTAAGAGGCTCTGGTGAGTATTTTAGTTCAATTATTGTACATTTTTACACCAGAATTTCTATTTGGCTCTCTCTTATGTAGATGTAGATGTATTGCTATATTTTATTGGTAGTCTGTAGTTGATGGGCTGGTTTCTTCATACCTTATTTTATTTTTTTAGTACTGGGAACCGAACTCGGGGACATTGTACTTACGAGCCATATTCCCTGCCCTATTTATTTTGAAACAGGGTCTTGCTAAATTGCTAAGGGACTTGCTACATTGTTGAGACTTGGCTTAAACCTGTCATCCTCCTGTCTCAGCTTCCCTAGTACTGAGACTATAAGCATGTACTACCAATGCCTGGCTTTTATTTTACTCGTGTGTGTGTGTGTGTGTGTGTGTGTGTGTGTGTGTGCTACTGGGGATAGAACCCAGGGGCATTCTACCTCCGAGCTACAACTCCAGCCCTATTTTTTATTCTTCATTTTGAAACAGGGTCTCACTGAGTTGCAAAGGGCTTCAATAGCAGCTGAGGCTGTCCATGAACCATGATCCTCCTGTCTCAGCCTCTCAAATGCTGGGATTACAAGTGTGTGCCACCACACCCAGTTCTTATTTTATTTTTAAAAGCATAAGCTCCTTTGGTTTTTTTTTAACGTATTTATAATGCCTGCTTTTAAATCTTTGTTAAATCTGAAATATAGGTCCTCTCAGGCTGTTTCTGTTATGTGGTTTTTAAAAAAAACTTCCTTATGTATGTAGGTCAAACTTCCATTATTTTTGCATTACAATTTTTGTTAAAAACGGAGCACTTTACGTAATAGATTGTAGAAACTGGACGCTGACACCAACTGCCATTCTTATTTCATGATCTTTCATTAAGCTGTCTGCCTCTGCAAGTATCACACCCAACTTTTAGGCTCCATTAATTGCTGGGTAATTTCTTTATTGCTTTTGACAATGCCCAGAGGCATAAACTGTCTCTCGGTCCAATTCAACTAAATTCAAGCCCCTATGTAGAAAGTCGTTGAGTTTTTTCTTTTTACTTTATTAAAAATACGTCTTTATTTTAGAATTTCTAATAATAACATATATGATGGATATGGTTTTATTCCCTTTTCAATACAATTTAAACATGCATATACTATAAAACCTATAATTTCTTTTCTGGATCTAATAATCACAGATTTTATACTGTAGCAAGTATCTTAAAAATTTAAGCCAATGGCATAAATATTCAGTTAAAATCTGTAATGAGAAGCTGGGCATGGTGGCGCACGCTTGTAATCCCAGTACTTGGGAGGCTGAGACAGGAGGATTGCAGGTTCGCAGCCAGCCTCAGCAACTTAGTGAAACTCTGTTTCAAAATAAAGAATTTTTAAAAAGGGCTGAGGGTATAGCTCAGAGAGAGAGTTCCATCCCCAGAACCCGCCCCACAAATTTGTAATGAGAATATATTTCCTCAATTCAGCCTGCACGGGCACCAAGGTGTTTAAACACAGACAAAATGCAGATACAACCTAAGGTTTAAAACATTACCGTGGTATGAAATCACATCACAATTTTGGAGTCTGCAGTCCAATGCCTTCGTGTGATTCCCTCATGCGTTGCTAACGGCACCGAATCCGCCTTGATCGGGACCGTAGCGTCCGACGTCCCACGGGCTCCGACGTCCCACGGGCTGCTCTCCGTCCCTCCCTGGCTCCGTCTGATAAACTCGGGGCGCTGTGGGTTAGCTCGCTGACCTGCTGGAACGCCTGGTCTCCTCTAAGGTGCTTGCCACAAAATCTCCGCTTTTTTCAAGAGCCACTGCAGGCTTGACTGTCTACACCTTCTGTTCCTTGTAAAGTAGACCCCTGCGGGCAGCTCCCGAGCGCCTTCCTGTTCTTTTGAACTGCGCCTTCCCCTGGAGAAGGGTGGCAGGGTTCGGTCAGGGGCCCGTGTCCCTGACCCGTGGCACCTGGGCAGGCCTCCATCATGAGCGGAGCTGTGCGTTACGGGATCCCTCGTGTCCTGGCTACTCCCGCCGGCTTCACGCCTCTGCCACTCAGAGCCCAGGGGAGGCGGGTTAGAGGGTGGGCAGGACCACCAAGAGAATCACTCCCGTCTTCTGCACCGAGTGGTGTGGGAACAGTGGCGGGGTGACTCTGGGGCCACTGAGTCCTCACTGTTCTTATCAAAATAGTAAAAAAAAAAAAAAAAGTAGATTTTTTTAGGATTGACCGCAGAGGCGGTCTACCTCTGAGCTACACTCCCAGGCTATTTTTGTTCTTATTTGGAAACAGGGTCTCTCTAGGTTGCTGAGGCTATCCTCAAATCTGCTGTCCTCCTGTTTCAGTCTCCAAATACTGGGATTACAGGCACGTGCCAACACGCTCGGCTTAGTATTAGTAACTATTGTTTATTATTCCTTGAATAAATGTTTCTTCATTTCCTGTATGCCTTAGGACAATTTCCAGAAACTGTGTGTGTGTGTGTGTGTGTGTGTGTGTGTGTGTGTGTGTGTGTGTGTAAAACAAGCAGTTCGTATTTGTCTCACTGGGAAGCAAGTCTGAGGATGCCCTCCCACTGCCACTTGGGAAGTCGGAGAATTTCTGCGTGTGCTTTTGATTTGTAACTCCTCCCTGGAGAACTTGTAATCTCCCAAATAGGCCAAAGCTTCTGTGCTTCTCTGTCTTCTGAGCCCAGCCGGGCCTCCAACTTAGAATCCTTTTGCCTCAGCCTCTTGAGTGGCTGGGACTCCAGATGTGTGCCACTGTTCCAGCATATTCTACTCATTTTCATATTAAGGTGTGTGTGTGTGTGTGTGTGTGTGTGTGTGTGTGTGTGTGTGTGACTAAGGATTGAACCCAGGGAATTCTGTCCCTGGGCTACATCCCCAGCCTTATTTTATTCTTTATTTGAAAATAGGAGCTGGGTGTGGTGGCACAGGCTTGTAATCCCAGCATTCGGGAGGCTGAGACAGGAGGATCGCAGGTTTGCAGCCAGCCTCAGCTACTTAGTGAGGCCCTCCGCAACTTAGTGAGACCCTGTTTCAAAATAAAGAATGAAAAATCAGGCTGGGGGTGTAGCTCAGAGGTAGAATGCCCCTAGGATCAATCTCCAGTACGGCAAGAGAGAGAGAGAGAGAGAGAGAGAGAGAGAGAGAGAGAGAGAGAGAGAGAAAGGAAGGAGGGAGGGAGGGAGGGAAGGAAGGCAGGCTCACTAAGTTGCTGAGGCTGGCCTCCACCCTGCAATTCCTGTCTTAGCCTCCTAAGTCCTGGGATTTCACGCATGCACCACCACGTCAGGCTTCATATTGGGTTATTTTTTTCATTGCTGAATTGTAAGCATTCCTTTATATCTTTTGGATACAAATCATTTATCAAATATACTGTTTTCAAGTGTTTTCCCCCATCCTGTGGGTCCTCTTTTTGGTGACTGAATTATTCTACTCTTAGTCCTCTTTACAAATAACTGACCTAGCCGGGCATGGGGGCACACACTTTTCATCCCAGTACTTGGGAGGCAGAGACAAGAGGATTGTGTAGGTTCAAAGCCAGCCTTGGCTACTTACTGAGGCTCTCAGCAACTCAGTGAGACCCTGTTTCCAAATAAAGAATAAAAATAGGGCTGGGGATATAACTCGGAGGTAGAATGCCCCTGGTTTCCATCCCCAGTACCACTAAAAAAAAAATAATAAAAAAAATTATAACTGACCTAGGAGGCTGCTAAACCTTACACTGTTCTCAGTATCTTTCATCTTTTAGATCAGACATAAAACAAAAGCCTTGATAGACAGGGGGGGTGCGGTGCAGAGTCTGCGGTCACTGGAGGCCAAGCCGAAGCCAGCCAGGCCTTCAGGCAGGAGTGGGAACGGGTGGGGTGGGGGAGGGGCGCAGGGACCTGGATCCGCCCCTGGCATCGGGCACTGGTGGCCGTTGTCCGTTTAGCAAGACCCTCCTGCTCCAAGACGGGAGCAAGTGGAATGCGGTTTGTGAAGCCCCGAGGGTGCGGGAGGCTCTGGGAGGTGCCAGCAGCGCCCCCAGCGTTGGCCAGCCATAGTCCTTGCTAAAGCACAGAAGTAAAAACAGCCTTCCCCAGAACCTCCCTTCCCTCTGCCCCATCTCCACAGGGGATCCTGAGCCACGCTAAAGCCGCCGCGGGGTCAGTTAAGGAGGCATACCTGCCTTTGCCTTAAAAAAAATCCACGGGAGCCAGCCACAAAGGAGGGGTCCCAGGGGCAGCCCCTGGCGGCCCCACCGAAGCCTCATCTTGGTGCCTTGGAGTCTGTCTGCAGGTTCTGCCGTCCACAAGGAGGACGGGCAAAGTCTATTTGCCCAGGGACTTGGCAGGGAGCGCAGGTGAAGCCGACCGTGCAGCCAAGGCACATTCTGAGATCCCGGGGCTGATGTCAGAGGGACCCAGCTGGGCGGCAGCGGGCAGACAGTTTGGGACCCGGCGCTGATAAACAAACAGGGAAGCACATGGGCAGAGCCGGGAGCCCTGCCGCCTGTCTGAGCCCCAGCACAAGCTGCTGTCTGAAGCACGGCCTTCAGACTCAGTTCTGCCTCATCCCCGCAGAATCTGTGCGGGCTCCGCTGGGCTATTTGGTTAATGTTCACGCTCTCCAGACCAGCTGCCGTGTCCTGGTGCAACTTGCAGGCGTGATGGGAAATCCGCCCACAGCAGCCGGCCCATGCCAGGCATATTCCCTACATAGTTCCCCGAGGCCGCCCGCCTCCCCACCACCCTGGCCCACCTTGGGGCTGGTTCGGGAATCAGTGTATCCCGCCGCTGTCCTGACCCTGGGTCCTGGGAAAGGTGGCACGAGGCTCGTGCCTCCGGCAAGCTCTTAGCTGGTGGCTTTACCATGCCTGAGGGCACGAGCGCCAGCAGCTCCACCCAGGCTCCTTCTGCCACTGCTGAAGCCCAAATGCAGCAGGGTGTGGCAGCGGCCCTGTCTCAGGCTACCGCTGGCCTGCCGAGAAGGTGTCGTCTCCCAGGCCACTGCCTCAGTGTCTCCAGCCCTCAAACCGGGGGTGGCGGGGGCATCCAGGCTACCTGAGGCTATTCCACGCGAAAGAGGCAGTGGTTATGGCAAGAGCCAGCCCGTGCCCAGATCCTGCCCGGGAGCCGGCTTACCTCTGCTGCCCGCCCTGCTGCTCTGCTGAGGAGCCGGGAGCCCCGGCAGGCAGGACACTGGCCACGCTCCCTGCTCCTTCGGCTCGGGCAGGAGGTGCCAAGCCTGCTCACACACAGGGTCTTGGTGTCGGTGACACTGAAGAGCTATAGGGAAGGCCCCGCCATGGAGACGGAGGCCTCGCCACCGTAGGTCTGTGATAAAGGCCCCATTGGTTGTTGGACTGGGATGCTCAGAATTCCTTCTTTCCCTAATCGAAGCTCTAGTCCCATCCCAGACCCTTCCCCGCGCTTCTCGTCTTCCTGACCAGCTGTCCCCGCCCCACGGGTAACTAAGCTACTAGATGGCACAGGGTGTCTCCACCAGGGCAAATACAACCGCCTCCAGCCCCATATCCAGGGACCCAGAAAGGACCTTGCCCTGAACGTGCACACCCCTTTTCCTTAAAGTAAAAAGCAATTTGGTTTGAGGTAGGACAACTGAAGGAACAAAGTAACTAAGGACAGTACTGGGTTATAACTGAGGAAAGAGAAGAAACATGCGTGCTCCTGTACTGATGGTAATCAGTGGTTACACAAATAAATAAATGGGTGTGGAGGGGAAGCTCTCCTCTCCAGAGGATTTCCACATCACCACCAGGAAAATGCTAGAGTATTAGTCATTTCAGTCGAGGTCTGGTGACGGGTGCTGTAAGCACTTTGCAAAAGTTTGAGGAGACACAGGATTGTGTATTACCTCAAAGTATCTTCCCCAAGACACTTATTAACTATGAAGGAGGAAATAGTAGCTTACAATGGAGAAAGTCAGCAGAATCCACTTAACCAAGTGATCCAGGTTAATACCTCCAGGAATTAAGACACATCTACATTATGTACCCACTGGTATGATACACTGAGGACGCATCGATGGTATTTTTTTTTTTATCCAAAAGTGCATACTACCATCTGATCATGAGAAAAAATTTACACAAATCCAAACTGAGGACATCCATCAAAATAACTCATAAAATGTGCGAGGAGCCAGGTGTGGTGGTACACGCTTGTATCCTGCGCCTGGGAGGCCGAGACAGGAAGATAGCAGGTTTGAGGCCAGCCTCAGCAACTTATCAGGGCCTTCTGCAACTTAGTGAAATAGGGCTGGGGGTGTAGGTCAGAGGCAGAATGCCACTGGGTTCAATCTCCAGTATTACAAAAAAACACTGTGACAAAATATATATAACATAAAACTTACTATCTTAGCCACTTTTAAATATACAGCTCAGTAGAGTTCACATGGCTGAGCAACAATCCCTAGAATACTTCATCTTGTAAAGTGGAAACTAGACACCTAACTAATGACAACTTCTAACCCCACCTTCCTCCAGCCCCTGGCGACCATCGTCTATGTTCTGTTTCTACAAGGGACTACTCTTCATAACTGGCAGAAGTGAAATCATACAATATTTGTTTGTTTGTTTGTACTGGGGATTAAATCCAAGCTACGCCCCCAGCTCCCCCCTCTTTTTATATTTATTTATTTATTTATTTATTTATTTATTTATTTGGTGGTACTGGGGTTCCTGGAAGCCCTTCTATCTCCGGGCTACACTCCCAGACCTATTTTTACATTTTCATTTTGGAAACAGGCTCTCCTAAGCCAGCGCGCGCGGCTGGCTTCGAACCTGTGCGATCCTCCTGTCTCCGCCTCCCAAGCGCGGGGATTACAAGCGTGCGCCACCACGCCCGGCGTTCCCCCCTCTTTTTAAACAGGGTCTTGTTAAGTTGCTGCGGCTGGCGAACCTGGGCTTCTCCTGTCTTGTCTCTCAAGTACTGGGATTATAGGTATGTGCCACCATGCCTGGCGCCATGGTTCTCTCTCTGTGACTGGCTTCTTTCCATAAGCATCATGTCTTTGAGGCTCAGGATTCTGTAGTATGTGTCAGAATTTGCTTTCTGTTAAAGCTGAGTATATAATACTATCCATATACACACTACCTACCCATATAAACATTGTATCCATGTATATAAACATTGTGCCTGTCTACATATACATCGTGTCTATTTGTCTGTTGTTAGATACAAGGGTTGCTGCTTCCACGTTGGGCTGTTTTAAATAATGCTGCTATGAACATGGGTGTACAACTATCTCTCTGAGACCATGCTTTTAATTCTTTTGGGTATATACCCAGAAGTGGAACCACTGGATCATATGGTAATTGTATTTTTAATTTTTGAGGGACTGCCATATTATTTTCCATAGCAGCAGTGCCCCGTTACATTCTGCTGTAGTTTGGATCTTAAATGACCCCCAAAGGCTCATGTGTCATAGACTTGGCCTCCTGTTTGGTGCCACTGGGAGGTGGTAGAAACTTTAATGGTGGGTCAGAAGAAGGGTTTAGGTTGGGGCCGGGCATGCCCTTGAAGAGGACTATGGGACCCTGGGCCCTTCCTCTTCCTCTCTATGGTGTCTCCACCATGAGCTGAGCAGTTTCACGTCACTAAACACTTGCCACGATGTGTTGCCTCACCACAGGCCCCAAAGCAATGGCACCAACTGATCATGACCTGGAATCTCTAAAACCAGGAGCTCAATTAAACCCGGTCTCTGTACAAGTCGATTGTCTCGGGTGCTTGTTTTGTTACAGCAACGGTAAGCTGACTGATGCACATCCCTACCAGCAATGCACAGGGTTCCGATTTCTCCGCATTCTTACCAGCACTTGTTATTTTCGGTTTTTCACTTTTGCTGATAGCCACCCAGAACTCTTTATGCCACCGTTCCTCTGGGGAGAGCCACCCATCCTACTCAACCTTGATGTTTGCTTCTCTCCCTCCCTCTTAGCCACCAGTGCTCTTCTACCTTTGATTTTACTCCCCCTACCCCAAAAGCTGGCAAGGAAGGGGACAGCTGCTGGAGAAAGTGCACATCTGTGATGCTAGCTGCTCAGGAAGCAGAGACAGGGAGGTTGCAAGTTCAAGGCCAGCCTGGGTAACTTAGAGAGATTCTGTCACAAGAAAAAGGGGCTGGGAGTGTAGCTCAGTGGTAGACTGCTTGCCTAGCATGCCCAAGGCTGTGGGTTTGATCCCCAGAAACACATACACACACACACACACACACACACAATAATAATAATAATAATAATAATAATGATGCACAAATCTGGCTTTGCAATTTCCTCACTCACTATCCTCCCAATAAAGCCAACTCTCCAGAATACCACCAACCAGCCCTGTAGGCCTTGCCAGCCTCCCGTCATCCCCTAGGCTCCAGCTCCTGACCATGGGAATTCCATTCCCAGAATCTTCCTAGAGTGCTCCCTCATTTTATGATTCCACAGAGGGTAATTTTTTACCCCAGGTGACATAACAAGCAAGCCATGATTTGAATTCAGGCTACAGAACCCTGATATCCAGGGTTGGTGTTAGCCCTCTGTGTGTGTGTGAGTGTATGTGTTTACTGGAGATCAAACCCAGAGACATTCTATCTCTGAGCTATATCCTAAGCCCCTTTTTAAATTTGTTTTGTTTTGGGACAGGGTCTCACTAGGTTGCTGAGAGTGTTGCTAAGTTGCTGAGGCTGGTCTCAAACATATGACCCTCCCGTCTCAGCCTCCAACTACTGGGATTCCAGGCGTGCACCAACACGCCTGGTGTGTTTGTTTTGTGACAAGGCCAGTGTGCCCCCGGGCATCTGAGTTCTGAGGTAGTACCCATGTCCCAGTTGTCTACACCCTAGGGCCCAGCACAAGGCCAGACACATGCTCTGATGATTGCCACACTGCGCCTAGGGAGGGGGATAACAGACCAATCCCCCTCCGTGGGAGGAACACAGAGGAGAGAGCTAGAAGCCAGAGTCCTACCAGCCTCATCAACAGCAGGACACTAGCCCACGGGGGACACTCTTCTGGAGTAGGGCGTCCCCTACTGATGTTCAACAGGAACTCCGGAGGGGGAGTGTGCATACATCCTGATTCCTGAAACTTAGAGAACGTACTAGCAAACCACTTTGTGGCACGCGCTGGAGACCCTGCCCTCCGACAGCACGAGGCTCATGTCCTTCCCCGAGAGCCTTGAGACCAGGCTTCTGCCTCTTCCCGTTCCTTGACCCCAACTAGAATCCGGAGTTCTCTGTTCCCTTTTGGAGAAATTGGGGCCTCGGGGCAGGAGCATTTCGGCTCAAGGCCCTCCTCTGCGTTGGCCACTGGCCTCAGCAGGGTCCCCTGCGCCCCTCCGCTCATCGCAGGCAGGACGGTGTCTCAGAGACCTCACCTGGGGCAGCCAGGGGCCTCCCTAGAACAGCACCCAGGATCTCAGGAAATAGCGTCTGTTGTGAAACTCAGAAAAGGGAAAAGACAGTTGGTGACAGCCCTCTTCTCCGCCCCCTCCAGACCGGACAGAACGGTTCAGGGGTGAGATTGCGCTTGGATTGCACACCTGCTGCTAGGCGCACGACCTGGCCCGGTGCCAGGGTGCCAGGCAGGGCCGAGCAGGAGGCCAACGCCACGAGGGCTGCGGAGGCCGAGGGGCGCTCCGTCCCCGCGGGGGCTGCCACCCACCTCGGTCACGATGGTGGTCTCGTAGACGTCGCGGCTGAAGTCCCAGCCGTCCAGGCAGCTCTCCTGCTCCAGGCCGTCCAGGTCCACGTCGCGCCCCGGCTCCAGCCCCAGCGCCGAGAAGTTGGCGAGCGCGGCCAGCCGGTAGCGGCGGCAGCGGTGGGGCAGCTCGCGGCCGTCCAGCAGCACCGTCGGGGCGCTGTGGTTGCGCCAGGCCAGGCTCAGGTTGGCCGAGTCGGGCACCCGGCAGCGGTGCTCGGGGGTCCCGGCCAGGAAGACCACGGACATGCCGTTGAAGCCATTGGGGATGATGCTGGCGCTGAGCAGGAAGAAGACGAGGCGCTGGAAGGGCCCCCACTCGCCCAGGAAGGCGGTCACCTCCTCGTAGTCCCGCATGCTCCCCGCCGCGGGGCTGCCCGGAGGATGGCGGGGCCTCCCGGGCACCGGACGGCCGGGGAGTCTGGGCTGCGGGCGGCGGAGCGTCCCCGGGAGCTGCTGCCGCGCGGGGAAGACGCGACCACACCCCCATCCCGGCCGAGGGCGAGGGCGTGGCTCCGGAGGCCCCGCCCCGGCCCGCCCCGAAGCCCCGCCCCCGGCGCGCCCGGGCTGCCAGGCCTCTCCGCTCGCCCGGGGGCCGCCCGGCGCCAGGTGGTCCTCGGCGACCCCGAGCTCGGCCCGCGGGAGGGCGGCGGAGGGCGGGCCGAGCCGGATCCGGGCCTTTGGGCGCCCTCGCGCCTCCTCCGCCCGCCCCGCCGGGTCCGGAGTCCTCCGGCTGTCCCAAATGCAGAGTCTGGGCACAATGGGCGCGGACCGGCGAGTCGGGGAACCTCTGCGGGAGGCAGGGCGGCGGGAACCCGCGCTGCCCTCTGCCGCCAGGCGCTAGTGGCTGGCACCAGCTGCCGGAGATCACTTTCCACCGGTTTTAGGAGGGCTCCAGCAGTTGCCAGCCAGCGGCGCCTGGAAATCGTCCTTGGGACAACCGGGAGCCTCACCTTGAAAAGCGGACACAGGCCCAGGGCCTGCGGGCCTGAGCCCGAGCAAAGTCACCTTGGGCCAGAGATGCTCCGGGACCAAAGGGGATGGGGGCAAGGGCCGCTGGGTTGCCCCGGGGTGGTCCCCAAGTCCTCTGGGGTCCCTACAGAAGACTTCAAGACAGAGCCTGGCCTGTTTGTAGAGCGCAGCGCGGGGGCCCAGGCTGCCACCAAGCCTGGGCTCTGTCTGATTTTCCTCTTCTCTCTCTACCCACGCCTCCAGGCTCCTTTACCGGGGCAGGCTGCCAGAGCCTTCCTGGACTTGGAAGGCCTTATGTTTGCAGAAAGGCTCACCCCCAGTCCAAGAATTTAGGGCGGGGGAGAGGGAGGAGGGAAGAGAGGAAGGTTCCATTAGGCACCCAGATCTGGAAAGCTTACCAAAGAGGATCCACAGCTCCTCCTCCTCCTCCTCCTCCTCCTCCCCCTCCCCCTCCCCCTCCCCCTCCCCCTCCACCTCCACCTCCTCCTCTTTCTGTTTTCTGCCCAGTGCCCAGATATATACATCCCTCTGGTGTTGTGTGAGCTAGCCAGGGCTGGAGTCTGAGTCCTGGGGATCACAGGACAGGCGGAATTGACTGACTGACCACCGCCTCCGTAAGTGGGGTTGCTTCCTTGGCCCTCATTAGAAGGTGGAGGGACACCTGCCTGTTTGTTTTTTTTTTAAGCATCCAGTCTGCCCCTCCCCTTGGGCTGGCCGCCCCACCTTGGGGCCTCAGTGTCCTCACTGTAATGTGTTCTGAAGTGCCAGGCCACACAGCCTGCGGATTCAGTGAACTAACGAGCGGGTTCCCTTCACTTTCAGAGTCTCTTTGAATGTTACGCTATGGCTGTCACTGCAGGTAGCTCGGGTTTCATCCTCCACCCCAGGTGGAGGCCATAACCAAAGCTGAGGGGAGATTGGCAGAGGAGGCTTATTTTGAGTAGTGACCCCAAGAAAAGTGAGAGACCAGGAACACGAAGAGGGGAGGAGATGAAGCCAAATAAGATGGAGACTGAGCAGGTCATTGGCAACCATCAGGATCAGGAATCACGTGTGGCAGAGCCTCTTGGATCCTGAGGCTAAGGCAAAATTAGCAATACCGATCCTTTCTTAAAATTCCGAGATGGTAGCTGCTTGAGGTAATGCATGCTTGTAATCCTGGTACTTGGGAGGCTGGGGCTGGCTATAGGTTTGAGGCCAAGGTGCAAAAACTTGGTAAGACTCTGTTTCAAAAAGACAAAAAAGGCCGGGCGTGGTGGCGCACACTTGTAATCCCTGCGTTTGGGAGGCAGAGACAGGAGGATCACGCAGGTTCGGAGCCAGCCTCGCTGGCTTAAGAGACCCTGTTTCCAAATAAAAATATAAAAATAGGTCTGGGAGTGTAGCCCAGAGGTGGAAGGGTTTCCAGGAACCCTAGTACCACCACCAAAATATATATATATATATATGTGTGTGTGTGTGTGTGTGTGTGTGTGTGTGTGTGTGTGTGTTCATTATAGATTTTTGCATTGAATTTTATTTTCATGCTGCATTAAAAAATACTATTATTTTTGAGTTGGGGTGGCTCTGTTGTGCAGGCTGGTCTTGAACTCCTGGCTCAAGCAACCGTTCCACCTCAGGCTCCTGAGCAGCTAGGACCATAGGGACGTGCCACTTTCCCCAGCTCCACTGTCTTGATCACTGAATTTCCTAGCGCCCCTGTCTGTTTTGCACCAGCAGGAGGCAAGCGCCTCACTCCCTTCACAGCCCCAGCCTTGCTCGCTGCGTTGCTATGAGCAACCAGGGTTTAATTCCACTGGCACCTTCTGAAGAGCCACAGAACGAAGGCACTTGATTCCCGGTGCTGTCTCCCCCACCCCAGCCACTCCCCCGCACTTCAGTTTGCCTTCCAGTGAGAGCTGGGCGGGTAGCACTCAGCTGAGCACGGGCCATCGCTCACAAACATCTGTGAATCCACCTGTTTTGCCCTCTATACAAAACAAGTGAGCAGGCTTATCAAGCTAGCCCAGCTGTGAGCCTGGGCTCAGCCTTTTCTCCCTGCAGCAGTGGGTCGCGTGGAACGCAGAAGCACCCCAAGAGGCTGCAGGTTTGAGTTAAGGGAGAAGCGTTGGTAGAGCTGAGGTCAGTGTTGTAGAGTTACCGACTCCATGCACCCCACTGAACGGCCTGGTTCTGACCCCAAATCTACCACTTCTGTACATGACGGGTCGCTGATGAGCTTACGTATTAGGATGAATTGATAGAGCCTGGCAGTACCCAGCTTCTACTGGGCATGTCTGGTTGCATAGACCTTTTCTAGATACTTGTACTGGTGCATTCTAGTCTCCCAGCACAATGTAGTTCAGAGTGGTGGAGGTACACGGCCACGCAGCACTTGGTGAGCGGCCCTGGCTCCCTCCCTCCCAGCTCCCCCCCCCCATACATGATGGGGGGGTTGGCATGGCAACCTCACATTTGTACTTAACTTCAATGGGAGTGCTTCCTTCATTAATTCCCCACCAGCACCCTGACCCTCCTGTAGACCCCCCATCGCTCCACTGGGGTTTCTCCTCCACTATTTATTTATTTATTTATTTGGTGGTACTGGGGGTGGAGCCCAGAGGCTTTCTACCTCCGGGCTATACTCTCAGACCTATTTTATATTTTATTTGGAAACAGGGTCTCACTAAGTTGCTGAGAGCCTCACTAAGTAGCTGAGGCTGGCTTTGAACCTGCGATCCTCCTGTCTCCGCCTCCCAAGCGCGGGGATTACAAGCATGCGCCACCACGCCCGGCTCATCTCCTCCACTGTTTAAAGTCCCTCTTCTATCCAGACCACTCCCTAGCCTCTACTCCCTGGCTTCTTTATGAGAGGAAACATAGGATTCTTCATTTCTGGGACTGGATAATCTCATTTAGCAAAATGTGTTCCAGGTTCGTCCATTTTCCTGAAAATGACATAATTTTGTTATTAATTGCTGAGTAGAATTCCACTCTGTGTATATCCCGTAATTTTGCAATCCATTCATCTGTTGATGGAGACCTAGGCTGGCTCCATAGTTTGGCTGTTGTGAATTGTGCTGCTACGAACCATGGTTATTCATATATTACTGTAATTTTCTGATTTTAGCCCCTTTAGAAAGATATCCAGGAGTGGTAGAGCCAGATCTTTTTTAATGCCCCATTGCCTAGTTCTTGGGGGGGGGGTTGAGGGGGCAAAACAGCTGCTTTTAAAAGTCAAAGAGCGTTTGCTGCAGGCACGGCCTTGCTCCAGGGCCCTAGAGATCTCCACAGAACCTCTTTCATCAGAGACTCTACCCAGCATCCTTATGCACCATAACACCTCGCATACCCTCCAATCTGCTGGATTATACGGACAGATGGCAGGGGAGCTTTACCACAGCCGGGCCACTGTAGAACTCTCTCTTACTCTCCAGTGAGCAGAAGAAAAGTAGAAGAAATGCACAAAGGGCTTTGTCTAACTAAAGGCTAGGGCACGACTTGTTTTTGCTTTCTTGTCTCGACTTACCTAGATAATTGAGACTATTAGGTTCCTGACTTCACCAGGTTTTTTTAAAAAAAAAAATAATATGGAATGGAAGAAGGGAATGGGAATATAGATGAAATAAGAGGTCATGATTTTAACTAATTTGTCTCCCTTTACATACGTTTAACTTTCCTAGAATAAAAAGAGAAATTGGGCATGGTAGTGCATGCCTGTAATCCCTATATTACAGACAGGAGGAGGCTGAGACAGGAGGATCACAGGTTTGAGGACAGCCCCCAGCAATGTAGTGCTAGACTCTCAGCAACCTAGTGAGGCTCTTTTTCAAGATCAAAAGGTCTGGGAGCCGGGTGTGGGGGCGCACGCTTGTCATCCCTGCGCTTGGGAGGCTGAGACAGGAGGATCGCACAGGTTCAAAGCCAGCCTCAGGTACTTAGTGAGGAAACAGGAGACCCTGTTTCCAAATAAGGTATAAAATAGGTCCGGGAGTATAGTCCAGAGGTAGAAAAGCCCCTGGGTTCCACCCCCAATAACACACACACACACACACACACACACACACACACACACACGGTCTGGGGGTATAGCTCAGAGGTAGGATGCCCCTGAGCTCAGTCTCCAGTAGCACACAAGAAAAAAGAAGAAAGGAAGAAAGAGAGAAAGAAGAAAGAAAGAAAGAAAGAAAGAAAGAAAGAAAAAAGAAAGAAAGAAAAAAGAAAGAGTAAGAGAAAAACCTTGGCAGCATGGAAGTTTCTGCACACTTTCCATCTCTCCCCCTGGCACGAATAAGTCTTACTAGGGCATCAAGGATGTAGGTTTGTTCCTGCGCAGTAGGACAGATCAGCATGGTATTTCATGCAGGTGCCACCGTGCCATCCTATGGAACATCAAAACAAAGTAGCAAAGTACCATCCCTGTGGCGGAGGGCAGAGAGGCGCAGGAGAGTGGGCACACACGGCTGTGATTCTCACACACAAGCAAGCGCTGGATCCCAGTCTGTTTCTGCTGCTATAGAAGAGCGCCACAGACTGGGGATTAATAAAGAAAATGAATTTATTTCTCAGAGCCCCGGGGACTGGGAAGCCTAAGAAGACACTGCCATCCAGTGAGGGCCTCTCGCTGCATCCTAACCGGGTACGGGAGTCACACGGAAATAGCCGTGCACGCTGCTTTTATAACACGCCACTCCTAAGATAACCGCCCTGCCCTGCAATAACGAATCGGTGGGTCATCCCCCTCATGACCTATCATTCCCAAAAGGTCCCACGGCAACACCCCTGAGTGGCAAGTGAACCTTTTATTTCCTTTATCCTCAGTCCCCACTATTGGGGATTGAGCCAAGGGGAGCTCTATCACTGAGCTACTTTCCCCATCCCTTTCTTTTATTTTTTATTTTGAACCAGGGCCTAGCTAAGCTGCCCAGGCTGGCCTCTAACTTACAATCTTTCTGTTTCAGCCTCCCGAGGAGCTAGGACTACAGGCATGTGCCGTTTGCCTGGCTTAGCAGGTGAATTTTAACAACAATTTCGGAAAGGTTATTAAAACCATAGCTATCCTAACTGAAGAATATTGAGAGGAATAGCTAGAACCCAGGGGCCTTCTACCTCTGGGCTGTACTCTCAAATCTATTTTATATTTCGGTCTCACTAAGTAGCTGAGGCTGGCTTCAAACCTGCATTATTTTCCTGTCTCAGCCTCCCAACTACTGGGATTATAAGCATGCGCCACCACGCCTGGCCAAATAAATATTTTTAAAAAATAGGCCTGAGGGCATAGCTTGGAAGTAGAATTCCCCTGTGTTCAATCCTTAGTAGTGCATGTGCGCGCACATGCACGCACACACACACACACACACACACACACACACACACGCTAGTCAGAAAGGTGGGTAAGTATCATTTAAAGCCTGTTAAACCCAAATGAGGGACCCCTGAAATGAAAGGGGTTTTATTGTTTTGTAGCTGTTCCAAATGCCAGCTGGAAAAAGGACCAGGTCTGGACTGAGTTCCCCAGACAGCAGTAGTGGCGGTAACAGTTGGATTTAGAGCTAAGAGTATTTTTATACACTGTTCACATCAACGCCTAGGCTGGCTATAGACAGGAGGGATGGGGTAATGGGAAGGTCGAGGAGATGAGAGGGAAGCCATGGAGCAGTGGGGTTAACAGTCGGGACATTTATACCTAAACAGAGTACACTGCTCCTAGCAGCTAACAGTGATAAGACTGAAGTCAAGCTTTCAATAGAAATAGTCTTCTTTCTTTCTTTCTTTCTTTCTCTTTCTTTCTTTCTTTTTCTTTTTTTTTTTTTTTTTTTTTTTGAAGTACTGGGGATGGAACCCTTCTGCCTCCGGGCTACACTCCCAGACCTATTTTATTTGGAAACAGGGTCTCTTAAGCCAGCGAGGCTGGCTTTGAACCTGCGCGATCCTCCTGTCTCTGCCTCCCAAGCGTGGGGATTACAAGTGTGCACCACCACGCCCGGCTAGAAATAGTCTTTTTGTTGATTTCATCTGCAGCTGGTAATGGGTTGAGCTTTCTTTCCTCTTTCTATAGATTGTATCTTAATTGTCTCCTGATGGCTCGCATGCTGAGGGCTTGATCCCCAGGGTGGCCCTGTAGGGTATCTCTTCTTCTCCGACTCCTGCTGTAAGTGGGCTTGCCCTGCTCTGCCACGTACTCTCAGTGGGGGTGGGGGAGGGGGCTTCGTGCCAGGCCCCAAATATTGGGGCCCAATCGACCATGGGACTGGAACCTCCAAACAGTGAGCCAAAACACTTTCTCTTTATAAATTAATTACCTCAGGTATTTTATAGAAATGCAAAGCTACCTAACATACCCCTCTACCCTCTGGCTTTTACAATTAAACTTAGAGGCCGGGCGTGGTGGCGCACGCTTGTCATCCCAGCATTCGGGAGGCAGAGACCGGAGGATCGCGGTTCACAGACAGCCTCACCTACTTAGTGAGGCCCTCTGCAACTCAGTGAGAACCTGTTTCAAAATAAATAATTTTTTAAAAAAGGGCTAGAGGTGTAACTTGGAGTTACAATGCCCCTGGGTTCTATCCCCGGTACCATACACACACACACAAAAAAAAATAGGACATCTCCATTCCTGCTGTAATAGCTCTTAATAGGACACAGAGCACATGTTAAGAGTCGCTCTGGCTGTTAAGTGCATCTATCCCAATTATTCATTTAGTGACCTGGGAAATACAGGGTAGTGCTTCAGACTCACTGGACCTATTTGCCCAAGAGCTTAATTTATGGGTTGGCTTTCAGGAGCCCCCAGTTTACCTTCCCACCCTCCAACACTGGTGCCAGCTCCCAGTCTAGCCCACAGCCCTTCATATGTTTGTTTTGATTGGTTGGTTGGTTTTTTCAGGTCTGAGGATCAAACCAGGGCCTCACCCATGCTGGGCAGGCACTCTACAACTAAGCTACAACCCCCAGCCTTTGAAAGGCCTATTACTTTCCCTTCTACCCTCCAGAATTACTCTGGTAAAAAGCTACAGCTCCCTCTGAGAAGTAACTGGGAAATAATTATCATGTATACTTTTGGCAGCATTGAAGACTTCTTCCAGAAAGAGACTTGGCCTTCCCTTAGATCAATAGGCCCGAGCCTGAGAACTGACCTAGATCCGGGAAGATTATGAGCACACACTCTTTCCCGCTGTGGCAGCTGTCATCTGCCTTCCACGAGTCCTCGATTTGGAAGGCACGGCTGTTATACAATCCAGTGTCACACGGTCATCTGCCAGTCCAACCAGCTTCTAGGAATGCCATGACTGTTAGCTGTTGCCACGGGCAGATCCTCTGGCCACCACTCGGGCTTGCATTGCTTACGTCCACCCTGCCTCCGTTGATGGTCACCGTCCTGCCTCTGCTTTCCCAGAATCCTGCTGTTGCAGGGATTGGCTAGGAACCCCTCATCTTTACACGGCGTGTTGCCGTGGGGAAGGGAGCGTCCTCTGGACCTCCCTCGGGAATGTCTTCTGGGAGGTAGATTCTCTGGTCTGGCACAACTACAATCTAACATTCCCATCCCCTGAGCCTTCTGCCTCCTTCCACACTGGAAGCGAGTTCTGGCATCTCCGCCTCATCTCAGCAGGCCGTGATGGTGTCCAGGTTTCACAGAGCCATCTTGGAGCACGTGAAGATGGCTCTCTGTGTCCTTGTGTGGTCATTAATCTATAATGATAAGAGAGTGCTTCTAGGTTAGCAAAGTCTCATAGTGTCACCCCTGTGTCTGCAAGAACATAGGTCCAATCATTTTTATTTTATTTTTTCCCTTATGGGAGAGAGGATGGAACCCAGGGGCATTCTACCTCTGAGCTACACCCCCAGCTCTATTTTTTATTCTTTATTTTTGAAACAGGGTCTCACTAAGGTACAGAGGGCCTCACTAAGTAGTTGAGGCTGGCTTCGAATCTGCGATCCTCCTGACTCAGCCTCCCAAATGCTGGGATTACAAGCGTGCGGCATCACGCCTGGCTAACCCTAGTTATTGATCTAGAGGTAATGAGGGGACGTGGAGGAGGATCTATATGGGAATAAGCATTATCTTTGGGCTTACTTGGCTGAAGCGGAGTCCTGGCAGAGAAGGATTCCAGGCAAGAACCGGCTGGAACCCTATCTCAAGGGGAAGTCGGCTACTTCTGCTGCCTTGAAGGTTCAGGAGTTCAGAGTTCTCACGTGACTCCACCCAGATGTCCCCACGCTGTGCTCCAGGTTTCCTCCGTTTCCTCTCAGGTCCGTGACTCTGGTAGGAGAAGCGTCCAGGCAGTCTTGCCCTTACAGTTAAAACCTGGTCTTGAGCCGGGCATGGTGGCGCACGCTTGTCATCCCAGCATTTGGGAGGCTGAGACAGGAGGATTGCACAGGTTCGAAGCCAGCCTCAGCTACTTAGTGAGGCTCTCAGCAACTTAGTGAGACCCTGTTTCCAAATAAAAATACAAAATAGGTCTGGGAGTATAGCCTGGAGGTAGAAAGCCCCTGGGTTCCACCCCCAGTACCACCAAACAAAGAAACAAACAAACCTGATCTTTTTTTTTTTTTTATTTTGGGAAGAGAAGTGGACCATGTTCATAATTATACATAATTACCTCCCCACACTGTAGTGTAAGTTGGTCTAGAACAGTGACTGGCACATGACAGGCACTTTATAACACTGTAGTGTAAGTCGGTCTAGGACAGTGACTGGCACGTGGCAGGCACTTTATAACACTGTAGTGTAAGTCGGTCTAGGACAGTGACTGGCACATGGCACTTCATCCATCTCCTGAGTCAAATCTATCAAGAACATCAAAGAGTACGGGAAGGGAAAAGCTGGCTTCATATTACGGAACCGAGATGCGCTGCAGAGGTTAGATCGCTGGACAACCTTCTATGGAAAATCTTCACTTTTCTAACAAGTTTCCTACAAAGGTAACCAAAATACAACACCCTAATTGGTAGATATAAGCAAACCCAACAACTGTATAGGACTATGAGTAGAGGGTTTGTCACTAACCTGGTGACTGGCTGTCCCGAAGCCCACGGTCAGTGAATAAGGCCAGCAGCTATTCTTCGAGGTCTCTAGACAAACCTGATCTGACCTACCTTTGTAATAATAAAATTGCTTAAGCTTAAAATAAATACATACAAAATACATACATACATACATACATGCATGCATACATACCTGGTCTTGAGCCAGGCGTGGTGGCCCACGCTTGTAATCCCAGCATTTGGGAGGCTGAGACAGGAGGGTCGCAGTTCACAGACAGCCTCAGCTACTTACTGAGGCCCTTTGCAACTCAGTGAGACCCTGTTTCAAAATAAAGAATAAAGAATAGGGCTGGGGGTGCAGCTTGGAGGTAAAATGCCCCTGGGTTCCATCCCCAGTACTGAAAAAAAAACAAAACAAAACAAAACCAACCTGGGCTTGACTTCCAGCTCAGTCTGGCCTAGGGCTGCAGGAGATAAGGAGGACTCCTGGTTCACTGAGTGTGTCTTAATTTAATACTTGGCTGTCCTGAGCCTGTGGTTTTCTTTTCCAAGGTTTCTAAAACAATTACTAAAGGCCAGCCCACTGCACAGCCCTTCTGAGCACCAGTGTGCTCGCACATTCTAAGGGCCTCGGTCACACTTTTACAACTTTGCCACTTCGGTGATTTGCGACCCAAAATTCTTTGTGGTGGGCAACTGGCTGTAACTTTTATGCGCGTCCAGCAGCATTTCTCATCTCTTTCCATCAGGTTCTAGGAGCATGCTGCTCTAGTGAAGACAACAAAACATGTCTCCAATTTACAATTTCTACGTTTTTAGGAATCAGTTAAAAATAAATTTAATCTAGCCGGGTGTGGGAGCTCACACTTGTAATCCCAGTATTCAGAAGGCTGAGACAGGAGAATCGCGGTTCGAGGCCAGCCTCAGCTACTTAGTGAGGCCCTTTGCAACTCAGTGAGACCCTGTTTCAAAATAGAGAATTAAAAACAGAAGCCAGGCATGGTGGTGAACACTGTGATCCCAATACTTGGGAGGCTGAGGCAGGAAGATCTGGGTTCGCAGACATCTTCAGCTACTTAGTGAGGCCTTCTGCAACTTAGTGAGACCCTGTTTCAAAATGAAGAATAAAAAATTGGGTTAGGGGTACAGCTCAGAGGTAGAATGCCCCTGGGTTCCTCCCTAGCACCACACACACACACACACACACACACACACACACACACACACACACGGCTGTGGGTGTAGCTCAGAGGTAGAATGCCCCTGGATTCCATCCCCAGTACCACAAAAATAAATAAATACATTTAATTAACTTATTTATTTATTTTACTTATTTATTTATTATTAAACTTATTTATTATTAAACTTATTTATTTATTATTAAACTTATTTATTTATTATTTTTTATTGGTACACTGTATTCATACATCATAATGAGATAAAAAAAACACTTTTTGTAGACATATATGCACACATTGCCCAATTAGCCCCTACCCGATCCCCACTCTGTTCCCTCCCCATCCCTCATTCCCATGCTTAGCTTAGTGGTTGACATCTAGTATTATAGCAATTTATCCAAAATTAACAATGATAATCTCACAGAACAGTTTCATTTGTCTGATACCAAGCTTTTGATGACTTAAAGATAACATTTCAATATTTCTTTTTGCTTTCTTTCTTACCAGAGAATATTTTTTTTTGGGTGAAACTATCATACATTTATTGATTTATTTTTCAGAAAAAAATCTATCCTAATGTGGAATATGGACTCTAGATACCCAAAACGATCTCGAAAAAGAACAAAGCTAGAAGATGTATATTTTCTGATTTCAAACCATATAAAGCTACAATAATTGAAACAGTGTAGTACTGTTCTAAAGGCAGATATATAAACCATTGGAGTTAAATAAAAGCCTAGAGATACATTCTTCCATATATTGTCAAGTTATTTTTGACAAGGTTTCCACGAACATTTGGTGGAGGAAATAATAATCTTTTAACTAAATATTGTTGAAAAATAATAATTACATGAAAAAGAATAAAATTGGACCCTTACCTAACACCATATATAAATATTAATTCAAAATAGATAAAAGACCTAAATATAAATCTTAAGACTATAAACTTTTAGAAGAAAACCTGGGTCATTAAACCTCACAATTGAAATTGGCAGTGATTTCTTGGATATGATTTCAATGGCACAGGCAACAGAAGAGTATACAAACTCCCTAAAAAATAAAAAAAAATATTGTATATCCAAGACAATGTAAACAGAGTTAAAAGTTACTGATAGAATGGGATAAAATATTTCCAAATGCTATATCTGAAGGTATATTAATATTCCAAATAGAAATCCTAAAAATTAGCAACAATAAAAGCAAACAATACAATTTAGAGATAGGTAAAAGACTAACATAAATAATGAATCTCCACAGATAACCAATCTTAGTTGTCTGCTGGATGGAAAATCTTGTTTCTCTGGTTCTGGTGTGTGTTACCTATTTCTTCTTTGTAGTTAATCTCTTTGAGTATTTTCTCTAGTGCTGGTTTTGAAGACATAAATTCCTTCAGTTTCTGTTTGTCATGGAAGCTTCTTATTTCCCTATCTAATTTGATAGAAAGTTTTGCTGGGTAGGAAATTTTTGGCTGGAAGTTGTTTTCTTTCAGAGTTTGGAATATGTTACTCCAAGCCCTTCTGGCTCTCATGACTTGTTTTGGGAAGTCTGGAGTGATTCTAATTGGTTTGCCTCTGAATGTCACTTGGCCCTTTGCTTTTGTTGCCTTTAAGATTCTCTGCTTGGCTTCCACATTGGTCATTTTGACAATTATGTGGCGTGGGGATCCTCTTCTCCGATCCTGTCTAAAGGGAGTTCTATAAGTTTCCTGGACCTGTGTATCGACCTCTTGCTCTATGTTTGGAAATTTTTCTGCTATTACTTCCTTGAAGAGATTGTTGATCTTTTTGGTTTCACCTTCTTTTCCCTCCTCTATTCCAATTATTCTTAGGTTAGCTCTCTTAAAATGTGCCCATATTTCTTCAATGTCAGATTCCTTCTGTCGGATATTTTTTTCTAGATTAGAAACTATGCGTTCATTTTTGGATTGCTCATCTTCTAAGAGCGAGATTCTGTTCTCCATGTGGTCTAATCGGTTGTTTGTGCTTTGAATTGAGGCCTTTACTTCATTAATTGCATCCTTTATCTCTCTTTGGCTCTCTCTGAATTCTTTTCGAAACACCTCTATTATTTCTACAGTTATTGTCCTGATTTGATCTTCTAGAAATCTCTGAATTTCTGTTTTATCGGGTTCTGATGTTGTGGGGTTGTGGGCATTCATTGCTCCATTGTTATTCCTCTTTCCCATGATTTCGGAAGTTTGTGCCTTCTCTGGGTTCTTCCCTTGGGTCACTACGACTTCACTTAAGGTGCTCTGGATCTCGAGTCTGTATTATCTCAGACCCCACTACTCCTTTACTGGGTTGTATCGCAGAGTCTCAGACCCAGGGAGTCAATCGAGGCTGCTTTAGACCATGGGGGGTGCCAGGTTGGGCGTTCTCCTATGGTGTGATATCTCTGCCACCGCCACTCCCCCACTGGGTCAAGTCCCAGGGAGTACAGTACTGGGATTTCTCCTCTAGGGGCCACAATTTGACTCACTGTTGTTGAGTGCGCAGATGGAGCTGTAGTGGACTCGGTGAATTCGCTGCTGCTGCCACTGGTGGCAATATGGCACCGCTGCCCCGCCCTTGGCCGTGAAGCTGGCATATTTCTTCTCTGGTTTTGCGCTCCGCTCTGAGTCCCTGTAGGGTGTGCTGAGCCCAGCCTCTGGGAGCTCTAGATGCTCCCTGCGCCGAGAAATCTGCCGAATTCCTCCCGGCTGATCCGCAGCGGCTCACTTCGGCTCGCTGTCCGCCGCTCCTCTCTGGAGCCTGGTGGGCTGTTGAGTGCGTTGGTCTGGAGCCATCTGGTGAACTCGCTGCTGCCGCCAGCAGTAAGGCGCTCCTGCCGCGTCCTCAGGCATGAGGCCGGCTTATCTCCTCTCTGGTTCTGAGCTCCGTTATGAGTTCCCCTCCTCTCTGGAGCCTGGTGCTGCAAGGGAAAATGGCGCCCGCCGCTTCGCGCTACGGCTCCGGCTGCAGCACTGCGGTCTGGTTTCTGGTGTTTCATTTTTCCAGCCCTCTTTTTCTCTGTCCCTTGAAATTACATTTTTTTGTTTCTCTGCTGATGGTGTTTTCTGGCTATGAAAGGCGCTGATTTTGTGGTAATAGAGATTGGTTGTTAGCGGGGCTCGTAAGCCCCACTTTTCTCCGTCGCCATCTTCCCGGAAGTTCAAATACATTTAATTTAAATTCAATGTTTCTAGCCACTGAAACAAACCCCTGCTTCCCCCTCTGGTTGTGTCTCATTTTAGTCTTCCCTGAGTAAGGGAGCCAGGAAGTGAGGTACTGCATGCCAAGAGCTATGGTCGCCCCATTCGCCAACACCCGCTGAGCCTTGTCTGTGTGAGAGCTGAGCCCTCCGTCCTAGAAGCCCTTTCCTGCAGGTCTGCCTTCCAGGGCGACTGGGGGTCAACAGTGCTAGCCCAGCTCCCTCCTGAGAGACCGGAGGGGAGGGGAGGGGTGGGCTCCCAGGTGGGAAGGAACTGGGGTAGAGGCTGGGAGGGAGGGGGCGGGGGGCCAATATGGGGGTGTCCCATGAGGTTGTTTGCAGCAGTGTGGAAGTAGGGGGCTGGCGCCCAGCAGGGCATTTGGTCCCCGTGGGGTGCAGTGTGCCCCATCGCACCCCTCTTCCTTCAGATCCCACGCCTGTGAGTGCTGAGTGGGATTCTATAGGTGTTTTGCGCATCCGCATGGGAGAAGCCAGTGAGCAGTTGGGGAGAGGCAGGCACCGCAGCGGGGGCTGTGATGCCACGTTAATGGTGGGCACAAGCAGCGTCCGAGGGATCTGAAGCCGTGACATGAGTGTCCTTTACACGATGATCCTGCTCATAGGTGAGCAGCGCGGGCGCAGCCCAGGATCCTGAGGAAGGCGGGCCCTGTCAGCCTCGGCTCTACCGTCGTCCACTCCTGACTTTGCTTGTTCTAGCCAAGGAGGCCCGGAGTCAACAACGGGGCAGGTGCATCGGGGGCCACCTCCTGGCAGGTAAGCAGCCCACCCCAGACACCCATGGGGGGAGGATGAGGTTGGAAAGGTGGGCAGAGGTTAGACCATGCTTGACCATAAGACTAGTGTTCTATAAAAACCCCTCTGGTGGCCACGTTGAGGAGCCAACAGAAGGAGCAAGGCTGGGAGCAGAGACCCAAGAAGGGGGCCGATGTAGGCATCCAAGTGGGAGATGGGTGGATTCGCGAGTGTGTGTGTGTGTGAGAGAGAGAAAGACAGACACCAGGGAGTGACCCAGATGCATTCTACTTCTGACCAATACCCCCAGTCCCACCACCACCATCATCATCATCGTCGTCGTTGTTGTTATAATTATTATTATTTGTGTGTGTGGCACTAGGGATTGAACCCAGGGGCATTCTACTTCCAAGCTACACACCCAGTGCTATTTTATTCTTTATTTTGAAAAAAAAATCCCACTAAGTTGCAGAGGGTCTCACTAAGTAGCTGAGGTTGGCCACGAACCTGTGATCTCCCATCTCAGCCTCCCAAGTACTGGGCTTTCAAGCATGCCACCACACCTGGCCATTTTTAAATTTTTATTTATGTTGTGGTACTGGAGATTGAACCCAGGGGCATCCTACTTCCAAGTTACACTCCTGGATCTTTTGATTTTGTTATAAAACCAGGTCTTGTAGGTTGCTGAAAGTCTTGCGAAATTGCTGAGGCTTTGTTCAGACCCGCAGTCTTCCTTTTTCAGCCTCCCAAGCACTGGGATTACAGGTGTGTGCCACCATGCCCAGCAGACTTTAGAGCTTTTAAGGAGGTTTCAAGAATGGACCTTGGTGGCCAACTGGGTGTCGAGGCGAGGAAGGAGGAGGTGGAGGAAATGCCGGACTTGAGGGTGGGGGGCTGGCTGGGTGATGGTGTCTGTTGTCTGAGATGGGTGCATAGGAGCTGGAGTATGTGGGAGAGATGATAGGGTTTGGCATATTTTGAGTTCAAGGTGTCTTGGGCACATCCACATGAAGATGTCCAGTGGGTGGTGAGTCAGAGGTCTGGGCTGGAGGTGTGTATTTAGGAGTGATTGTAGCGGCGGGGTCCCCGAATCTCTTGGCATGGACGGTCAGGGTTCTTGGTTGCAAACAAGCCCCCAGAATTGGTGGGAAAGCTAGACATAGTAGAGGCAATCAAAAGTGTTGAGGAAATGGTGTTAGAAAAAGGGATTCGTGTGTGGGGAAATTGAGACAGGGCGTTACCTAGAGCTGAAAAGAGTAAGAACAAGCTGTCACCCTGGGTAAGAATGCGCTGCCCAGGACGTGCCCGAGGCTGGACAGGGGACCTAGAAGTGGAGGGAGAGGCAGGGTGCTCCCAGGTGGGCAGAGGGAGCCTTGGGGCATAGCCCCGGCTTCTAGGCATCATGGCACAGGCTACAGTGTCCCTGCCCCCAGCTCAGCTGTCACAGGCCGTGAGCCCAAGGCTACGCTGGTGTGTCCTGAGGGGCTGGGCCCTGGGTCTGGAGTGGGAGCCGATGGGAGACAAGTAATGAGGCTTGTCTGTCCTCAGAGAACCAGAAGAGGGACTGCTCACGTTTCCACTTCCTCCGAGGGTCACAGGAGCCTGCCAGGGTCTGGAGAGAGCTGGAGGCTAAACTCACGGATCACACCACGGGGCTGACGGGAGCCCCAGGCAGGGCTGGCTGCAGAGGTTAGCAAGGCTGGCCATGCCAGCGGAGGCCACACAGGGGGCTGTGTGAGGAGTCATGGAGGCTTTGCTAGACAAGGAAGGCATAGCATTGGTGTCTCCGTGTGTGTGTGTGTGTGTGTGTGTGTGTGTGTGTGTGGTACTGGGGCATGTATGTATCGAACCCAGGGGAATCCTACCTTTGACCTATACCCTCAGCTCTAGTGTGTGCATGTGTTAAGAATGCTTTATTATTTGTTTATTTATTTATTGTGGCACTGGGGGATTAAACACAGGGGCATTCTACCTTTGAGCTATACCCGCAGCCCAATTTTATTTCTTATTTGGAAATAGGGTCTTGCTAGGTTGCTGAGTCTCACTACTTGCTGAAGCTGTCCTCAAACCTTCAATCCTCTTGTCTCAGCCTCCCACATACTGGAATTACAGGCCTGCGCTACCACACCCAGCTTATTTGTTATTTTGTTTTGTTTTGTTTTTTGTTGTACTGGGGTTCCTGGAAGCCCTTCTACTTCCGGGCTACATTCCCAGACCTATTTTATACCTTTTTTTGGGGGGGAACAGGGTCTCTTAAGCCAGCTTGGCTGGCTTTGAACCTGCACGATCCTCCTGTCTCCACCTCCCAAGCGTGGGGATTACAAGTGTGCGCCACCACACCCAGTTTATTTGTTATTTTAAAACAGGGTCTCGCTAAGTTGCTGAGGCTGGTCTCCAGCCTGCAATCCTCCTGTTTAGTGTACTGGGATCACAGGTGTGCCACTGCATGCAGCTGGACATGGTAGTATATTTTAAAACCCCCATGTTCCGGTCAGCATTCTTGCAGCTATAATCTAAAGACTGACCACATAACTTAGAGGAAAGAAGATTTATTTGCTTAGGGTTTGGGGCTCAGTCCATGGGAGGGGGGGTGCCGCAGATCTCAGGGCATGGCGGCAGGAGGCAGGGGAAGCCCTTGGCTGAGCTCCTCACATCATAGAGGCTGGAAGCAAGACAGAGAGGAACCATATATAATCCCAAGGTGCAGCCCACCCTTACCTGCCTCCCAGTGCTCCAGCTAAGTCCATTACAGTGGATTTACCCACTTCTATGATACAGCCTTCACGACTGTCACATCAGCTCCAAATGTCACTAAGTGAGTTCTTTAGGGAACATGGTATATCTAACTCACACACCCTCTGTCATCATGTGGAGAAGGATTGAGGGCTGACAGGAGACAGGGAGGCCAGGACGGCCTGGGAAGGGATTGGCGAGGGCCCGGCAGCTCTGGGGCAGAAGGCAGCTGGTTAGGGATCAGGGCTGAGTGCAGTCATGCCTGCGTGGGTCTCCTTGACTCCACCTTTGCCCCCGACTGTCTCTTCTCTTCTGGTCACGCCACTCCTTTGGCGTGCCATCTCTGGGCAAAAGCCGAAGTCCTTACCAAGGCTGACGGGGTCAGCTTGATTGTCCTTCCCACCCCCACGACCTCCTCGGCTACCACCAGTCGCTCCGGCTGTCCTGGGGACGCAGTAACACAGAGCTCCTCCCGGCCCTTCCAGGGCCTTGGGCCTGGTGATCCCCCACCCCCAGAGAGCTGCACAGCTGCTCCCTGGCCACCTCGGCTCTCTGCGCAACCGCCTGGTGCTCCAGGAGGCCCCGCCAGGCTCCCTAGGGGAAGCGATCCCTGGCCTCTACTGTAGCATCCTCTGTGTTCCCCACAGCACTGTCTGCAGCCTGCACTGATTCGTTTTGTTTGTTCAAAATGTTTTTCTAGCATGTAGCTCCATGGTTGACACATAGCAGGTTCTTAGTAAATATTTAGTTTTGGTCCTAGGGATGGAACCCAGAGGCCTTCTACCTCCAACCTTCCCACCCCCCGCCTGATTTTATTTCTTATTTGGAAACAGGATCTCACTAGGTTGCCAAGAGCCTAAGTTGCTGAGGCTGGCTGTGAACCTGCGATCCTGTCCCAGCTTCCTGAGTAGTAGGATCACAAGCCTGCACCACCACACCCAGCTCCTTTGGGGTTGAGGATGCAGGAGGAAGGTAGCTGCCCTCCAGGACTTACCTCCTCTCCAGCGCCTGGACAGGGTGCCTGCAAAGACCCGGAGTGAGAGGCGAGGAAAGTGGTGGTGGAAGGCAAGGGTGTGCATGTGTTCCCGTGTGTTCATGTGTCCATGTGTGTGCAGGCATCCATGTGTGTGCACGCGTCCATGTGTGTGCAAGTGTGAGTGCTGGCCCCAGAGCCCCAGTGCCTCCCAGTTCCTGGCTGGGGTCTGGGCAGGACAGAGGTAGGTCTAGGCGAGGCTCCGACCAAGAAGAAAACAGGTTGTGCCAGAGGCGCTGGGCAGGAATGGGAAGGGTGGGGTGGAAGACGTGTGGATGGGAACGAGGGGCTTGGCCTGGGGTAGGAAGCCGTGGCTGTGCTCCCAGCACTGGAGCTGGGCCTTAAAGCAGTCGGAGTTAGCTGGGGGAAGCAAGAGGAGGAAGGCCTTCTGAGCTTGGGAGACAGTCTTCAGGGCGTAGAAGCAGGAGACTTAGGGAACAGCGAACTGCCTGATGCGGCGGGGCCGAGACAAAGCGGTCCCTCGGCGGCCTGAGGTCCAGAGGGCTTACGTGTGAGGCCAGCGCTTGGGTGGGAGGGTGGACGCAGGGAGTGAGTGATCCCTACAGCTGGTCCCAAGTGGGCTCTGAGGAAGGCCCAGCAGATAGCGCCGGGCAGGATGGGATGGCCAGGTGGGGGAGGATGGCCAGGCCAAGTCCCTGGCTCCTGGGCCCTCAAAGGCCTCCCCCCAGGACAAGGACGAGGAGTTGGCTTGGGCAGAATGGGCCTGGGCCCTGGGCTGGGGATCCTGGCTCTGGATCTGCCCACCTCTCTCGGAGAGGAACTCTGACATCCCCAGTCTCAGGACTAGGACCTTGGGCCACAAAGATCTTGTCTCACATGGACCCCGTCCCCAGCTTCTCATGATTCACCCCGTGTCCGCCCATTTAGAGCCCCCAGGCAGAAGACACGGGCCAGGGGCTGGGGAGAGGCTGAGTTGAGCCGGATGGACAGCTCGGTGACACGGGGCGGCAGCTGTGGGCACCACTGCACCCTCCGCTCCTCCCTCAGGCGCCTAGGCAGGGGCTGCTCTGGCTCCGGAGCCCTGCAGGGGTGGAGCTGTTGGCTTAGGGGAAACTGAGGGCATCAGGGGGCTCAGTTTGAGTGGGTAGTCCCTGTGGGGGGAAGGGCAGTTTCATTTCAGGGATTGAGGTGAACACAGGCAGTGGTGGCCACACCCCGTGCACTCCGAGCCCGCTCTGCCTCTGTGGGGGAGTGTGGATGGGGTGGGGCCTGGGCCCATGGCTCCCGAGCTTTTCCCACCTGTTCCTGTGTCTAATGGCTTCCGCAGCTGCTAGTCATCCTCTTTGTTTGGGCCTGAGCCCAGGGTGGGGTGGGGAGAGAAGGTAGAATTTTTCCACTGCCACATCCAACTTGGGGGTAGCTACAGGGAGTGTGTGTGTGTGTGTGTGTGTGTGTGTGTGTGTGTGCGCGCGCGCGTGCGCCACCTGAGGCCAGGGCCTTGACACAGTCTGACCTTTCAGAAGCAAAAGGGAACAAGGGTGGGAAGGAGCATCCTAGGTCACTGCAGGACCATGGCCAGGGACCCAAGCTTCTCTGGAGGTATCTATCTGTCCACTGCCCTGAGCCATGTTCCCTCTGGGATGGAGGGGTCAGAGGATGGAGCCTTTGGAAGGAACACCTAGAACTAATTTAAGCAGGAGCGCAAGATCTAAGGAGAAGACAATGGAAATAAAAATCTACTAAGTCAGTTGTGGTGAGGCACGCCTGCACTCCCTGTACTTGGGAGGCTGAGACAGGAGGATCGCAGGTTTGAGGGCAGTCTCAGCAAGTAATGAGACTCTCATCAACCTAGTGAGACACAGTTTCAAAAAAAAAATATAATTGGGAAAGGGGTATAGCTCGGAGGTTAAATGACCCCAGTGCCAACACACACACACACACACACACACACACACACACACACACAGAATCTACTAGAAGGTGAATATTAACACCTGAATCATAGATCACGGTCCTTTCCTGGGACCCCGAGGCCGGCTCTCGTGCTAGACTCAGGGACGCCCCCGTCATGGTCCAAGGAGGTTGTTCTCCAAGAGTCTGACCTGCTGGGTCTACACTGACAACAAAACGTGCACAGGAATAGACAGCCCTGGCGTGTCTGTAAAGGTAGGGCATGGAGAGAAGGTGGCTATTCAGCCGGCACAACAGTGCTGAAGGAACGTGAGACTGTCCCAGGAGCAGCAATACGGACCAAAGAACAAAACCCAAGCTGCACGCGGTGATGCTCGCTCGGAATCCAGCACTTGGGAGGCCGGGACGGAGGGTCACAGGTTCACAGCCGGCCTCGGCCACTTAGTGAGGCCTCTGCAGCTCAGCGAGGCCCAGTTTCAAAATGAAGAATAAAAAAATAGGGTTGAGGGTGTAGCTTGGAGGTCGAATTCCCCTGGGTTCCATTCCTCATAACACACACACACACACACACACACACACACACACACACACACGAATAAAATCTTCCAAAAAAGATTCTTGCAAGAGAATGAAAAACTCCTACCAATCATTAATAAGAAGTTAAGAAAGCCGGGCGTGGTGGGCACGCTTGTCATCCCAGCACGCGGGAGGCTGAGACAGGAGGATCGCGGTTTGTGGACAGCCTCAGCTACTTAGTGAGGCCCTCTGCAACTCAATGAGACCCTGTTTCAAAATGAAGAATAGGAAATAGGGCTGGGGGTGTAGCTCGGAGGTAGAATGCCCCTGGGTTCCATTCCCAGTACCAAAGGGAAAAAAAAGAAGCAAAACTTGGCAAAATGGATGAAAAGTTCAGGGGAATCCACAAGCACGCTCTCAGAGCAAGGACCACTCCGCCCTGCTATGGCCTCAGCAGCGGCCCCAGAAAGCACAAGGCAAATTTCTGTTGAGTGACCCATGCTAGTAATCAGAGAAATGCAAAATTCAAACACCTTCATGTCGTGTTGTACTTATCAGATTAAAAAGAAAGAAAATATCCTGTGCTGGCGATAGCAGAGGAAGCAGTGCTACTGTGCACTGAGGGTGAAAGTGTGAGCTGATAATGGCCGTCTGTGATTTGTGAAAATGGCCATCTGTGATCTGTGAAAGCACAAACTGAACACAGAATCAACGAACACTATTTGGGCTCACTACAAACGGGGATTAAAAAACCAGTCAGTTTCTCAGCCAGAGCAAGCACGATAGAGGACAGATCCCCCAGACCTGAAATCCAGGGAGCGCTAGTGGCTGTGAATAAGCTACTCAACAAATATATATATATATGGTACTGGGGTCCTGGAAGCCCTTCTACCTCCGGGCTACACTCCTAGACCTATTTTTTATATTTTTATTTGGAAACAGAATCTCTTAAGCCAGCGCGGCTGGCTTCGAACCTGCGCGATCCTCCTGTCTCCGTCTCCCAACCCGGCCACTATTTATATTTTTAAGGAGTGTGAGTCTAAGTGGGCACCGAGGTGCACGTCTGTAATCTCAGTAACTTGGGAGGCTGAGACAGGAGGGTCACAGGTTCATGACCAGCCTCAGCAGATGAGCAAGACCCTGTTTCAGAATTAAAAATAAAAAGGGCTGGGGGTGTACCTTGGAGTTAGAATACCTCTGGGTTCAATCCTCAGTAGGAAGGAGAAGAGGAGGAAGAGAAGGAGGAGGAGGAGGAGGAAGAGGAGGAGGAGGAGGAGGAGGAGGAGGAGGAGGAGGAGGAGGGTCTGTAAAGGCACGTGTAACCTAGGGACGGAGGTCAAGGAGCCCCACCGTGCTGGAACTGCAGGGGCTCCAAGGAGCGGCATTTTCCTTCTACTTGAGACAGGAGGGAGCATCTTTGGAAACAGGAGGGGGAAACACAGCGTTCTGTTCTTTCTAAAACCTTCTCTCTCACTCTGGAAAAAAAAAAAAAAAAAATCAAGCATGCCCTCTAGTGGGAGAGAAAGAGAAAGAAAGAAAAATGTATCTCAGGAGAGAATAAAGTTGGGCTGGGTGGGGTGGGAGAGAAAAGAGAGGAGAGGATACCGGGAAGCGGCCAGGGCGGTCTCCCCAGGCCTGTGCTGTGCTAAGCGATCTCTCCCAGCAGCTCGGGGCTGCCTGTGGGCGCTGCGCTGACATCCTCTCCAGGTCCTTCCAGTGGCACAACACATGACAGCAGTCGGCCATCCCCTCCCCCAGGCTGTGGACGCTTAACTTGAAGTTACCCCATAGCACGTGGGAGCCATGGGCCGTGCTAGAGGCGGGCGGGCAGGGCACTGCCTGGTTGGAGGCTGCACAGGGGACTTTATTAGAGGCCAGGAGAAACACATATTTACACGGGCCACGGGGGACAGTAGATGCAGCAGGGGTAGGAGCGGCGGTCCTGGCTCAGACCAGCTCCACCTTGGCGTTGGGGTACACGGCCACCACGTCGTAGCCCTCGGGCGGCTTGACGCGTGCCTTGGCATGGCTCTCGCAGTACAGCTGCTCGTCCAGGAAGAAGTAGCCGCGCTGTTTGAGGTTCAGGCCACAGTCACTGCACATGAAGCACTCCGGGTGGTAGAGCTTGTCCCGCGCCTTGACGATGGTGCCCCTGATGGGGAAAAAGGAGAGAAGGGCGTTGGGTCAGCAGAAGCCCCTCCAGCCCGCCCATCCAGGGCCCTGGAGAGCTGCGGTCCCCGAGGCAGCGCCAGTGGGGTGGGGGTACTCACACAATCCCGTGGCCGCAGCGCGTGCACTCGGGTAGCCCCTGTAGGCCGCTCAGCGGCGCACCCAGCTTGCTGGCTGTGGGCTTGAGGTTCCAGGGGCCCCCGGGCCCAGGCCGCTCCCCTGAAACCCAAATTGCAGATGGCATGAGCCCAGAGGGAGAGGGCAGAACTCCATTTCTACGGAGTGCTGCTCCTGGGGCCATTTGAGGGGAAACTGGGAAGGGGGTTTGGCGGATGTGGGACCAGGGGCAGCAGCAGGGGTGGGTGGGGATCGGAAGGCAAGGCCACGGCAGGGCTGTGGGGATGCGCTGTGGAGATGGAGGAGGCGGGGGCCGGGCACCGGCAAGCCCCGGGTGTGTAGTGAGTGGGAAGGGAGGAAAGGTCGGGTGGCCGGGGTCTTACCGCACTCCCCAGCCTCGAGCATGCCCTGCAGGTAGCGGAAAGAGCCTGACTGCTTGGGCTCCATGGTGGGCGGCTCGGCGGGCTCCCGCAGCATCCGGTACACATCAGAGCCCACGTCCACTCTGCAGTCGCGGTTCCTATGCAGGCCTCGGGCTGGGTCGGCGCTGGGCAGGAAAGACACGGTGAGCCAGGGCTGCCATTGCAGCCTTGACTCTCTGGCTTGGGGGAGGACTTTATGAGTCAGAATCCAACTGGATGAGACCCAAGGATCAAGTAGTGGGGTTCAGGATGGGACTTGGTGAGGTCTGAGGGATGGGGGACTAAGACAGGGCCTGGATGTGGCTGTGGAGGCCAAGTTTGTGAACTACCTGGGGGGTGGAGACACGTGCAGAGAGCTCATCTGGGTTGGCAGGGCGGCCTCATCGCTGTTGCCATTGTGAGGGACTGGAAGGCGAGGTGACCCCAGGCCCAGCCTGATGTCTTCTGGCCCGATTCCAGTGGCTGAGGGCCTCCTGCTGGGCACTGGACTGCCATCCTGTAAGAGTGAGGCCTAGGCACTAGAGACCCTCTGGTTGTTCATTGTTCACCTCACCCCGCCCTGTTACACCAGCCCCATGGATGCTGGCTGCTCTGCCCTGGCGTATCTAGGCTATGGTGCCCAGCCAGGGAAGCCCGTCCCAGAAGCCTTTCAAAGCCGCTGTGGCCGCAGCAAACTATGTGGCTTTCTGTCAAAGGAGCCCTGGTGCTGAGTGTTCTACCTGTCATAACAGTGCTGGGTACCAGGTGGGCCTAGGGCAGGGAACTCTGTGTACAAGTTAACTCCTGTCCTGTAGCCTAGAAGGCTCCTCAATCATTGTGTGTCCATGGCCCTCCAGGCCTGTGCCTACACCCTTCTCCTACTTCCCAGGCCACAGTAAGTAGCCTTCTACTTTTTTGTTTGTTTCTTGGTTTTGTATTGGGACTAAACCCATAGTCATTCTACATCCAATCTACATCCTTAGCCCCCCTTTTTTATGAGGTACTGGGAATGGAACCCAGGGGCATTCTACCTCCAAGCAACACCCCCAGCCCTATTTTTTTATTCTTTATTTTGAAACAGGGTCTCAATAAGTTGTGAAGGGCTTCACTAAGTAGCTGAGGCTGGCTGGGAACCGCCATCCTCCTGTCCCTGCCTCCCAAATGCTGGGATTACAAGCGCGCGCCACCACACCAGGCCCCCCCCCAACCCTTTTCATCTTTTAATTTGAAACAAAGTCTTGCTAAATTGCTGGGAGTCTCCCTAAGTTGCTACGGCTGGCCTTGAACCTGTGATTTTCCTGTCTCATCCTCCCATGTACTAGGATTACCATGCCCAGCACTAAGTAGCCTTCTTTGGGCATAGCAGATAAAGGGCAGGGGCTGGGCAGGCTCAGGGCTTCCTACCGCTGCTGCAAGACGGCCTAGTGTCCGTGGCTGCAACAGGTGAAAAAGTGCTCTGTGTCCTCACAGTCTGTGAGGACGAGGCATATCTCTGGCATGGGTCTGAGCGGGGACTGCGATCTCTGTCCCTGAGGAGTCCAAAGCCATGCCGTCCTCAGCTTGTAGGCACAGAAGCCTACCCACAGCAGTGCCAACAGAGGACACACACTCCCAGTTTTACAAGTATGTCTAAAGACCTGCCCACACACAAGGACAATCTGAGCCCATCAGTCGGGCTGCCTATGCACACCTGATCACACACACGGCTGCATACGCTTGGCGCCAGCACTGGTCACCCTGGGGAAGGCCACAGTTTGGCTCCTGGGGCTGAAACTGGGCTGGCAGCCAGAATAGCGCGATTTTAGGGTAAGGTTCACATCTTGGCCATGGGGGAGGTCTCAGCCCCAACCAGGAAGGTGACACGTCAACCCCTCTGCTCTGCAGTGTGGACCGAGCCCGGGTAGGGAGCAAAGGATGCCTACTCCAGCGGGAACGAGCCCGCAGCATGAGGCCCAGCCGGCGTGCAAGCGCTGCCCTGACAGCCCCGGCTTTCTGCAAGGCGGGAGCTCAGAGACCAAGCGGGCCAGCAGCTGTGTGAATGCAGGACCTTGCTTTTTCCCTACCCCAGCAGACAAAGCGGAGTCTTGCTGCCCAGGCGGGCCCCCCTCGATGCAGCAGCGGTGAGACCCTGTCCCCAGCAGACCCCAGACAAGCCCTGGAGAAACCTGAGCGCTCGCCCACATGTTTGTAGACAGGCAGGACTGGCCTCTAATGGGGACCAGATGGGCCGTGGTGGGTGGGGGTGGGGCTGGAGGCTTCCATGGGAAGGGGGAGTGGGAGTCTGAGGAGCCAGAGGCTGGGAGGGCAGAGGACCCCACCTACCCCCACCCAGCAGGGTGTGGGAGTCTACTGCGGGTCATCGGCCCCTCCCGCGGCCACCCACACAGCGGCTTCTCGTGACCCCCGTTTTTGCCAGAGTCCCGGCTCTACGGCTCCCTAACTTGTTAAGTCATTTTGCCCTCTGAATCTCGGTTTCTTCATCTGTGAGCTGGGAACAGGATGGTCCCTATATCGTAGGTTCCTTAATAAGACAATGGCATACCAATTGCCTAGCACGTGCCTGGCACCGGCAAATGCCCATCGGCTGCGTGGCCGTCACAGGGGGTCCAGAGCCCCACTCCTGGGCTCGCCCTCTCGCTGTGGCGGGCACGGCATGCCACCGCTGCCTGCTCTGCGTACCCGCCGGCTGCTGACCTGCTTGCCCACGCCTCACTGGGGTTTTCAGCAGAATGGGGTCACCACCTGCTGGCTCAACAGTTTCCAAATGACTAGAGTCCGAATCCAGGCACAACTAGACTGGAAGCGACGCCAAGCCCAGGAGGGCAGGGGGCACTTCCCAGGCTGCGTTGCGGCTCTGGGCTGGGGTGGGAGGGCTCGCGCGCCCCCTCCAGCTCCTGACTCTCTAGGCTTGCAAGCCGCCCTCCAGGAGCCCCTCCTCCTCACTCCCTCGTCCTCCCCCTTAGCCCAGGGTCCCTCGTGTTCCCACACGAGGCCTGCGAAGAAAAGGGTCTCCTATGACCCTGCAGGGTAGGGGGGCTGCCCCGTTCCACTTGGGGATGCGTGCCGGGTGCCCTGTGCAGCTCCTAGGGCTAACCGTGGCTTTCTACTCCGATGGCTCCAGCCAGCCACAGCCCCGCAGGCAGGCAGAGGGTGGGCGCAGCGTGCACAAAGAGGCCTGTGTCTGTGAGTGAGGACACAGCCCTGTAAGGGCGGGGCACGGGGTGTTTTGTCGCCACCCGTGGAGCCTGTGACCTTTTAAGTACAAGAGCGGGATGGTAGCTGATGCACAGCCCTGCCCTGGTGGAAAATCCCTCCCCCTTAGCTTCAGCCTGTCAAGGAGGGCCAGGGGCACCGCTCTACAGACTCCATCCCTCCCCAGGCCCACTGGCCATGAGCTGTGCTACCCTACACCCCCTAGCCCTCAGGTCTGGGCTTGGATGCCCCTCCTCCAGGAAGCCCTCTGGGCCCCGGGATGAGACCCGTGTCCACTCTGGCTCCTTTGGCCCCTCGCTTCCCCTATCCCAGCCTTCGACGTGCCCCCCCACCCCCGGGCCAGAATGAGTACAAAGGCGCTCAGCTGGCTGTGGGTGCCGGCCCAGGCGAGGTGGGAGGAATGTCAGAGCAGGTGGCGAGGAAGGGCCAGGCAGCCCTTTCCTCTTGGCCAAGCCACCTCTTCCTGCGAGGCTTTTTTCCACGTGGACATAGTAATGGAAGCAGGCCCAGAGGCCGCAGCCCACCACAGGGCCCCAGGGTTCAGGCCCGGCACGGATCAGCCCAGCCTCCACCTGGCTCCAACCCAGTGGCCCAGAGATGCTGAGCTGCCTCTAGGTACCCCAGTCTCGGCTGAGAAAGGTCCTAAAGCAGCCTGGCCCCTCGCTGTCCATGAGGACCAGACTGTGGCTGTGACTTCTGTCCTACACAGAAAGGACGAGGCAGAGGAGCATCCGATGGCCTGAGATCATTGTGCCACTCGCGGCTGCACCTCTCCACACCCCTCAGCCAGGCCTGTTGACTTCACACCTATTCTAGCATTGTGGGTACCAGAGTAAACTCTAGCAGCCCAGCCCCCACTCCTCATGGGGACCTCTGTCCAGAACCCAGGACTTGGGGGAGTAGAGACGGAGCCCCAGCAGGCGCTCGTCATCTGAGTGGCATGGGAAAGCCATAGGTCCCGGGGAGCCTTCTGCTTCCATCCCCATCCTGGGCACCTGAGAGCCACAGTGAGGAAGCCACAGTGGGTGAACCCCGCTGCCCTGGGCTCCGAGCCAGCCCAGGCCACGCGTTGTCTGTACATACCTGGGCCTCGGGGTCAATGTGGATCCTGTGTGCCTGGGCCTTGCCGTCCTCAAGGGAACTGGGCCAGCTCCTGCTGTCAGGCCTGTGGTAGGAATTGAGATGGTCAGATACCTCATGCCCATCATGCCTGGGAACCACCATCCAGAGGGACTGAGCTCTGGGCCCAGAGCCACCAGGACCAGGCCTGTGCCTACTGAGAGAGACACCACCTCCATCCTTCCCGCTGGACCACAGTCGTGTCTGTGGCCTAGATCTGCCCCCCCTCAGGCAGGGTGGTGCTCCCCTCCCACCGGCTGCCCCACAGAACTCTGGTCTAGCTCCTGGAGAGGTTTCAGCGAAGGCCCTGCAGCTCCCCCACCTTCCACCCTCTGTGGCCTACAGAAACTCGAAGAGAGTCGGGCATGGCGCACGCTTGTGATCCCAGCACTTGGGAGGCTGAGACAGGAGGATCGTGGTTCAAGAACAGCCTCAGCTACTTAGTGAGGCCCTTTGCAACTCAGTGAGACCCTGTTTCAAAATAAAGAATAAAAAGTAGGGCTGGGGTGTAGCTCAAAGGTAGAATGCCTCTGAGTTCCATCCCCAATACCAAAAAAAAAAAAAAAAGAAAAAGAAAAGAAAAGAAAAGAAAAAGAAACTTGAGGCCCAGCAAGGCCGGCCTCGTGCCTGGACAGCCAGGAGCCCAGGCTCCCGCCAGGGCTGGATGGGCTCTCCGGGAGGTGAAGCGGAGGCGCCGAGGGGCGCGCCTTCCCTCCTGCTGCTGCTGCTGCTGCGCCGGCAGAGTCATCCCTGATGTCTGCCCAGCCCAGATGGGAAACAGGCCATTAGGAAATTCCTGCTTCGCCATAGAAACCAAAAGCCAAACACCACTCAGGAGGCAGAAAAACATCATAAACCTGCCATAAGCCGGCGGGCAGGCCTGGAGGCCACGGGCCGGGCTCAGCCCTCTGCTCAGTAGCAGTGAGAAGGCAGGCCAGGAAGGAGCCTGGAGCCTGGCCGCAGGGCAACTAGACTGAAGGGAAATAATGTCCCCAAACAAGGGGCCGCCTGGGGCTTCCTGAAGTCCCTGACTGTCCTGGCAGCTGGAGCCTGCCTCTCCTTTGTCACTGAGGGATTGAATAATCTGGTTGTAGCCTTCTCCAGGCCTGTGGCATCGAGACAGTGCCATCCCAGGGCAATCCTCCAGCCCCTCAGCTCCGCTCCCCAGTGACCGCCCTAACTCAGCTGACTGCGGTTTCTACCTGCGCAGAATTCTGCTGGACAGCTGTATGGTGATTCGGCCGTGAATACCTCTGAAGTTCCACCCAGGAGGGCAGCACAAGCCTGAGGTTTAAGAACCAGAGGGCACAGAGCTCCAGGAGCCATGAGGGTGGCCCAAGGCACAAGATAACAATGAAAAGCTTATGAGCCGGGTGTGGTGGCCACACTTGTAATCCCAGCATTGGGGAGGCTAGGACAGAAGGATGGTGGTTCATGGACAGCCTCAGCTACTTAGGTCTTTTGCAACTCTTTATTTTGAGACCCTGTTTCAAAATAAAGAATAAAAAACAGGGCTGGGGGTGTAGTTCGGAGGTGGAATGCCCCTGGGTTCCATCCTTAGTACCATTAAAAAAAAAAAAAAAATGAAGGGCTTAGGCCTGCGTTAACCCCCATCTCAGACTCCTGATCTGGGCTGGGTGGGGGGCTCCAGGTGTCCATCTTTAAACAAAATGAGGGCCAAAGGTTGGACTATATTGAAGCACCTTGGACCACACGTGATGGGCAATGTGGACTCTGTCAGTGTCAGGGCTGGATTTGATGCTGGACCTCTGGAACATGCCCAGGAAGGGTGGGTTAACTTGGGTGTTGGGCGCCTGGCTCTGGCTCCAGATGAAGTTACCCTAGCAGAGAGGCCGAGCCTCTACTACATGTTTCACTCTGAGGGGAGGTCTGCGGGGATAAGAATCCTCAGACAGAGCGGGCAGCGAAGCTGGTCTGGGCCATGCGGTCACCCACACCAGCCAGCTCACCAGGCTGTTCCTCCGTGGAGCCCATGTTGTGAGTGGGAGGGGCCTTTGGGGCTCAGACACAGGATCTGAGAGCAAGGTAGGCCTTGCAGGGGGAGGGTCCAGGGGGTGGGATGCTGGGCCAGAGGCTCAAGGCGGCACATGTCTTGGCCCCCCCAGAGCACGCATGTGGGAGACCAGGCCTGGTACCTCGTCAGCATCCAGTGCCAGGTCACGAGGCGGCCCCCACTCTGAAAGGAGGAAGTCGAGGGCTGCCGGGGCAGCTCGGTTCCCAGGGCCTGAGTGGTGCTGTGGCCCAGCACTGTGACGGGCTCCAGGGCCAGATGGGTCACGGGACCCTGAGCAGGGGAGGAAAGAAGGGGGGACCTGCAGCACCCCTCCCTGACATCATGCTCTCTGGGAATCTCCTGACTCGGGCCCCCCGCAACTCCATCGCCAGCAGGGCTGCCCCTGCTCCCTGGAGTCAGAGCCGGAGGTGAGTCAGGGCCCAGGAACCCGGCCAAGTGGGAGGCCTCAGGGCATTTGTGGCAGAGCCGTGCTGACGGTTGCCCCAAGCAGCCGTCCCTCAGTCTGGCAGAGGGTGATGACCGTGATCCTGTTTTATGGGAAAGGAAACCCAGGCTGACAGAAGTCATCTGGGTGCCCAAGGTCCCAAGTCTGGACAGGGACCAGCCTTTCTGAGCTCCCAGGCTGGGACGCCCCTCCATGCACAAGCAGAGTGAACAAGTCCTGGACTCAGTGCCAGGGGCACCGCTGGGGGTCCTGACCCCAACCCAGACTTGGTCCCGGGCCCAGTACAAACAGGAGCTGCTTCCTAAACCTTCCCACTGCGGTGAGAGGCTCAGGGCCAGCGGGCCACCTCCCGCCCTGCCAGCTGTAAGGCATGGTTAGCCGTGTTGTGGTGTGGGACGTTTCGCCCACAGTTTTCCACAGGGGGTCGTGGAAAGTCCCTGCTGGCAGTGAACGTGGCAGAGAGGAGCAGCTCCATGACTCCTCTGGAGGCAGAAGCAGCAGGCGGGGCCGGCGGGGCTCGGGTCAGGCCAGCTGCCGGCTGTTGCTGACCTGAGACCAAGGACCCAAGCAAGGCGTGGCGGCTGGACCTGGCCTCATGGCATGATGGGGCTCGTGACCCCCTGTCCTCCCCTTCATGAAGGGCTGCAGAACACGACACCGTCCATGGCAGGAAGCTTGTCCCAAATTCAGATTTAACCAGAGCAGAGGCCTGGGCTTCTGACCCTGGTAAAAGAAGCTGGGAGCCAGGAGAGGGAGAGGAGTCCTTGGCAGTGGGAGAGGCCTGAGGGCCATTTTGCTTCCCCACCGCCCACTCTGTGACTTCAAGCACTCTCTGACCTTCCTGAGCCTCAGTGGTCCCATCTGTGAGGTGGGGCTTGCATTATTTTTATATTTATATATTTTGCAATACTAGGGATTGAACCAAGGGCAAGGGCATTTTACCTCCGAGCTACACCTCCTGTTATTCTTTATTTAGAAACAGGGTCTCACTAAGTTGCAGAGGCTTCATTAGAGGCTGGCCATGAACCTGAGATCCTCCCGTCTCAGCCTCCCAAGTCCTGGGATTCCAAGCATGCATCACCACGCCCGGCTACATTAGGTTTTACCTTTAAGTCTGAGGGTACCCGAGCTTTTGCACGTGAAACGGCTTCTTCATGGTCATCAAGCTGGCCACCAGAAAGGGGAAGTTGTGGTCTGAATGCCCTAGCAGTGACTTGGGGTCTTATTCCCACTGCCTGCTATGTCTGCCACAATGTCCCAACACACTTCCAGCCCTGAGTGGAAAGGGGATTCGTCTCCTAAGTTCCCCCAGCTCTAAGTGAGCCCCCAATGCCCGTCGGGGCCGGGCCTAGGAGCTGAGGCAGCGCAGCTGTGCTGAGGCCGGCTCCAGCAAAAGGCACCGCCGCCCATACCCACCAGCCCTTGGTGCCCACCCTCCCGGCCTGCTGCCCCGGGTACCTGCTCACGGAGAGTGTGAGGTGATCCTGGCAGCCTTTGATGCGGTTCTGGGCCTCCAGGTGTGTCATGAGCGCTGTGCACTCGCCATTAATGGCCTGGATCAGGTCCCCCGGGCACAGGTCGGCCAGTGCGGCCTTGCTACCAGCGTGGACCTATGGGCAGACAATCAAGGGTTGGCAAAGTCACCAGGGGACCTGCTCTAGACCTTTCCAACCTCAGAACCTGGCCAGTGTGGCCATAATGGCCAGTATGACCCAGGGGTAGGAAAGCTAAGAAGCTGGGGAGCCCCCCCGTGTGGCCTCGCTGCGGCCTCTGCTTTAAAGACCAAAATCAGCCAGGTGTGGGGGTGCTCGCTTGTACTCCCAGCACTTGGGAGGCTGAGACAGGAGGATCGCACGGGTTCGAAGCCAGCCTCTGCTACTTAGTGAGGCTCTCAGCACTTTAGTGAGACCGTGTTTCCAAATAAAAATATAAAATAGGTCTGGGAGTGTAGCCCAGAGGTAGAAGGCCTCTGGGTTCCACCCTCAGTGCCACACACACCCACACACCCCAAGCAAACAACGCAGCACCTGGCTGGCGGGGTGGAAGGGTATATAAAAAGGACTTCCTAGCCAGGCATGGTAGATGGCAGCCCATATCTGTAATCCCAGTACTTGAGAGGTTGAGACAAGGAGAATTGCAGATTTGAGGCCAGCCTGGTCAACTTAGCGAGGCCCTCTGCAACTTAGTGAGGCCCTCTGCAACTTAGTAAGATCCTGTTTCAAAATAAAAAATAAAGCCGGGCCTGGTGATGCACGCTTGTAATCCCTGCGCTTGGGAGGCAGAGACAGGAGGATCTCCCTGGTTCAAAGTCAGCCACGCTGGCTTGAGAGACCCTGTTTCCAAATAAAAATATAAAACAGGCCTGGGAGTGTAGCCCAGAGGTAGAAGGGCTTCCAGGAACCCCAGTACCACCAAAAATAAAAAATAAAATAGAGTTGGGGTGCAGCTCAGAGGTAGAATGCCCTTGGGTTCAATCCCAGTACCACATAAGGGGCTTCCTCTGACCTGGTACAAGTGGGAAGTTGCTTTTCCAACCTGCATACGTACCCAAAGCCACGCAGGGGCCACACAGACACACAGGTGCTCACAGATGTGGACAGAGCGGGGACATGTCACAGTGCAGCACCTGGGCAATGTCCCTCAGCCAGACTGAGGGGCCGCTTCCTCTCGCCTCCCATCCCTCTGCGCATGCCTCCTGCCGCCGCGGGCTGCTCAGCCCATCTGCACGCCCTGGGTACGCAGGCGCCGCCTGCGCTGTCCCCATCCTCCACTAACACCGTTCCTTGGACTCCCAAGCCCTACTCTCGAGCTTCCTCCTGCTCCTTTAGGACTCGGCACAGAGGCCCCTTCCTCTGGGAGACCCTGCCTGTCCCCATCGCCGCCTTGTCCTCCTGCATCGTTATGCCTCATTACAATTAAAAACTGGAGCGCTCCGAACCTTACCTCCTCAGACAAGCCCTGGGCCTCCAGTTCCAGCTGCCAGCCTGCACTCCGGGGTCACAATCCCACCTGCACTTCCCCTGCAGCCCCAGGGTCACTCTGACCCCCACAGAGTCAAGCAGCCACCTTTGGAGATCTTACAATGGAGGCTGTCCCTTGATGAAGGCCACCTAGGGGAGGGTGTTTGGGGACAGACTCCTGGAACAACCCGAGTGAGCAGCCAGGGGAATCCAGGCGACGGGGAAGCCTTCGCTCTGTCTCGGCCCCGACCCAGCCTTTGGAAAGGGACGCGAGGCATTCTTACCCAGCGCTTCCAGCCAGGGCCTCGCGGTGGCCCAAGAGCCGCCAGCCAGCGGCCTTGGTCCCGTGGTGGGGCCGGGAGCCTGGAAGCCCAGCCAGGCTCAGCTCGACCAGCTCACAGTAGCGGGAAGACCAAGCCGAGGCCCTGGCAGCTCTTTGACGGGGAGCCCGGCGCGGGCACTGCCCAGCTGATTTGCCCTGAAGTTGGCTGCCTCCCAGAGCATCCCTCTTGTGACCCCTAATGCCTCAGCCCGCCATTAATAGTCACGGCACCATCCCCTTGCCCTGCTCTGGGCTCCTGCCCTGGGGGGCACCTGCTCTGTGTGAGCACTTCTCCCATAACAAGCTCAAAGAACCTCTCATCACTGGGTGAGCCAGAGTCGGCTCTCACCCTATCTACATATGAATAAAGAGGGGCACCCTGCCCCCCCTGGAAGAGTCTAGCTGTGGGTGACTCAGCCAACACAAGAGTGTATTCAGGTCCCTGTGGGCGGAGGAAGTTTGAAAGGGGGGCGGGGGTGGCTGGGATTCAGCCAGCTCCACTGAGCTAGGGGAGTTCTGGTCAGCGAGGGCCCCAGGCCAGGAAACCGTGACTCCAGCATTGTCTCAGTAGATCTCAGGGCAAGCCCATTTCCTAGATGAGCAAGCCGAGGTCCAGAGAAGTACAGCCACTCAATGTATGAAGGGCCTAGTCAGGGGCATTGGAGAAGCCGGCTCTTCTGAGTGTCTGGGAACCACAAGGGCTCCAAGCAGGCAGGGGTGAGTTCAGGCCCAGCCCTTTAGCTGCAGAGTGTGCAGGTGACACAGGAAGAAGGGAAGACAGCTGAGGCCAGGTGGATGGACAGAGGGTGTGACTTAGCCCCACCTGCTGCGGCTGCGCTCCAGCCCTGCCCCACCCAGGCACAGATGCTGGCGGGCTGGGAGCCCCGGACAGTCACAGTGAGCACAGGCAGGCCTGGATTCCTTTCCCCACTGCCTCTCTGCGTGCGTTGCCCTAACCTCTCTGTCCTCAGGGTCCCCGCCTGCAAGGTCAGGCCAGAGGAGTCCTTATTTCCTTCTTTCTTTTCTTTTTTTTTTTTTTTTTTTTTTTTTTGTGGTACTGGGAATGGAACCCAGGGGCTTTCTACCTCCGGGCTACACTCCCAGACCTATTTTATATTTTATTTGGAAACAGGGTCTCACTAAGTTGCACAGGGTTTCACTAAGTAGCTGAGGCTGGCTTCGAACCTGTGTGATCCTCCTGTCTCAGCCTCCCAAGGACTGGGATTTCAAGCGTACGCCACCACGCCTGGCCAGAGGAGTCCTTATTTCTAAGGGCCATTGCGAGGACTGTGTGAGACAGCCACAGGAGGCTGGGCACGGTGGGCTCATTCCAGGGACTGGACGCTGGGGAGGTGCTGGTACCAACACCCAGTGGGGTGGGGCCTGGTGCTGCTGAGGCTTGGGAAAGGCCAGCAGTCCCCATGGGTTGTCTGTAGGGCAGGACAGTGTTCCTGGGGCACACAGGACTCGGGGGAAGCTTCCTGAACTAAGACTGTACCCCCAGACCTGCCGGGCACTGAGCCCCTTTCTCTTTGTATGAGGCTGTCCTTTCCTGCTGGGTCCTGGGCCAGGGAGCCCTGGAGGGACAGGAAAGGGTGGATCTTGCGCCCCCTTGGTGAGGACACCCCCACACAGCACCGTCCCTGTAGCTGTGCCCCGAGGTACCTGCTCGGGCAAGCTGCGGCCTGTAACTCCCCAGCCCTGTAAGTCTTCCCAGATCCCACCAAACCCAGGCCCAGCCATCCCGGCTCCGGGGCCTGAGCGGGTGCGGTGTGACTCAGGGGACAAAGAGGGGCTCCTTCTGGCAAACCCCTCTTCCAGAGGGCTGGCCTGCCAGGGGCCTGCGTCCTGAGCTGTGCCAGACAAGGCCGCCGCTGCCGCCGCCCTGACGTGTGGAGGGAGGCCTTTCCTCGGTGGGCAGGCGGCCGCGTGGGCAACAGATGTCTCAGCTCCCGGCCGCCTGCAGCCGTCAGCCGCCGCCACTGAGCTTGTCAGCGGCCTCACGCCCAGGGTGCCTGGCCTGCTGGCTGGCCCAGCGCCCCTGCAGCCCTCCCCCGTGGACACAGAACACGACCCACACAGGCAGACGCTGGATGCACACGCGCGCACACACACACACACACACACACAATGAACACCCTGCACACACCCAGCCTCGGTCTCTCAGGGAACTGGGAGATGAAAGCCTTCCAATGTGTTGAAGGCCCACCTCACTCCACCCCAGGGACCTGGCGGTGAGGACAGATGTAGACAGCCTCCTAGGACAGCTGGCCCTGCCTGTCACCCCGGCCCCCAGAAACCGGATTCCATGACTCGACACTGCCCCTGGTGCCCCCCTCCCCGTCCCAGGACCCAGGACTGGAAAAAGAAGTCCCTGAAAGTCGGCCCAGCCCCCAGAGCCAGAGGAGGCAGGAGGGGGAGTGAAGGACCTCTGTCCCCCTCACACATGTATCCCCAAACCAGAGCAGCCTCTGTAGGGCAAGGAAGAGCCCTCAGACGGCCCTCCTCTGCTCCCTCCAGCTGGGAGCCGCCGAGGCAGGGCCTGAGTCCCCTCCAGACAGGGAGCCCCAAGGCTGGGCCAGGGTCCTGCCTCCCTGGGCACCTCCTACAGCAGGACCCAGGTCTCAGAGAAACGCCCCCTAAGGTGGTGCCACCTCTTCGTTCACTGTCCCAAGTGGGGGCAGGGTGGGGCCACCGCCCTGGGAGCCTAAGGAAAGTGGCTGCCCTGGCCCCTTTGCCAAAAAGGGGCTTCTGTGGCCTTGGGCTGGCCCCTGAGGAAGAGGTCTCACACCCGTCGCATGGGCCAGTCTCTCTTTTGCCTGGAACCCGAAACTCCCTCCTGGTCACTTCCCCTTGGGGTGACCGAGGTCACAAAGCAGAGTCTAACTAACCAAAGTGCAGGGGGAAGGGGGGGCTTTCCTCAGCTCCAGAGGACCCGGGCTGGGGGGCCCTCCCTGGGCCTCCAGCTGTGGGACAGGGACCCTTGAGAGGCAGGGAGGGGGCCTCAGGCACTTTGCTCCCGTCTTCCGTCTTGCGGGTGTGACTGAAGGAGTCCCTGGGCCTCCCAGGTCTGCCCAGACCCCTGGCCCTCGTCTGCGGGACCCTCCCGGGCCCACAGTACCTCCCGGCAGGCAGGCTGCTGTGTGTACTCGTGGGGGGGTCTCCATGGGACAGGGGGAGCAGGCCCAGGGGGAGAGGGACGGCGCTGTCCTGTCCGCCCGCAGCCCGGGGGTCGACCGGGCCCACCGTCCACTTTCAAGCCTCGGACACGTCGGGGATCGGTCCCGGGTGGCCCTGGAGGACGGGGTGGGGACCCGGGACCACCCGCCCGCCCCTCCCCCGCGGCCATCGGACTCACCCGCGAGATGGTGAGGGGCGCGCTGAAGTCCCGGCCGCCCACCAGGCGGAAGCCCCAGGGCGAGGGGCCGCGCAGGGTCACCGAGTGGGGCATCGCGGGCCGCAGCCGCCGCCGGAGCCGAGCCGGACACCGAGGAGCCGCCGCCGCCGCCGCCGCGCCCCGCCCCCGGCCCGCCCGCGGCCCCCGCGCCCGGATTGGCCCCGCCGCCGCCGACCCTCCCACCGGGCGCCCGGGACGCGCCCCTCGGCCCCGCCGCCCGGCCCGCGCCCACCGCTGCCCGGGACCCCCGCGACGGCCCCGACGGGCTGCACCCATGCACCCAGCCGGCCCGAGCTCGCGCCGACCCCTGGAAGTCGCTTCTACCGGGCGGGGCGGCGCCCGGGCTGGGCCGGGGCTGGGGGCGGCCCAGATGGGGGATGGGGCGCGCCTTACTCTGAAACCTGCGGCCAGAGTAGCCCCCTGGTCCGGAATCCTGGACCTAGCAGGCCTGGGCCTCGGACTCTGACAGAGGTGGAAACAGAAAGGCGTCCGAACTAGATCGGGGAGGCCAGGACGGCTGCCTGGAGGAGGGGTCTCTGGCCTGGGTCCAAGCGAGGCACTTTGACCTTCCAGGAGTCCCGGCTCTTGCTGCCAGCTCCTTCCAAGCTGTCTGTCTCTTTGCAGGACCCCCCCCCCCATCCCTTGCCAGGAGCTGCGTTTCCCCAGGGAAAGGAGGGGGCAGTAGTGCTGTCTGCTGGGCACACCCTTCAACTGGGGCCCTTCTCTCCCTGGGGCCCTTCCCAGGGAGGTCTGCTCTCCCTGGGATATCCTGAAACCGCTTCTGAAGGTGCGGGGGCTTGGCCAGAGCCCTGCCCACCACTCTTGGGGAACCTGGGTCTGGCTACTCCAGCCCCCCAGGAGACCCCTGTTGGCCGATATTCCCGACAATGCTGCAGGTTCTCTTAGCCAAGCTGTGGTAAGGCCAGGGCTCCAGGGACACTCCCAGGTGGTGGGGGGAGATGGGCCCACTGACCTCCAACACCTCCCAAGACAAAGAGGTACAAGCTAGGGGCTCAAGAAGGGGGCCCCTCCAGGGTGGAATGGTGCCTCTCTGGGAGGCAGGGTGCTGCTATATGTTGGGGGGGGGACGGGACGCCATGAATGGTATATCCTTGGGAGTGCAGGTGTGAGTATTGTCAGATACACAGAGCACCAGCCTCAGGCTGTCCACACTGTGCCCTGAAGAGACTTGCTCCGCTCCACGCAGATTTGGGCCCCCATGGATAGAGGGGGGAGGTCTGGCACAGAGCTGGTCTCTGCAGGGTCTTCCTGAGTCTGCAGGCTAGAGGTCCCCAAGCCTGAGATCCTGGTGGGTGGGATGGAGGCAGCCCTTGACACTGACTTCCCCAGGGCTGGTGTACAGTATGGCTGTGGTTGACGGGATCTCCAAGAGTGGAAAAGTTCCCACTCAGAGCTTCTGAGGGCCCTCACAGGGGATTTCTGGGACAAGTCCTCAGCCATCCTCCACTTCCCCCATTCACACATCCCCAGACCTGCCACCTGCCCCATCCTGAGGTGCCCTCGCCACCTGTGTGCTTCCGTCTGGGGTAAGTTGTCGCGCACAGGCCCTCCTGGCCATGATGTCCTAGCCCCTCTCCGGGCAATGCAATCCGTCTCCAAAGCTTTTCTTTGGAGATGGAGTTGGGGGTTGGGGATAGAAGGGGATGGAGGGAGGAGTGGCCTCGAATCTGGTACCTAATCTTTCTGGTGCCATTGTGCAGTGTCTGGGCAGCTTGGAGTGGTGCAGGAGTGCAGGTCCATGCCCGTCATCATCCAACTGGCTTCTGGATGCCATCCTTGACTTGGGAGACTATCAGAAGCCCACTGCTGTGCTCCCAGAGGAGTGGGCCGCCCTCCAGGGGCCACAGCCTCCTTCCTGGAAGCTGGGGGTAGCCGTTCTTAGGGGCTACAATGTGGGCCAAACCCTGAGGTGCCCTGGGTTGGAACAGAGATCAGATAAGCTTTGAGTTCTGTGTCTCCTCCAGCCCTCCAGCCCTCCCTCCAGGAAGCCCTCAGGATTTCCTTTCCCCCTTGAATAGCCTTGGTCCTGGGGGACCTGTGCTGCTGAATCCCTACTGGGACACCACGTGACAGGGCAGCCACGGGGACCAGAGCCCTCAAGACGGGGATGGCTGGTGCTGGCCGTGCCTCCGCTGCCCTAGTGATCTCCCGTTCTCACCACACCCCCCTGGTGTCTGCGCCGCTGGGAGAGGCTGAAGGCTCACGTGTGTGTGTACCTGGCCTCTTCATCCGCTCAGAAGTAAGGGTTGAGTGTTGTCCACGTGGGAAGGCCTGCGCTACCCGGGGCTGGGGTGGAGGCATCTCCGAGGTCAGGGGCTGGGTCTATCTTATTTATTTATGTTTCCCCAGCACCCAGCAGAGAACCTGGCTATTAAAAGCATTGTAACTGTTACAGGAATTGTTATGTTAGCCCACGCCTTGGCCACAATCCAGAGAAGAAAGTTGCAGGAAGGGGCTTTGGAGACTGAAAACTTCTGTTCCCTACCTCCGAGGCCACACTTAGCGGCCTCGTCCTCCAGGGAAACCCCAAGTGACACGGGCTCTGCGTAGCCAGATCTGCCCAAGGTCAGGAGAAACCACAGCGATCTTTCCTTGACAGGCAGGCAGGGCAGGCAGGCTCCAGAAGGAGCAGACATCCTTGGGCGATGCCCTTGGGGTTGAGTTTAGGAGGAGGGGAAGGGAGAGGCAAGGGTTGGGTCAGACGACCTCAGGCTCCACCTGGAGAGGTCTGTGGGGTGTAGCTTGGGTGGAGTGGGGTAGAGCTGATGGAGTGGCCCACACTTGGCTACCTTCCCGTGAGCCGATGGGAGCTGGCTAGAGTTCAGGGGCTCTCCTGCCCCGCCTGGCCCGTGGCCGCAGGTTTGTGGGTATAGCCTGCCCATTCATGCTCAGAGAACTCCTCCCTCCACCCAGCCAGTAGCCTGGGTTCCAAGGAGATCTGCAACCTTGGCGGGGAGTCCCCTCTTCTTGGAATACCCAGTGCACAGTACTCACCACTCCAGGGTCTCCAAGAATAGTCAAAGGAGATGCCCCATGTCAGTGTGGCCTGTCTGGTCCAGTGCCTGGCAGGGCCCTGTGACCTTTGACCACCCCAGGAACCACCACCCAGAGGCCTGCTGGTCAAGGTCAGGGGTGGGTGGGTCTAGGGTAGAAAGGTCAGCAGCCTTAGAGAGGGCACCGCTGGGTGGAATGGGCTGTTTGGACCTCCTGCTGGGCCACAGCTGGATCAGGAACAGAGGCAGGGCTTGGGGGCTAGCATCCGAGGTAAGTTCTGGAGTGGGGAGGCCTGGAGCAGTGTACCTTGGGAGGCCAGGACTCTACCACGGAGGCAGCCGATCTGGCCTGTGAGGTGTGTGTGGATCAGCAAGACACGAGGGGGAGGGCAAGTCTCTGCAGACAGAGGGAGTTCCCGGCCCCAGCTTGTGTTTTTCAATTCAACAAACCAGGTGGGCGTGGTAGCTCCTGCTTGTAATCCCAGTATTGGGAGGCTGAGACAGAGGGTCTCAGGTTTGCAGCCAGCCTCGTCTACTTAGTGAGGCCTCTGGCAACTTAGCAAGACCCTGTTTCAAAATAAATAATTTTAAAAAATAGGGCTTGGGGTGTAGCTCGGAGGTAGACTGTCCCTGGGTTCAATTGCTAGTACTGCAAAAACAAACATTTAAAATTTTTAAAAATCGCTTAACAAACTTATTAGGTGCCTCCTGTGTGCCTAGCTTCTAAACCCAGCTAGCCTGGGGTGGAGGGTGGGGCTGAGGCTGGGGGCTGAGGTGAGTCCCCTCCTAAGATCCCAGTAGGGACGGAGCTGATGCTGTTGGCCGGCCTGAGCCAGATTCCAGGGTGGCTACAAAGGCAGAACTAGTTGGGAAACTGAGTCTGAGGGCGAGGCAAGTGCCCAGCCCCAGCTCACAGAACTTCAAGAGGAGGGTCTGGGGTAGACCCTGCACGGGGCCCTGGGGCCCTGGTACTGTGCCCCTCGCACCGGGACGAGATGCTTCTCAGTCATATCCCACAATCCCAACCAAACCCCGGTCAGACCTGTTTGTCTCTGTTTTCCCAGAGAAAACCAGTCTGCTCTGGGAGCCAGCAAAGGGACTGCCAGGTGGCAGGGCAGGACGCCTCTGCCCAGCTGAGCCCCCGGAGGCCTGGCCCCAGGCCTGGGAGTGCAAGGGAGTCTTCCAAGGAGTGGTGTCTACAGCTGGGCGGGAGCAAACAGGTGGGAGGGTGGGGACAGACAGGCCCTCATGACCTGGGGCTTGCAAAGGCCTCTCAGGCTCAAGGAAACCCGTCTCTTCACCCTCCACTTCTCTTCCTGGCAGCAGGGGCCTTTCAGCAGCCCCGCCACCCGGGTTGGGTGAGGAGATGGTGCCTCTGCTTACAAATCAGCTCCTCCAGGCAGAACAGCAGAGGGATTTGTGGGCGATAGGGATGTGCCCCATTCTGTACTGTGGATGCTTTGGGCCGGGGCCTGACCATCATCATGCCCAGATAAAAGCAAGGGTTCAGGACCCTTCCCCGCCCAGCCCAGGAGAGAGAGGCACTGCTCTGAGGTACAGTCAGTACCCTGCAGAAAGTGCTAGACTACAAAGAGGAAACAGGAGTGGGGTACAGCTCCGCCCCTGGGCACTCATCAGTCGGGTGGGCTTGGACTCCTGCAGCCCTGCTCTGGGACACACAGCCATAGACACTCCACAGTGGCCTGGCCAGGACAGCCTGGTCTCAGGCCTGAGGCCCTCCATCTCTTCCCTACCTCCAGAGCTGCGTCCCGGGCTACTCGGATAGCTGGAGAGGTCTAGGCCTCTACTATATTTTTAAGCTGCTGGTAAAATAAAAATAGAAAGCATGTGAAAATAGCAAGTCAAGAATTGTATCATAAGCCGGGCGTGGTGGTGCACACTTGTAATCCCAGCATTCGGGAGGCTGAGACAGGAGGATGGCAGTTCACGGACAGCCTCAGCTACTTAGTGAGGCCCTCTTCAATGCAGTGAGACCCTGTTTCAAAATAAAGAATAAAAAATAGGGCTGGGGGTGGAGCTCGGAGGTAGAATGCTCCTGGGTTCCATCCCCAGGACTGCAAATAAATATGTAAATCAAATAATAAAGAATAAAAAATAGGACTGGAGTATAGCTCAGAGGTAGAATGCCCCTGGGCTCCATCCCCAGTACCACAAACACACACACACACACACACACACACACACACACACACACACAGAATAAAGAATAAAATATAGGGCTGGGGTGTAGCCCAAAGGTAGAATGCCCTGGGTTCCATCCCCAGAACTTAAAAAAAAAAAATTGTGGCACATGGTATTTGTACTTTATAATTCACAACAGCCATTTGAGAGCCCCTTATGTGCCTGAGTCTGTTTTATGCCTGAGTGTTGAACAATCTAGTGTTTGTAAAATCCATCCAAAATGTACACATCATTTGGAAGTAACTCTGAACTACCTACAGATTTAAGGTTTGAATTCCAGGCCTCTTGGCCATTCTTCTCAAGAGGGACCTCAGTGTTCCCCACCGCCTCACTGGGGTAGATCAGGCCTCTGTCCCCCTCCTGAGGGGTCACGGGGCGGTGATGCAGATGGGTGGGCAGTGAGGCCTTCTCAGGAGTCCAGCTTCATGGCTGGTCTCTAGCCTCCCCTCCCCGCCCCAACCTTTTTTTTTTTTTTTTTTAGTACTGAGAATGGAACCCAGGGCCATTCTGCCTCCAAGCTATATCCCGAGCCCTATTTTTTAATTCTTTATTTTGAAACAAGGTCTCACTGAGTTGCAAAGAGCCTCACTAAGTAGCGGAAGCTGTCTGTGAACTGCGATCCTCCTGTCTCAGCCTCCCGAATGCTCGGATTCCAAGCGTGCGCCACCACGCCCGGCTGCATTCTTTCTTTGACTCATGGCTGTCTCCCCTGCAGTACCAGCTCCGGTACTCAAGGATTGGTCTTGGTGACGTGCTCTGCCCAGTGGTGACTAGGTCACAGGCGGGTGAGAACTGTCCCCGCTGACCTCACCTCTGGGCCTGGCCACTGGACAGCCCAACTGTAGCCACCTGGTGTGAGGCTGGTTGCTGGTGCTGCTGGGAGAATGAGGCAGAGCCATGATGCTAGAGCCAGCCCAGGCCAGCTGGCCCAGAGGTGTGGGAACCCAGGTGCAAGGGGCCAGGGGATTGGCAGGAAGAGCAGAGCCAGGCCCGCCAGGGTGGAGCCAGGCTGCAGCTGCTGTAGGCCCAAGAGAATGGACAGGAGCTGACCCAGGAGGCAGCCTCGCGCCCTGGGTGGCTAGTTTCTTGCCTCCCAAGAATCTTCCAAATTCTCCCCTCCCCCAAGTCAGGCCCATGGCTGTGCAGATGTGGGCTCAGCGGTGGGGCTGCAATCCTAACACCCGCCTCTCTCACGCCCACACACACGGCCAGGGCATCCAGGAGACTTGGGCTCCCACCGATAGATGCACCAATGGACGCCTGGTCAGACCATCCGCTCTCTGTGAGGCCAACATATCAATGAGTGGGTAGACTTGTTCAAGGAGCAGGGGCTGGCCCTCAGGAGCCAGATGCCTCTAGGAGAATGGAACAGAAGAGCCTCTGTGTGCTGAGAGTTAAACAAGAAACTGTCTCATCTCAGGAAGAAGAGAAGATGGCAGGTCTGGGCTAGGATACGCTGAATGTTGGAAGGGTCCAAGTTCAGCACCCTGGGATTGAGATAGTAAACTAAAACAGGCCCATGGGAGAGACCTCGGGGAAGGGAGATCACGGAAAACATAAGCTATGTCAAGCTTGCTTCTTCAGTTAAAGATAAATAGAACATTCAATGTATGCTAAGATTTTAGACGTATTATTAATTACAACGCACCCACGTGAGGATCTTACACAATGCACTCACAGGTAATTAATGGCCAGGCTGTTTGACCAAAGAGGAACGTTTTGACCTCCAGCTATGAGTGGTCACCATGGGACCTGGTTGCTATGAGACTTGATCTCCAAGAAAGTTTGTAAGCACTTCCCAAATCAGCGCAATCTAACAGTGACTCACCTCCTGAGGATTCCCCCCCAGGACAGGAAATCGCATACACAACCAGAGAGCGCCAACGTGGGCATGAGTCCTCTGAGAGAAGACAGTTTCCCACACTCCAAGTGTGAATTCCTTTGCTGACCTTAAAAAAATCTTTACCTGCGCCTTGCTTACTGATGTGTCCTGCAATTCTTTCCGCAACAAATGTCAAGAACTCCAAGTTCCAAGTTGAGGTCCCCTCTCTTAGGACCTCCCTGGACCTTCGTCCACGACGAGGACAGCAGGCCCTGAGAAGTAGCTGTGTCTGGGATTAAGACAAGTTAGCTCCAAAGCTCTGTGACAGCCAGCGTGGAAGCGTAAGTATGTGTTGGCCCAGAGAAGGGGCACAAGTGTTCTCTCCCAGAGAATCAGGGTGTTCCAGAGCCAGAGCCAGAGACAGATGGGGCACTTCCTCAGGGCCGTGTGAACATCTATTATCCTCACACGGGTAACAGCCACTTGAAGAAAATGTTAGACCATCTAGTTGGTGAATACAGCACACTGGCTCCTATAGCATGTTAAAACACTATTGCCAACTTAGACATGACTTTTTCTGGAATTATGAGCTTGCTCTGTGCACGTGTGTGGGCACCCGTGTGCCTAGGTGGTGCTGGGGGCCAAAGCAGGGCTTCCTGATGGCAGGTGGTCTACTGCTGCGCTGTGCCCCAGCCCTTTAACATTATAAAAATGTAATGGTTCACATACTAGGAAGAGAGAGAGAGAGAGAGAGAGAGAGAGAGAGAGAGAGAGAGAGAGAGAGAGAGAGAGAAAGGGAAAGATGGAAAGAAACCTTGTGGCCATCTCAACAGGCATTTCATAAAATTTATTAGCCATTCACACTAAAACAGTTGGAAAGCCATGAAAGGAAGGAAACGCTCTTAACATTTTAAGAAACCAACGCCAGTTTTGGACTTAACTGTCCAGAAAGTTCCATTAATTAACGTGAGAATCCAAACAATGTTCCCTTTCACTGTTACTGTTCAGGGTTGCTCTGGAGGTCCCAGCCAGGACAATAATGTGAAAAGAAGAAATAAGAGATGAGGGAAATAAGTAATCAGCAAGAGAGTGGTAAAATATTATGAAGTGCAGGTGTTAATGATCGCCCCCCATTACATCTAGGAGATCAAAGACCGAAAGAGGGATCCAGTCATATGGAGCAGAATCAGATAAATTCATACATGTTCATTTTACTAGCCTTTTCTGGTTTCTATGGTGCTGGGGATTGAACCCAGGGTCATTCTACCTCTGAACTACACCCCCAGCCCTGTTTTATTTTTATTTGGAAACGGTCTCACTAAATAGCTGAGGCTGGCCTCGAACCTGCTATCCTCCTGTCTCAGCCTGCCAAGTACTGGGATTGCAGGTGTGCGCCACCACACCCAACCATTTTAGTAGCTTTTAAAGGTGTTAACTCATAACTAATTAAAATGTTGTGAAAAAATTTACCATTCACAGTAACAGTGAAATGCAAAAATATCTAGAAAATAATTCAGGGCACAATAAAGGCCCATAAATGCTGTTGTAAGAGAGAGTTAAAAGAAGGTAAAATGTGCCGGGCACGGTGGGCACGCTCGTCATCCCAGCACTCGGGAGGCTGAGACCGGAGGATCGCGGTTCGCGGACAGCCTCGGCGACTTAGGCCCTCTGCAACTCAGTGAGAGCCGGTTTCAAAATAAAGAATAAAAAATAGGGCAGGGGGTGTGGCTCAGAGATCAAATGCCCCTGGGTTCCATCCCCAAACCCGCAAAATAAATACATAAATAAATAAGGCAAAATGTTTCTAAAACACTCAACATTCTGAATTTATTAATTGATAAATTCAATGTAATTCCAATCCAAATTTATTTGTATGGAATAAAGACCAATTATTGACTAAAAGACCAATAAATATCAAAAGTGGGATTTACTGTATAAGCTTCAAAGTACATAGGCAATAAATCTAAAATAGTTTAGTGTGTGGTGGCAACATAAGAAAAATATATCAGTGGAATAAAGAGTCTGTAACATGTGATTATGAAACAACTTAATTCGAGGATAAAGAGTAAAGCTTATTCAGTCAATCCTGTAGACAGCCAAATGTTGGCTGTAGAGAAGAAACAAGGTTATAATCCTTTTTGTTGTGTATTTTTCCACACTATAAAATGAATTCCAAGTGATTCATGACCTATATATTTCAATTTTTACATTGTAAATGGTTTCATAAACTATTCATGTATTTAAATTTAAAAAGGGCTAAGAGAAAATATGGATAAATATTTTTATAATCTTGGGGTAGAACACTTTTTCATCAAGATGGCTTTTTAAAATACATTTTCCTGTTCCATATGAATAAAAAGATCACAGAACTATGCTGGAAACTGTTGATTGATATTTCTTCTTCTTTTTTTTTTGGCGGTACTGGGGATTAAACCCAGGGGCATTCTACCTCTGAGCCACACCCCCAGATTTACGTTTTATTTTTTTATTTTTTGAAACAGGGTCTAAGTTGCAGAGGGCCTCACTAAGTAGCTGAGGCTGTCCACAAACCGCGATCCTCCTGCCTCAGTTTCCCAAGTACTGGGATTACAAGCGCGTGCCACCACGCCCAGCTTGTTGATCGATCGATGTTTTAGGACATCTGCTTTTCCTAAGTTATGTGTTTCTGTAGTGTCTGAATTTCATGTAAAAATTATAGTATGTAACTGAAAAATGAAAATAATAAGAAAGACAAGGAAAAGTACTAAGATATATAGTTATGTATATTATTTATGGTTCCTTTCTTTGTGCTAAAGGTTATACATTTACTTAAATACATTTTACAAACTCCATCAAAAATAGCAATTATTTTTGCTTTCAACTGTCAATTTTCTTCCAAGCAATTAACAAAAAAAGCTAACTTCTTGTTAATTACTGCCCGTCCTCTTTCTTTGTTTGCAAGTGCGATTTCAGCAGATACCATTTCCCTTTAGCCTGTCAACGGCCTGCATCATCTTTCCCAACTCCACTGCACAATTGACCTCGACTTGGGTGACTGTTCCTACAGCCTGAGATGCCCCCAAAGCGCAAGTCAACTTAGCTGGATGAGGAGGACCCTGATCTCCTGGGCTGAGCCAAAGATTTCAGACCTTCCTTCCCCATCTAAGAGCTCCCCCTAGGGTCCAGAGGATGCCTCTGTCTACCCAGCTGCTTCTGCTAGTCCCCGCTAGATTGCTATAAATCCCAGGTAGAACTTGGCAGGTTGGAGGGATGGGAAAAAAATCAAGCCTAGAAGGACTTTTTCTTTTTTCTTTTGGGACTGGGGATTGAACTCAGGGACATCCTACCTCTGAGCTACAGCCCCAGCCCTATTTTATTTTTATTTTTGAATCAGGGTCTCGCTAGGTTGCTGAGTCTCACTACCTGCCGAGGCTAGCCATGAACCTGAGATCCTCCTGTCTCAGCCTCCTAAGTACTGGGATTACAAACCCGCCGCCATGCCTGGCTGGAAGGGCTTTGAGCCAGCCTGGGGCTCCCGCTCCTTTAACGGAGTGACCAGTGGTGGGCTCCGTGCGCCCTCTGGTGGCCACCCTCATTTTTGCAAACACACCACTCTGGACAGGAAGGAAGCAGAAGAGGCTCCCCAAAGGCTCCCCCCCCCCAGGTCCCACGGCCCTTGGCCCTGGACCACAAATGGGTGTGGAGCCTCTCAGTGGAGTGCAGAGAGAAAGCCAGGTCTGGGTGACGCCAGAAGGTCGCCTTGGGTGACTACTGGGGTGGAGCGGCTTGCCCCCAAGACCTCAGCCACCAGGATCCTGTGGACAGCCTGGCCACTTCGAGAAAGCCGCGTCCCCACCGTCCCCACCTGGGAAGACAGCCTCCCAGCTGCCCTCTCCCCGGGGCTCTGATTCCCACGGATGGCGGAGGTCCACAGCGCCCAGGTTCCAGGCCCTCCAGTGGCGGCTTCCGGCCAGGGGGAAGGTCAGAGTCTGGGTCAGAGCCAAGGTTACGGGAGGAGCCAGAGAGCAAAGAATAAAGCCTCCTCCTCAGCACGTGACAGGACAAATCCACAACCACGCCCACGTGGGAGTCCCTGTGCACGGTGTCCCAGTCCGTGCACGCCGCGTGGCGTCCGTGTCTGTGTGCTGGGAGACCTCTCACCGAGACATCCTGGCTCCGGACGCTGCAAGTACAGGGATCGGCACGCTTCTCACAGGTTTATGCGATTGTCTGAGCCATGAAAAAGTGGAGGAAACCACAAAGACGGGAAATGTAAATACCAAATGCCGGCAAATGTATCATTGTGTGATGGGCACGGAGTTCCCCTGAAGCTCCGCCATTCTTCCAAGGGCAAATAGAGAGTGTGTCTATGGGGGTCGTGTGTGCTGGGATATGCTTGATGTGGTGTGAGTTGGGAGTCTGGCATCCTAGTGATAGGGCAGCGGGCAGGGCTGACCAGCAAATTCAGATGATAGCGGCTCTTCCAGGGAAGAGTCAGCGTGGTTGAGGCAGGAAAGAGGCCACGGAGGGGTGGGGGCACTTGAGGCCGGTGGGAGCAGGTGACTGCACTGTGCCAGGCTCCCGTGCCTATGTGGCTGTAGATGGGAGTTAAGGTTAGTTAGTCAGTGCTGGTGCACGTGGTGACGTTGCACAAATTAGCAGATAGCCCTATTCCAGGGTACTTGTTCTCCATCCTGTGGGCAGAGCATTCAATAAATATTTTTTAGCCGGGTGTGGTGGCGCATGCTTGTAATCCCAGCATTTGGGAGGCTGAGACAGGAGGATCGCGGTTTGCGGACAGCCTCAGTTACTTAGTGAGGCCCTCTGCAACTCAGTGAGACCCTGTTTCAAAATAAAGGATCAAAAATAGGGCTGGGGGGCATAAAAAGAACAATTACATCATTTTCAGGGAAATGGATGGAACTGGAGGACATTATGCTAATGAGATTAGTCCGTCACAAAAAATAAGAAATCGGATGCCTTCCCTAATATGCGAAAGCTGAGGAGAAATGGGTCCTAGGAGGAACTCTAGGTGAAAAAGGAAATCCTATAGAGGAGCAAACAAGACGACCTAAAGGAGGGGATAGGAGGGGGGAAGAGGAAAGTCTCTAAAGCACAGGATGTACTTGAACATATCGAGGTCAACCACTAAGCCAAGCATGGGAAGGAGGGATGGGGAGGGGATGGGGTGGGAATTGGGTAAGGAGCTAACTGGGCGATGTGTGCATGTATGTCTATACAAGTTTTCTACCCCACTATGACGTATGAATACAATGAACCAAGAAAAAAAAATAGGGCTGTGGGTGTAGCTCGGTGGTAGACTGCCCCTGGTTCCATCCCCAGTACTGAAAAAAAAAAAAAAAAAAAGCTGGCTTATGATGAAGTGAAGGAACACAGCTCTTCTTATTTTTCAGAAGGCTGTTGTGATGGATGTGCAGATGGGTCATGTCTGTGATGGGAAGACCGGGCCCAGGCTGCTGCCATGGGCCATCAGCACAACGTGGGCGGGCTAGAGTTGCACATGAATGGGATGGATGGGGTCCCTGACACCAATCTCACTCAAGGAAGGATATAAGGTGCTTTACAGACATGTCTCCACAGGGTGAAATGGGACACTTTCGTTTAAAAATAGGAAATGAGCCGGGCGTGGTGGCGCATGCTTGTAATTTCAGCATTCAGGAGGCTGAGACAGGAGGATCACAGTTTGCGGACAGCAGCAGCTACTTAGTGAGGCCCTCTTCAATGCAGTGAGACCCTGTTTCAAAATAAACAATAAAAAATAGGGCTGGGGGTGTAGCTCGGAGGTAGAATGTCCCTGGGTTCCACCCCCGGTAACAACAACAACAACAACAAAAATAAATACAAATAGGAAATGAGCCCGGTATGATGGCGGACACTTGTAATCCCAGCATTCAGGAGGTTGAGACCAGAGGATCACCATTTGCGGACAGCCTCAGCTACTTAACGAGGCCCTTCGCAACTCAGTGAGACCCTGTTTTAAAAAAATAAAAATAAAAAAAGACTGAAAATAGGAAATGAGGCTGGGGAGAGGAAGGGAGGCGCCGGGAGCCCTAGTGCGCAGAGGGTCATTAAGTGGGTGTTGCCTGGTGAGAGCTGGGCTGTTGTATTTGAGGGAAGCAGACCTTGTCATTAGGATTCCAGGCCAGCCTGAGCCCCAGACAGGTGCTGTGGGGTTCCCAGAGGTGGCCAACTTTCCACTCCTGGTCCTTTTTGGGGGGTGGGATGGGTGGGGCAGGCTCTCCCCATGTTGCCCAGGTTGGTCTGGAACTCCTGCTGGGCTGGATGCCCCCTCCCCATCCCAAGTGCTGAAACTACAGGCACTCCCTGTTCTTATGTGGCAGTGGGGGTGGGGGCTGCCACTATTTTCCCTTGGCACACCTGCTCTAGGTGGCCGGCTAGGGGACTGGCTGAGAAGCAAGCCCCCTCCCAGAGCGGGGGCGGAGCATTCCATTCATATCGTGAACACTTGCGCCAGTTGAGAAACAGCCTTGGTTAAGTGTGTGTGTGTGTGTGTGTGTGTGTGTGTGTGTGTGTGTGTGGTGTGGTGTGGTGCTGGGGATTGAACCCAGGGATATTCTACCTCTGGGCTCTACCCCCCAGCCTGAGTTTTTAAATTCTTTATTTTGAAACAGGGTCTTGTTATGTTGCAGGGGGCCTCACTAAGTAGTTGAGGCTGGCTGTGAACCTGGATCCATCATTAATTCCGTGTGTGTGTGTGTGTGTGTGTGTGTGTGTGTGTGTGTGTGTGTGCGCGGTATTAGGGATGGAACCCAGGGGCATTCTACCTCCAAGCTACACCCCAGCCTTATTTGTATTCTTTATTTTGAAACAGGGTCTCACTGAGTTGCAAAAGGCCTCACTAAGTAGCTGAGGCTGGCCACAAACCGCGATCCTCCGGTCTCAGCCTCCCGAATGCTGGGATAACAAGCGTGCGCCACCACACCTGGCAGGCACAACTTTTTGTTTTTAAATCTGCAAAAGAAATTAGGCCCTAGAAGCTGCAGCAGTCTAAGCAGTGGCGAGTTTGCGCACTTGTCCTTTTTGTTTTTGTTTGAATATGTTTAAATGATCGCTGCCAGCACACACCATTCACACGAAATTCTGCACTGTACATACTAGACTGTGGTAAAGTCATTTACCCTCCACCCCCATCCGGGGTGGGGGACTACTCTGGAAGATAGTGTGCACTGAAATCTAACCAAACTTCGTTAAGTAGATTGTGACAGGTATTAATGATATGAAAAATAATATTTTAGCATGTGGCTACCAACTTAAGATAACATCGAAACCTATTTTTATGGCACATCAGGTCCCCATCCCCAAATTTCTGCTGTACTGGCATCCTGAAATTTCGACAAAGCCCAACAACAAAGCTTTAAAACCCCTAAATTTTCAGCACTTTAAATAGTAGCTAAGTCAAGCTGGGCGTGGTGGCACACGCCTGTGCTCCCAGTACTTGGGAGACTGAGATGGAAGGTGCAAAGCCAGCCTCAGAAACTCAGGGAGGCCCTCAGACACTTAGTGAGACTCAGATTCCAAATCAAAAGTAAAATAGGGCTGGGGGGTGTAGCCCAGAGGTAGAATGCCCCTGGGTTCAATCCCCAGCACCACGAAAATGAATAAATAATAACTAGTAGCTGGGTCAGACAACAAATAGTTCTCCTTAGACACTCACCCCATTGGCACCCACCCCCACTCTTACCCGGCCTCCATGTGGGCTCAGGATCCAAGGAAGAAGGCACAGGGTTGGCTACTATTATCCTTAGATGAAAATACTTTATTTTTTGGTGGTTCTGGGGGTGGAGCCCAGGGGCATTCTACCTCTGAGCTACACCCGCAGCCCTATTTTTTATTTTATTTTTTTAATTTTGAAACAGGGTCTCACTGAGTTGAAAAAGGGCCTCACTAAGTAGCCGAGGCTGGCCACAAACCGCGATCCTCCTGTCTCAGCCTACTGAATGCTGGGATTATAAGCGTGCGCCACCATGTCTGGTTGGATAGTAATTTTAAAAGCATGTATTATATTGTATGTATCAGTATATATAAAGACTTTCTTTCTTTCTTTCTTTCTTTCTTTCTTTCTTTCTTTCTTTCTTTCTTTCTTTCTTTCTTTCTGTGGTAGTGGGGATTGAACCCACGATTCTCCTGTCTCAGCCTCCCAAGTGCTGGATTACAAGTGTGCATCACTGCGCCCGGCTAGTAGATCAACTTTCTAATCGCACCTGACTCCTGGCCCCCTGGCTGTTTGCAGTATCCAAAGCTTTTGCCCAGGATGGAGCTGTAGTGGAAGAGGGTGCTGGACCCAAGCTCCCTGTGCACACCCTGGGGGGCCTGCCCAGGGAAATCATCTGCTGGGTAATTACAGCTCCCGAAGGTGCTGGGCGCCGTGACGACGGTGCAGTTTGTGCCGGCTCCGCCGTCTTGGGTGGCCGTGCTCCATGGGGGGCACCAGGGAGGGGACTTCCAGCCACTCCGGGGACTGCTTTAGCTTTTGTACCCAGCAAAGGATTCTGATGGGAAGGGACTCTCCAGGGGCTCACTTGACCCTGCTCAGGCTGGATGCTGATAGATACAGTAACCTAGAGAGGCCATCTGCCATTTAGTGAGATCCTGTTTCCAATTAAAAAATACAGTGGGGCTGAGGGTGTAGCTCAGAGGTAGAATGTCCATGGGTTCCATCCCCAGTACCAAAAATGAATAAGCTAAAAATAACCCGGAGGCTCTAGTTGAAGCAGTTGGCCGCCACTAGGTGGCCACCCTCTGGCTACTTCTCCTGCTGTCTGTGGCCCGTCTCAAAGTTCTGGCCAATTGGGACACCCAGGATTTTCTCAGCCCCCGAGGACGGGAACCTAAGATGGGTCAAGGGATTGTGCCAGGGTCCAGTGGACAGCCCGATGCTGACTGTGCGGGACATGCACACACACTTCATCCTGGGTGCGCTGCTTTGCAAGGAAAGCCAGGTGCTCACACCCTGAGCAGGCCTGCCAGCGTCTCCAGCAGCCAGGGAGGCCCAGTGCCATGCAGTGGTGTGGGCCCCGGGGCCTCGGGCAAGTGGAGGGAGGCCGAGGCAGGCAGGCCGAGGGCCCTGCTCAGAGGGAAGGGCTGTCCCCCACTTACCCTACCGAGTCCAGTTACCTGTCCACCCAGTACAGATGTTTCTGCCACCCCTTCTGGGGGATACCAGGTCTTTCCTGAGGGATGGGGTGGCAGGCAGACTTGAGGTCCCATTGGCCAGAGATGCTGCGTCGGGAAGGCGGGCAGAGCCTCATTTGGCAATTCGCTGGCCACATGAGGTCAAGGTAGAGGCCTCGGTGCTCTTGAGCCTGAGGATGGTCTGTGGCTAAGCCTGGCTCTAGGCCAGCAGTACCTTCAGTGTTCTTCGCCAGCTGGAAAGGGCTGGGCCTTTCCAGCCCTAGATAAAGTTGCTCTGCGGGCGCCTGTTCGCCTGCCGGTTTCCCCCACTAGACAGAGCCCCTTTGACGCGTGGAGTTTCTCAGACCCCCAGCTGGGCCACAACTGGCCATCAGCAGCTGTTTGTTGAGTGAATACAGGAAGGAACGCCACGCAGGTGTTAGCACAGGGAAGGCTGTGAATCTCTGTAACATGCAGGCACACGTGGCTGTTCCGGATGTTTGTGGACTCATCAAGTGACATGCTAGTGTGCTCTCGGAGACCACAGAGTGTGTGTGTGGGGGGGCTACACTCATTCAGTCCTGTGGTTTTGTTCACCTATTTATTTATTTATTTATTTATTGCAGTACTGGGGACCAAACCCAGGGTCTCATGCTTGCCAGGCAAGCACTCTACAACTGACCACGCCCCCAGCCCCTTTTTTCTTTTTCTTTTTCTTTTTTTTTTTTTTTTGGTGGTACTGGGGTTCTTGGAAGCCCTTCTACCTCTAGGCTATACTCCTAGACCTATTTTTATATTTTTATTTGGAAACAGGGTCTCTTAAGCCAGCGCGGCTGGCTTCGAACCTGCGCAATCCTCCTGTCTCCGCCTCCCAAATGTGGGGAATTACATGCGTGCGCCACCACGCCCGGCTCCCTTTTTTCTTTTTAAATATACATTTATGCCAGGCGTGGTGGCGCAGGTGTGTAATCCAGAAGGATGATGGGTGAAGGGAGTTGACACAGAATGCTGTCAGGTGGCACATGTGAACCTTGTCCACGTGGAGTTGTGGGGCCTGCGGTGCTGTGCAGGACCTCACTCCGGCTGGGTCCCAGGAACATTTTTGTATGTGTGTGGGAGTACTAGGAACTGAACCCAGGGGCATTCTACCTCCGAGCTACACCCCCTGCCCTGTTTTTTGTTCTTTATTTTGAAACAGGGTCTCACTAAGTTACGGAAGTTCTCACTATATAGCTGAGGCTGTCCGCAAACCACAATCCTCTGGTCTCAGCCTCCCGAATGCTGGGATTACGAGATTGTGCCACCACACCCAGCTCCCAGGAACACTTCTGAAAGAAATGGCCTTTAGGAAGGGAATGTTCCAGTTAGGAAGAATGACACATTCAAAACACAGGAGCCTGCAAAATATCAGAATGGCTGGGACATCGAGTTTGAGACTGCTCCTGATCAGAGAAGCCATCAGAGATAGACAGAGGAAATTGGTTTGACGTATGTCTATCCTCAGGGCAGAGGAACGCCTGTGTGTGTATGAGGAGGTACTGGGGTTGAACCTAGGGTCATTGTACTTCTGGGTTACTCCCTCCTGACCCTTTAAAAATGGTTTTTGTTGCTGGGCGTGGTAGTATATGCTTGTAATCCTCGCACTTGGGAGGCTGAGACAGGAGGAGTGCACAGGTTCGAAGCCAGCATCAGCGACTTAGACTCTCAGCAACTTAATGAGACCCTGTTTCCAAATAAAGTATAAAATAGGTCTGGGAGTATAGCCCGGAGGTAGAAAGCCCCTGGGTTCCACCCCCAGTACCACAAAAAAAAAAAGTTTCTTGTTTTGAAACAGGTTCTTCCTAGGTTGCTAGAGTCTCATTGGTTGCTGAGGCTGTCACTGAACATGACCGTGATCCTCCTATCTCGGTCTCCCATGTACTGGGATTGCAAATGTGTGCCACCACACCTGGTTTGTGCAACACCTTTGAGGGCTTAACGGTTTGGATTTAATATGTCCCCTTAGCTGTCATTGAAGCAAAATAGCAGGGCTGGGTTGCCACAGAGGGTGCCTGGGGTGTGGCTTTGGGGGTTGTATAAGGACCTCTTCTCCCGGGGTTTCCAGCTTCCATGATGTGAGGAGTACAGCCCAACCCGCCACCAAGCCCCGCCGTTGCAGACATCTCCAGAAACGGAGCCAATCAGCCTTCCTCTAAGCTGCACAGTCAGTCTTTTTGGATTATAGCAGTTATGATGTTGACGGAGATGGGGTCTATATATGGAAATGACTTGATCAGAATTACATTGTTAAAAGCCAGGCGTGGTGGCGCACACTTGTAATCCCAGCCCTTGGGAGGCTGAGACAGGAGGATTGCACAAGTTTGCAACCGTATTTCCAAATAAAGTATACAATAAGTCTGGGAGTATAGCCTGGAGGTAGGAAAGTCCCTGGGTTCTACCCCCAGTACCACCAAAAAAGAAAAAAAAATAGAATTACAGTGTTAAGCTGGGCATGGTGATGCATGCTCGTAATCCTAGTATTTGGGAGGCTGAGCCAGGAGGATCGCAGGTTCAAAGCAGCCTTGGAAGCATAGCGAGGCTCTCAGCAACCTGGTGAGAACCTCTTTCCATAAAATCAGGCTGGGGGTGTAGCGTGGAGTTAGAATGCCTCTGGGTTCAATCTCCAGTGTAAAAAAAAAAAGGAATTACATTGTTAAAAATCACTCTGCCAGCCCAGTGGGCTGGAATGAGGGTAGGGGGCTGGGGGAATTGGTGGGCTAGGGTGCGTTGCCATGTGAGATAGTGTGTTCTGAATGTGGTCTGTGACTGTAGGCGTGGAGAGAAATGAGCTTTTGAGAGGGGCCCGCCAGGTAAGAGCTCCATTGTGGAGTGGAGGGGAATGACTGAGACATGGTGATTTCATCTCCCCAGACACGTGCAGAGACACTCTGCCTGGTACGGGCCGTTGAGGAGCTGTCCGTCTTGGCCAAAGCTAGGGCTGCAGTCACCCCAAACGTGGTGGCAGGGCAGTTCCGGTCCAGAGATGGAGTCATTTGGATTCCGAATAAAGAAGCACCAAACGCCCAGGTGGTCGATGAGTCCAAAGCACTGCTCAGGGGAGCCTGTGCACAGAGGGGCCACGGTGCATCCTCGTGGAGTGAGACCGGAGATGCTCTGCCCAGCTGTGCCTGCAGGGTCGTGAGCTGAAAGGAGGGTTTAAGGAATTCAGCAACAGCCTAAATACCTTTATCAGTGCCTGGGAATGCCCAAGGCCCTGGCCCAAGTTCAAGACGACGTGGAGAAGCTTGGAGCTGGCCAGTCAAGAGTCATCAGGACACTTGGTATTTCGGGGGAACAGGCAGCCACAAAGGAAAAGCTCTGACTCTGTGGGTCTGGAGTGGGCCTGGACTGGAGATTCAGAACTGAGAGCCAGGGGTTTGCGTGGCCCAGCAGCCCGTGGGGGCGTGTGGGCGTGTCGGGCCGAGTGGGAGGAATGGTGGTCCTCTGGAAAGGTACATGCATGTCCTACTACTCGGGACTGGTGAAGGTGACCTATGGGAAAGGCACTTAGCAGATAGAATTGTTACAGGTCATGCGGCGAGATCATCCTGGACTACCTGCGTAGACGCTAAAGCCCGTTGACAAGTATCTTCATAGACACGGAAGAGAGGATGTGAAGGCTGAGAAGGCTACATGAAGACAGGCAGGGCAAGTCCAGCGTCACTGAGGTCTCCAGACACCGCTAGTGCCAAGGGGGGCACCGCGCTGTCACGTCTTGACCAGACTCTGCAACTCCAACTAACTTCTGTTATGACTCAGTTCATGAGAATCTGATATGGCGACTGCAGGAAACACATGCATCGGGGCCCAGCACGGACCCCAGGGCCTTGGGCTGAGGGCGAGGGGGAGCGTGGGGCAGGACCAGAGCTGGCGTCTTGGAGGCAAGTGAGGGACGGACAGAAATACCCGAGTGAGTGAATGAGTGAACAAGTGTGTGGCCGCTCCGGCAAGGCGTGGGGGGAGGGGGAGGCCCGGAGGCGCGGCCTCAGCAAGTCCTGCCTCCTCTGGCCCGCTCCTGCCAGCTACACTCATCCTGGGGGCTCATCCTGGGTCCTGACGTAGCGTTTCCCAGGATGCAGACGCCACAGAGGCCACGTGAAGCCAGAGGCCGGGTCACAGCCCAGCGGAGGGCAGGAGGCCCCAGCAGGAGGAGCGGCAGGGCGGGTCTCCCCTGACCTTCAGCGGGAGCTCAAGGTTGCTCTCACCATCTTGATTTCAGACTTCTGGCTGCTCAGGGGCCGATTCCTAGGAGGGCACTGAGAACCCAGGGCGCTTCCCTGGCTCTGAGACCCTGTGGAGGCCTTGTTCCTGCTTAGGCTGCGAGGGCGCAGGGTGAGCAAGGTATATGGAGGGTGCTCATTTCTTCTGAGTCCAGTGTGTGTGTGTGTGTGTGTGTGTGTGTGTGTGTGTGTGTGTTATGAGAGATTGGACCCAGGGTCATTCTGCCACCCACCTACACCCCCAGCCCTATTTTATTTTATTTTTATAAGAATTATAAAAACTGCCGGGCGTGGTGGCACACACTTGTAATCCCAGAATTTGGGAGGCTGAGACAGGAGGATCCTGGTTCACAGACAGCCTCAGCTACTTAGTGTGGCCTTCTGTGACTTAGTGAGACCCTGTTTCAAAATAAAGAATAAAAAATAGGGGGTGTAGCTCGGAGGTCGAATGCCCCTGTATTCCATCCCCAGACCTACAAAAAAATAAAATATAAAAAATTATAAAAACTAAAAAAAAAAAGTCTTTTTTAAAAAAGTTTTTTGCAGTACTGAGGCATTCTACCTCTGAGCTACACCTCCAGCCCTATTTTTTTTTTTTTTTTTTTTGTGTGTGTGTGTGTGTGGTACTGGAGGTGGAGCCCAGGAGGTTTTCTACCTCCGGGCTATACTCCCAGACCTATTTTATACTTTATTTGGAAACAGGGTCTCACTCAGTTGCTGAGAGCCTCACTAAGTAGCTGAGGCTGGCTTCGAAGCTGTGCGATCCTCCTGTCTCAGCCTCCCAAGCGCTGGGATTACAAGTATATGCCACCACGCCGGGCTCCCGGCCCTATTTTTTAATACTTGATTTTGAAACAGGGTCTCACTAAGTTGCAGATGGAGGGCCTCACTAAGTAGCTGAGGCTGGCTGCAAACCAGCGATCTTCCTGTCTCCGCCTCCCAAGTACTGGGATTACAAGCGAGTGCCACCACGCCTGGCTACAAGCCATCTTTTATTTTGAAATAGGATCTCACTAAATTTGCTGAGGACCTGGCTAAGTTGCTGAGGCTGCCCTTGAGCCTCTGATCCTCCTGTCCCAGCCTCCCAAGTACTGGGATGATGAGCGTGCACCACCACGTCTGGTCATTGAGTCCTTTTCTGTGGCAGGTGCTGGGAAGAGGATGCCAGACAAAGATGCACAGTTTCCGTTCCCCTGGAGTTCCCAGGCGGCAAAGGGAGGCGTCGCTCAAGCCCCGTTCAACGCTCAACTGCGGCAAGTGTTACCAGGCTCACGGGGACAGGAGGGTGATTGTGAAAGGTTTGGGTCTGGTCAGGGAAATGAGGAAAATCCCTCTGGCTGAGGGGACTGATGGATTTTGAAGGATTTAGTTAGGGAGGAGAGGAATTTTACAGACAGAAAGAACAGCATGCATAAAGATCTGGGGTGGTAAGGGAGGAGACTAGCCCCTTGGAGAACGGAGGGGAGCGATAGACCAGAGAGATTTAGGTGGTAGAATTGAACTTGGGATAAGGATGTCTAGGGTCTGGGGGCGAGGGAGAGTGGACGCCAACCAAGAGTCCCAGGCAAGAAGAGGAAAGAGGAGAGAGAGGCCTGAGCTGTCAGGAGCCCCCACCTCTATGACCAAGGGCGCAGGGGTGAGAGGAAGCCCGGGCAGAGTGGCCAGAGTCTGGGGGCAGTCCAAGGGCCACGAGTGCTGCCAGGACTCAGTGGTCACGCTGCGGCCAACCGCTGCTGGGCCTTGGCAGATGAGAGCCGAGGAAAGGCTGGCGAGTGTAGAGATCTGGAGGCTGGTGAGAATTTACGGCAATCTGGTTTGGTGCCCCCCCCCCCCGTTTGTTTGTGTAGGGACTTGAACCCAGGGGCATTCTACCTCTGAACTACACCCCCAGACCTTTTTATTATTTCACTGTGAAGCAGATTCTCCCTAGGTGCTGAGGCTGTCCTCAAACCTGTGATCCTCCTATCTCAGCCTCTCAAGTACTGGGATTTTAGGGGTGTGCCATCACGCCTGGCTTGGCTTAGTGTTTTAAAGTGGGTTAGAAGCTAACATCAAGGCTTGAGATGGGAGGACAGAGTTGAGGATAAGTCTTTCTTGCTGTGGCTGAGGAAACACCCAGGAGCTGGTAGGGTTGGATGAGGGCTTTGTTTCTGTAGGAGAGCTTGGATGTATTCATAGGCCAGTGGGAATGATCCAGTTGAGAGGAGGAGGTTGGACATTCAGGAGAGAGAAGGGAAAGGAGTAGGGACATGGAGATTTCTGCAGCAAACTGGTCATAACAAATGCAGAGGTGTGTGTGTGTGTGTGTGTGTGTGTGTGTGTGTGTGTGTGTGACTGAAGACTGAACCCAGGACATTGTACCTCTAAGCTACACCCTCAGCCCTATTTTATTTTGAAAAAGCGCCTCACTAAGTAACCAAGTGCTGCTGGTCTCAAACCCGTGATCCTCCGGTCTCAGCCTCCCAAGTACTGATATTCCAGGCATGGGCCACTGTGCCTGGCTCTGGTTCCAGCTGAGCTCTGGCCGGTGGCTAACCAGGCCGGAACGGGAGCTTGTCTGTGTTTTACAGCGTTGTATTTCTGTGTGTCTGTCTTTCCCAAGTCTGGGCTGCCGGCCTGGCCAGCGTGCCATACTGAATATCCACACCGGGCCTGGGTGGACGCTGGGCATCTCTGATTCTGGGCTCTGCTCCCTGATGAGATTCTCAGACTGTGTTTCCCCTCATTCATGCGGGGCAGGTTCACAGAGCAGGCGTGGGAACCTGGTTGGCCGTCAGGGCACAACCGAGCTCTGCTGAGGTCCGGCTACTCCCTGCTTCTGCAAACAGCTCCCTGACTGGAGGCTGAGCGAGGCGTCCAGTATGTTCTGCCAAACCATGGTTGGCACCAGAGGGCTCCAGGCTGCGACACCCCCTTCCCCATTCCCTTCTCCCGGTCTTTGGTGGGCCCCCTTCTTACCAATCCATGACCCCCCACATCACAGGGATGCCTGAGCTGCGGCGCAGCGGAATCCCTCTGGGCGCCTGGCCAGGGCTCCCTAGGTGTCCAGCGGGTAGACGCCAGGTCTCCGCCTTCCTCGAGGCCTGGCCCACTGGTCTGTCCCCTCCTGACAGCGCCCCCGGCCTCCTGTAGCGCCCGCGGTGCCGGCGGGGGAGCCCGGGCGAGGGGATGGGCGGCGCAGGGTGCAGCGGGGCGCGCCCCCAGGGGAGCGCCGCAGGAGGCGGACGCGGCGAACGTGCAGCGGGCGGCGGGCGGCATGAAGGACCCGGCGGCGCGGCCGGGCGCGGGGCCAGCGGCGGGGGCGTGGCCGCGACCGGGGGGCGTGGCCTCGGGCGGGCGGGGCGGGGCCGCGGTGGGCGGGGCGTCGGCCGGGCGGGGCGGGGCCGAGGGGCCGGCGGCCGCGGAGCTTCTGGAAAGGCCGGAGCGGCTCGTGGGTCCAGGTGAGCGCTGCCCCCGGCGGGTGGGCTGCGGACCCCCGCCCCGCCCCGCCGCCGTCCCGCGGGCCCCGGGCCGCCGGCTCCTCCCCGAGCCCGGGGCGGCGAGGTCGGCGGCGCCCTTCCTGCCCGCGCCCCGCCGTCCTGCCCCGGGCCGCGCCCGTCCGTGGATGGGGCTGTGGGATCAGAGCGTCTTGGGCTCCACACGTCCCGCCCGAACCTGAGTTCTCCCCCCACCCAACCCCGCAGTTGCCGAGACCTGTGCGAATCCGCTAGCTAATTCAACAAACCGACCCTGCGTGTGCCAGAAACTGCCAGGAGTTGCTAGTGCAGGGGGCAGGCCGTCTGGAAGCCCGGGGGAAAGTCCAGGCCGGGCAGCGTGGTGAGTGCTGGGCTGTGGAGATGGGCAGTGGGTTCTGCCGGCTGGAGGGCTTCCTGGAGGAGGGGTCAGTGAGTGGGAGTGGGCCGGTGGAGGCTTGGAAAAGGGCGGCCTGGGCCGGGAGCAGCCTGGGGGGCGAGGAGGGGCGAGGGGGGCGGACTCTGGCCAGCGCTGCCTCTGTGGTTTTCCAGTGGAGTCAGGTGATGGGGGAGGGACACTTGGGGGCAGAGCCGCCGGGGGACTCCATCCACAACAGCCTGGAGGGAGAGGACAGGCGTGGAAGGTGCCCGGGACCCTGCAGCTGGACGCAGGCGTGCGAGCTCTTTCTGCCCCGGCCTGCTTCTAATCTGACACGTTGAAAATGGCCAGGTTCCCAAGACAGACTTGTCCTTTGCAGTAGACTGCTCTTGCCTCATGACGGACCCAGAGGCCCCGCCCTCCTGCAGGAAGTCCTAACCCAAAGGGCCAGGCGGGGCCATCACCTTGGAGCTGGGGAGCTCGCAGGTGGCCCAGACTGCTCTGGGTCCCTTGTCCACCCTAAGCGCTGGTGTGACGTGTTTGCCGTCGGAGCTTCCCTCAGCCCGTATCACATCCGAGGAAGCGGGTCTCGTGGTGGAACCCTCTGGTAGATGGACCAAGGTCTTCTCCGGCCAGTGCTTATGCTGCCCCTGAGGTGTCCAGGGTGCAGCCTCTCGCTGTGATTGCGTGCCTTAGGGCCGGCTCTCCCAGCGCACAGGATGCCTGGCTCTTGACCTCTTCTTCTAGAGCCTTCTTAGTCTCACAGAGCCAAGCATGTCCACGCCGTGGCCCAGCCAGTAAAGCCACGCAGCCAGGATAGAGTTGGCTGGGTGCCTCATCCCAGTGATACCGTCGTTCTGAATCACCCTAGATCTCTGAGGACGGCTCAGCAGGCAGGCGTGGCGGAGCGCTGCCCCGTGGCACCAGCTCTGCAGTGGGTGCCACTGGTGTAGACTGGCCAGCGCCCATCTGTAGCACCTCCCGGATGCTCGGCTTCTGCCTGGAGGATGCCCAGGCCTGGAACGAGGGAGAGGAGGTGGCTGAGCACTATTCTTGCCTGTGGGTAGCTCATAATCTCTCTGAGGTTGCTATTTCAGCTGGGCACATGCCCGGGGAGGAGCCCAGCACGTGCGTGTTCATCATTCAGATACTGGGTACGTGCAGCCCTGAGGGGTGGGGGCTGGGGTGCAGGAATCTGCGGTCTTCTGGGTTCCTGAGAAAGCCTCCCTTCTTAACTCCGCCTTCCCCCCATCCTTGGGAAAGGCCGAGTCTGGATGCAGGGCCTTGGCCGATCTGTGGCCACGCTGGCTGATAATGTGCAGAGGGCCGGGAGGTGTGTCCCTGGCTCCTGGGACCGTCATTTTTAATTTTCTGCAGATGGAAGCTGGCAGGGAAGGCTGCAGTACAGGCACGTGCAAGCCCAGCAGAGCGCCGTGGTGAGAACGCAGCTTCAAGTCTCGCAGTTGGGGCTCCGAGTCCTGCGAGTGGGCCAGCAGCCCATCCTCAAGCACAGGGGCCCATGCATCCTGTGGTCTGTGGCTTTTGTGCTGTGGACAGGGAACGAGGGATAGACAGACAGGCTTTTATTCTTAGAAAGAGCAGGGAGGGGTGAAAAGTCTGGATTCGACTTCTTGGAGCCCTAGCAGGGAGTGTCTGTTCACTCTCAGCGCAGAGGATTAAAGCGTTTGGGTAGTGTGTTTACAGCTCTGATAGGATCTGTCTGTGCCTGGTCGCAGCCCGGCTCCTGCTCCAGGCCTCTCAAGAAGTGTTTGCTAGAGGGAAGCTTGCTCTGTACCTAGCACTCCTCAGAGTATGGCAAAGATCCCGAGGCCTGGGGCTTGTAGGAGCCCGAAACGATCAGGTCAGAGCACACAAGTAGGTGAGATCCTAGAGGATTGGTCCAGCCCTGTCCTGTGCCAGGGAAATTTCCTCATTGAGCTTTGGGGCCAGTGATTGGCCAGTTCCAGGCTTCACGCTGGCTCCAGCCTCTTCTGGATCAGATGCTTGTCTCTTCTGGCATTTCTGGGCCATGGCGATTGCCCAGTTATTATTGCCCTGTTCTTGTTTGGTGCACCGTCTCTACCTCCTAGCCTGATGACTTCCTCACTCAGAGATCAGTCGACTTGTGTGGGGCAGCTGGCCGCTTCAGGCCCACTTAGTGTCCTCTGATGCTCTTGGTGCTGATAATGGGCATGAATTATGCCTCCTGCCAGATGTGGTAGCGCACACCTGTAATCCCAGTACTTGAGAGGCTGAGACAGCAGGATCGTAGGTTTGAGGACCGCCTCAGCAAGAAGTGAGACTCTCGGCAACCTAGTGAGATCCTGTTTCTAAATAAAAACAAAAAGTAGGGCTGGTAGTATAGCCGCAGAATGCCCCTGGGCTCAATCCCAAGTACCAAATAAATAAGTCAGTGTTGCCTCCTGTGGGCAACTTGCTGATACCTATAATCTCAGCCAGTGAAATCTAGGCTCTGATATTATCTTCATTATGCAGAGGGGGAAACTGAGGCTCAACGAAGCCTGTAACTTACTTCAGGTCACAACCCTAGGAAGTAGTGGAGGAACAGAACTGGGGTTGGACTCTGGGTCCCCTGACCCCAGGCCACCGTGCCTACTCCTTGGGCTGTACTGTTCTGTTCTGGGCTGGCCTGGTGTCTGTGAGCCTTGTAATGTCTGGGGTAGAAGTGACGGCTCACTTCTGAGTTGAACTCAAAGAATCGCATTGCTGTTTCCTGGGCCCATGTTCATCTCCTCTTTCTGGGGGGATCCAGCCAGGGATATCATGAGCCTGCTTTGTGAAGCTTAGGGAGTAGCCCATGATAGAGCCCTTAGTCTAGGCAGCAGGCTTTGCTGGAGCAAGCTTGCTCCCTGTTTGGAAAGCCTCTGTGTTGGAAGGTGATACATACTCCTAGTAAGGTCGATGGCAGTGCTGTCTGTCGGAAGGTGTGTGTGAGTGTTGGTCTTAGCTCTGCCCTTGATTGCTGTCAGATATCGGGCGTGTAGGAAACCCTCTCTCAGCCTCCGTTATCTGTCTTACATATCCATCTTACACAGTTTTGCTTTTCCCATTTCAGTTGCCCTTGGTCAGCCAGCTTCAAACTACTAGATGGAAAACTACAGAAATCATTTATAAGTTGTTGTTGTTGTTGTTGTTGTTTTGGTGTGTGGTACTGGGGGTTGAACCCAAGGCCATTTTCCCTCTGAGCTACACCCTCAGTCCTGTTTTTATTTGAAACAGGGTCTTACTAAATTGCCCAGGTTAGTCTTGAGCTTGCAATCCTCCTGTCTCAACCTCTCAAATACTGGGATTATAGGCGTGTGTCACGGGCCCAGTTTGTAAGTTTAAACTGTGGGCCCTTCTGAGTAGCGCCAGGAAGTCCTGTGCGTCCCACTCTGCTCTGCCCTGGGAGTAAACCAGCCCTCTGTCCCGGTATCTACCCACTCATTAGTTACTGCCACTTTGTAGCCGTTTGGGTTTCAGATTGAATGTTACTGTTACTGCAGTGTTTGTGTTTGGGTAACCCTTATTTTATTTAATAATGGCCCCAGAGTGCAAGAGTAGCAACGCTGGCTGGTGTGTATTGTAATATGACAATGCCATGGTTTATTGTTATGATTATTTTGTTATTAGTTATTATTGGTTATCTGCTTACTGTCTCAAATTTAGAAGTTAAGCTCTATACTATGTATGTGTAGGAAACAGTGTTCCGGATAGGATGCTAAAGGTTTCAGGTGTCCCCGGGGGTCTGGGAATGCATCCTCCACCCAACAAGGGGGCTACTGTGTCTGCGATGGGCATGGTTATCTAGCTTATGGGTTCTGGGGAGGCTTATAGGCTCTGGGGAGAATTAGGTGGTAGAAATGAAAGATTTTTGGAAGCATAACTTGAGGCAGAGCGTCTTAGTCAGCATTCTTACTGATACAATCCAGAGACCTGGCCAGGTCACTTAGAGAAAGGAAGATTTATTTGCTCATGGTTTTCCTTGGCGATTTGAGGGTTCAGTCCACGTGAGGCTGGGGACCATGGACCTCAGGGATGGGGCCGGGAAGCAGAGTGAGGAGAGGAGGAAGCACCTGTACTCCCCACGGCCACAGCCAGGGCCCCACCTTCTCCAGCTACACCCACCAGCCCAGGCCCCAGCCAGATAAATCCACTGCGGCGGACTCCTCGTCCGCTGGTGAGATGGCGAGCCAGCCTCACTTCCAGCACGGCTGCCTCGTGTCTGTGAGGGCTCGGGGCATTTTATTTCCAGACCGTTCCACCGAGTTTACGTGCTTAAGGCTTCACTGGGAAGAGCAGTGCAAGTCCGCCGGGCGCGGGAGGAGGAGAGGGAATCAGAGAGGCCTAGGAAGCGATGCAAGGTGGTGCCTCGCGAGCTGCGCTCTGCCCCAGGGGGACCTGTGCTCCCGCTCAGGCCTCGCGCAGCTGCACAGAAGCCCTGTCTCAGCAGGTCCTGGTCCAAGGCCGGGGAGCTGAATCTGCGACCGCCGCCGCCATCTTCCCTCCTCCGTGGGGCAGAGCTGCTTCACGGGGAGGTACCTTTCCCGCACCCTCAGTAGGGCCTTTGTGTAACCCAGGGGCACTCTACCTCTGAGCCACTCCCCTAGTCTTATTTTATTCTTGATTTTGAAATAAATAAGTTGTGGTCTCACTAAGTCGCGGTGAGGGTGGGGCTCACAAGCCAGCTGAGGCTGGCTCCAAACCTGGGATCCTCCTGTCTCAGCCTCCCAAAGTACTGGGATTACAAGTGTGTGCCACCGCGCCCGGCTGTGCGCTGATTTAACAGCCTCCTCTGCTGGGCGCTGAGCAAGAGCCTTTGTGGTGTGATGGAGCTGGGTGGGGAAATGCAAACCAGCACTTTCATGGAGAATGTATAAGGATTGATTATACAGTATCTGATACACACAGGCGAGTCAGTTCCTGCCAGGCTGTGGGGGCCCCTTCACTGCCGCTCCCGTCTGCTTCTTAAATGTGGAGTGAGGGAGGGGGTTCCAGACCCTTGGGGAGGGGGCGGGGAGGAGCCGACTAGGCAAAGCATAGAGCGAGGCTGCATTGGCTTCTTGGCAAAGGACAATATTTTTCACATCAAGCAGTTGTTAAAGATGCAAGGCCTTGGTGGGAGCCGGGGCTAGAGAGGACATCAGGGCCGGGTCACGGGGCGTGCGGGGCCTGTGGGTCGGGGAGTTTGGACTCCACTCTGCTGGTGAGGAAAGGTGAAGGAGAGGCTCCAGTAAGCGCTGCTGGCTATTTGAAGCAGTGGGGAGGGAAGCCAGATGGGATGGAGCAGATCAGAGAAGGTGGGGCCAGCATGGCTGTGGGGGCCAGGGGAGCGGCGCTGTGCGAGGCGGGACACCAGGTGGGAAGTCGGGTGCCCCGTCCTTCCCTGGGGCGGCAGAGACGGCAGTTTCTGGGCCTGTGTGGACAGCCACGTGCTTTGGTAGCACAGGGCCCAGAAGCCTGGTCACAGAGGGCAGGCAGCAGCTTTGCCCAGTGCCGAGCAAGACCGCGTGGTTCTCAGCAAACCCATGTTCTGTCTCTAGGCTGTTAAACGCATCGCTAAAATCAAGCTGCCGCGTCTGGGTCACAGCTGGGAGCTTGGCAGAGGGTCAGCTGATGAGGTAAGGGGAGAAGCTAAGGGCGCCGCTGGTTTGCAGCTGGAAACATCTTTTCATGGTCATCTGGCCAGGTTGTAAATGTCCTTTCCAAAGAGCGGTCTTCGGAGGGCCTCTGGTCGTGTGTATTGGCATTTCTCTGTGCTCAGAAACAGTGCCAGTCGCCTGGTGGGCGAATTACTGTCACTGGGTGTTGGCAGCTTTACAGGGCCTCCCCGTGGGAGCCCTAGCGTCCAAACGCGAGGGCGGCCAAGGCTCCTTTGGAGTTATTTGAAAAGGGCCTGCTTTGTTTCTTTTGCATTTTAAGTGTATTCTAAAATATATTTTCTGATTCTTGTAGAATTCCTTGTAGAAAGATTAGGAAAACAAATCAGCATAGAAAGAAAAATAAAATCACTACACTAGGACACAGCTAGGTTACGACTCCCTGCGTGGATGTGCACACGTGAGTTTTTGCTTACAGAAGTGGAGGTTACAGTGCACGCTGGGGCCCGCTTTCCCAGCAGCGCGCTTTGACCTCCGCTGACACACATTCAGCCTTGGTCCTGGTGTGCACCGTGCGGTCCACTCTATGGAGGAGGCGCACCGTGGCCTCTTGTAGTTTCCTAATTTGACCCAACAGATGAAGGGTCACTTGTGCTGACCGGCAGGGACGGACACTCTAAACTCAGAGGGAGCGCAGCAGCGGCTTTCTGCTGGGGCGTGTTACGCGTTTGCTTTTCATAAAGCGGGGTTGACCTTGCACATCCTCAGGCCTCTTCTGCGTGGGCTTCTGAGGGTAACTGGTACCTTTGGCGGCACTGGACTCTGGGGCGCCGGGCGGGTGCACACACTCCTACCTCCTTTGTCCTGGGCAAGCTCTGGGTATGAGGTGGGATGGAGTTGGCATTTCCCACACGGTGGAGCGCGGTCCCTTTCGGATGCCTTCTCCTCCCAACTGACCCTAATCAGATGACCGTCTGTACAAAGCCTTTTGAGTTCAGGGGCCCAGGATCAGGAGAAATGGGGTGGGGCTCCAAGATGCCCCTGCTTGGGCTGGAGGGTTGATGTGACACTGTGGGCCACTTGGGGTCCCGGCTCTCTGGCCAGCAGCGTGTCATGCCCCTCTCCCGCCAGAGCAGAACTTTGCAGAGTTTTGATAAGTCATTTCCCAAAACCCACTTGTGATCCTCTGAGGCTCTGCCTCCAGGCCAGGATTTGTGGATGGGCTCGCTCTAAGCCAGACAGCACATTCCAGAGAAGAGACAGCTGGGATCCATGTAATGAAGAAACCTGGCCGCTTTTCCCCAAATATTGGAAGGCGAGAGCCATGGAGGCGCTCAGCAGGGTGATGGGAAGAGAATGGGGAGACCTCCCCTCCTCCTGGCTCTCACCAGCTTGGCAGAGGTGCGCAGCCTCCTCCGGCAGCACCGCCAGGGCCTGGACGCGCCGTGCCAACACCCACCCTGTCCGCCCTTGCTGCCCCCTGGGGTACGAGGACAGCCACTCACCCTCCTACCGGTGGCACTTGTGGAGAAGACAGCGTGAGGAGGCCTGGGCCAGTCCAGGCTGGAACCTGGAGTGCTGGGCTCGGGCTGGAGCCGGCCACGGCTCCTCACCTTCTCCGAGACTTGCTTCCCTCTCTGCCCCAACTCCAGAGCGCACACTTAGCTCCGCACCCCTGCCCTGCAGCGGGGTCCTGCTTGCATTAGAGTTATCCTGTGTGTCTCCAGCCGTCGACACCTGAGGCTGTGCAGGGCGGGCCGTCATCTCTGCAGCTCCTCTTCCTGGTGGAGGAGCCTGCTTGGGGCTGGAGGCTGTGGCTGGCCTTCTCTGAGCCGAACCCACACCACAGGGATCGGGCTTTCTTCTGGAAGGGCGAGATGAGGACCGGTGATCGGGACGGTGTCCTAACGACCCTGGCATGCATCAGTGGATGAATTGCATTAGTCTGCCCAGACTTGGAATTCCTGTGTTTCCTTTGCATGTCTTGTTTTCTCTTAGTACATTTCCATTTGAGCGTCCAGGGAGACTTGGCGGAGGTGGGCACAAGAGGGAGGCCTGGCAGAGCCTGGCTCCGATGGGTGCTGGTCCTCCAGCATGTTCCAGGCTGCTGGGCTGAGCCAGAAGACCAGGGCTGAAGTTTCCATGTGTACCCAGGCCCACGGCCAGGGAGCTTGCCCCAGGTGGTGTCTGCTTCCCTCCTAGCTGTGTCTATTTCCAGGCAAATGAGAAGGCGGCCGCTGGCTTCTCCCCCAGTCAGCAGCCCAGCCCAAGCTTTTGGTTCTGGAGAGTGAATTCATTTTTATATCCTAAGTGCCTAGCTCAGTGCCTGGCCTCGCTGGGTCATCAGTAAATATTTGTGAATGGATGGTGACTGGCCAGTGCAGGTGGCGTCTGCCAAGGAGCCTCACAAACAGAACAGCGTCTGCCCGGAGTTCCGCTGCCCCACGCCTCTGTGCGGCAAGTGTGGCGTGGCGGGGGCCGGCTTTTTCTTTTTCCGGTTGATGGGCTGCCGTCACCTAATTGGGCTGGGTCGCCTGGAACATACTCTCTTTGTTATTATGTCTTACGGGCGGGGGCTGTGGCCCCGGCATCTGCAACTAGCATGGCACTCATGTTGGAAGGGGAGGGAGGAACAAACGCCCAGTGAACTGGGAAGGGTGAGCTAGAATCTCGGAGCGATGGATGAATAGAACCAGAGGCGACTGTGCGCTGCTGTGACTCGGTTCCTCCTGTCCGGGTCATTGTCAGGGGTCTAGAGGATGCTGTCCCTGGGGCACGGGGCTTCTCTGAATGGGGCAGAGTTGAGCGCCTGTCGCTGGTCCCCACCCTGTATGTCTAGGATTCAGGCACTCTGTGGCTCTTTCGTTGATCTCCTGCGTGTCCTGAATGCTTTGCAGACACCGCCTTCTCCGACCATGACACTCCGCGCGCCCACGCTGCTGCTGGCCTGGTTCGGGGTCCTGAGCTGCGCGCAGGCCGAATTCTTCACTTCCATCGGTCAGTGGCAAATGGATTATTGGATACCTGGGCAGCCCTCGGCCCAAATGCTGGAGGATGTCACTGCCCGCGGCCAGTTCTCAGCCAGGGTGGGATGGCCTCCTGCACTGGTGTTGGCCAGTTCTGGGGGGCGTAGAGCCCACAGAGAACAGTTTTCCCTGCTAAACCGGGCCTCCTCCCTGGGGTGCAGGCTGTGTGCGGGCTCTCTGACCAGCTTACCCCTGGGCTGGAGAGGCCCCAACTCCTCCTGTCCTTCTGACCTTAAGATGAGTCCCTAGGGTGTCTGCGTCCTGGTGACAGGCCCAGCTGGGTAATGGAAGGAGAGCGAGGTGCGGGCCTTCTTCCTGAATCGCCCCCATGCGATCACCCAGACACCCCCCTGGCACCTCTGCCCCTGTCTTTCTGAAGTCAGGGCCAGGGCCAGGAGTGCCTGGACTCCCTTTAATGCCAGGTCCCATGATTCACAGAAAGCCAACGCGGCCTTGGCCCAGAGGCCTCAGAGCTGCGCTGTTACTCTCAGGGCTCCAGGGAAGGGTTGGACTCCTGCACCCACTTCTCACGGGCCTTTCCTTTCTCCCCTAGGACATATGACTGACCTGATTTATGCAGAGAAGGACCTGGTACAGTCCCTGAAGGAGTACATCCTTATGGAGGAAGCCAAGCTCTCCAAGATTAAGAGGTGTGCCCTGCCGGAGACCTCAGACTCACCCCAGTCGCTCTTCCCGCCCCCGCACATGTCTAGGGGACCCCGGGAGGTGGCGGGGCTGGCCTGAGGCTGCTCCGTGCCAGCCTTCCAGGGCTGGGTGCACGGGCTGGGTGCTCACGGGTTTCTTTTCCTTTCTACTTAAGCCCTTTTTGTTCTGTTGTCTGTCCCAGCGCTTATCTCAATTAGGGGCTACCAGCACCCATGGGAGTTACCACAGCAAGGGTCCTGGGCCTCCCTGGGCAGTTACCGCAGCTCAAGGCCTGCGTGGGTGGCCAAGTTAAGCTTCTTTTTCTTTGGTTCCGCAGCTGGGCCAGCAAGATGGAAGCGCTGACCAGCAAGTCGGCTGCTGATCCTGAGGGCTACTTGGCCCACCCCGTGAATGCCTACAAGCTGGTGAAGCGGCTGAACACGGACTGGCCTGCCCTTGAGGACCTCGTCCTGCAGGACGCGGCCGCAGGTGAGGGACGGGGAGGGCAGGCGGCGAGCCCAGACACGCGTCCGCCTGTGCCTGGGCTCTGTCCGAGCCGGTCTTGGGTCTGGTGGGCAAGTGCAGTGTATGAACATGGACCCCGCCGGGCCAGGCCTCGGGCCCTCTCCCTGTGTCCCGGCACTTGGCCGTCCTCGTTGGCGAATGCCTTTTTCTTTTATCCCCCTCCTTTTGTTTAAGTCATGACATTTTTTTCTAATTATGCTTTAGTAATACATATGTTTGTAGAAGAATTCGCAAACACAAACACAGCCACAAAGAAAATTGTGATTCTTAATCCAGTTGCCTAATGATAAGCACTGTTAAAATGATCATCTTCCTACATGTGAGTATACGTTAAAAAATAAAGAAGGAGCCATACCTACGGCCAGGGGTGAGAACCCATTTGCTCTGGGGGTCGGAGGAATCGCCAAGGAGTCTGGGTGTTGGGGGCAGGGCGAGCAGGAGCATAGGCTTCATCTGAATTCCTTCCTCTCCACGTCTTACACAAACAGAACGTTTCTGTTGGTAACATAAGCGCTCACTCTTTGCTGAATTTTCCGGCTTCTCTATATGCTGATTTTCTCAGGGCTGGGTATTGAAGACATTGAACCCAGGGCTTCAGACACTCTAGGCAAGGGTCTTGCCAAGTTGTGGAGGCTGCCCTCGAGCTAGGGATCCTCCTGCCTCACCCTCCCAAGCTGCCCGGATTCTATTCCATGTGCCGCCACATCCAGCTTCTGTGTGCTAGTGAATCATTCTCTGCAAGTGATTTTAATGGCTGGGTCATAATTTGTTATACTGATATACTGTAACACTGGTTAGGTCCAAATTATCAGCAGTCTTTTATACATATCTTGGTGTCTGCCTCTGATTGTTTTTCTAGGGTTACATTCCTAGAAGTTGTATTTATAGGTCAGAGTGGGTTTTTGTTTTTTTGGGTGTTTGTTTGTTTTTTGATGTTGTGGGGTTTTTTTACGCGGTACTGGGGGTGGAACCCAGGGGCATTCTACCTCTGAGCTACACCCCCAGCCCAATATTTCATTCTTTATTTTGAAACAGGGACTCACTAAGTTGCAGAGGGCCTCACTAAGTAGCTGAGGCTGTCCGCAAACCTGCCATCCTCCTGTCTCAAGTACTGAGACAGGTACCAAGTACTGAGATTACAAGCGTGCGCCACCATGCCCAGCATGAGTATGAATTTTTCACAAAGCCGCTTCTTTGGTCGTGCCTCCTGATCCTTAGCCCTTGCCGTGGACAGAAGTGGAGCAGGGGGGTCCTGAAGGGGGGCCTGGGCTCTGCCCCTGCCTCTTGTCTCTGCCTGGAAGTCTGATTACAACTTCAGACTAGCTGGCTCTCTGGCTGAGACATTTCAGCTCCTGTGGCCAGACTGGGCGGGGCTTGGCTGGGGACAGGGTGGCCTCGGGGAGGGATTGGTGAGCTCAGCCGGGCTGGACCTGTGCCCAGTGAGCACACCACCTCCAGAGCCCACGCCCAGCCTTCCCAGATCCTCCCCCAGCGGGGCCTGGAGCTCAGAACAGGCTGTCCTGCCTGCGCCTGACCCAGGGCCTCTGCCCTCGGCTTTTCTGTTTATACCCACTCTTCCCCAGCAACATCCAGAGAATCTTAAAATCACCTGCGAGGAGACTGGACTGGCCCAGAGAACCGTAGGTGGTTTTCATCTCCGGATGGGTTCTTGCCTTGAAATGAGGGGGGCACACTGGCTTTAACAGGGGACATCCTCCCGTTCCCGACATCCTAACCTCTTCAGAGCCCCGTGTGGCCAGAAAGAAGACAAGGGGGCAGCTTCTTGGTTGTTGGGCCCCAGGCTTGGCTCAAAGGCTCACTCTGAGTAGGTGGCAGTGGGTGCTGCTCCCCTTGGAAAGGACCGGGGACCAGCTCACGGGCAGAGCCAGAGGCCTGGGTCTGGTACTCCTGCTTCGTGGCCAGGGCTTAGAGTCCCAGATCCACCTCCCTGGGACACGTCAGCAGGCAGAGGCTCTCCCAGGCTCCAGACTGTGGTCTTGGTACCATAAGCAAGGTTATGGGAGCTTATGCGCTAACTCCTCGACTCCCAAAGTTAACCAGTGTGTGGGCTGCGCCTGTTCAGTTTCAAATGAGCAATACAGGCAGCAGAACAGTGAGGCATGAGAGACGAGAAGTCCCGTGGGCTGGAGCAATCTGGGAGGGCTTCCTGGCAGAAGAGTAAACAGCCCTGCACCCCGTTCAGTACTGGGGCTGGAGCCGAGGACCTCATGTATGCTAGGCAAGCTCTACCCCAGCTTGCTCAAAGCCACGAGGGAAGGGGCAGTGATCCCGCTAGCCCGACACCCGCTGGCGGCCGCCCTCTGGGCCCAGTGGAGTTCTGCCCAGGGTCAGCAGCAGCCTGTGTTCTCTGGTCTGGAAGGTTTCATCGCCAATCTGTCAGTGCAGCGGCAGTTCTTTCCCACGGACGAGGACGAGTCTGGAGCCGCCAAAGCCCTGATGAGACTTCAGGACACATACAAGCTGGACCCGGACACCATCTCCAGAGGGGAGCTTCCAGGTACTCGCCGCTGCAGAGGCCGGCTGTGGACCCTGCCCTCGGGGGTTCTCCTTTGCCGCTAATGACCGTGCTCTCTCGGACCCCCGTTTGGTGCCAGTCTCCCCTTCTCATGACAGCTGCCTCCCTCCCTCTGTCAGCCAAGGTCCTCTCTTCAAAGCTGCTGCCCAGGGGCCCCCTCAGCCTCCGCCCCAGGGCACCAGATCTGCAGCCCGGCCGGCTTGCATCCCCTTTGGGCAGGGCTGACCTCTGGGCTCCCTGGCCGTGTCCTGCGTCCCTTCACTTCCTGCCTCTCCAGGCCCCTTCCTGAGCCCCGCACAGGCTCCGTTCTTACTGACCTCTCGACTGCCCCTGGAGCCCGGGTCCTGTGCGTCTTGGCTGCTGGGCAGCTTCCTCTGCGCTCTGCGGTGACTTAGGCTGCAGCGTGGTGACTCTTGCTCCCTGCACTTCCCAGGGTCAGCGTCGGTGCCCTGCCCTGGCCCTGCCCTTTCCAGGTCACCAGTGGCCACCGGGCCCATGCAGCCAGGGACGGGCTTTGGGCACAGTGTTCTTTAGCGTCTGGGCAGCTCGTGACGTGTTGCTCGTCTCATTCTGCCAGTATTCTCTCTCCATTGAACTCCAGGGTCCTGATCCTTGGACGCTGTCTCAAACAAGCAGGGAGGCAGGTGTGGAGGCTTCCTTCCTCCTCAGACATCCCGTTACTGGCCAGTCAAGGGCTTGGGCCTTGGTTCAGTGGAGTCTGATGAGCCAGCAGGAAGGGGAGTGGGCGTCTTATTCCTGCCCCGCAGGTCTTGGGCCGCAGAAGGCAGCCCAGGTCCCTGTGAGATCTGTTCACCTGGAGCTGTGGGATTGCGGTGGGAAGAGGGAGCTCCACCCGGTGTTGACCGCTCACACTGAGTTACAGGCCGCGAGTGTCCTCCAGGGCCCAAGGGGCAGCGGGGAGTTGCTCTTGGGGACTGGATTCCTACGCATGTTCTCCCCAAATATCTTCACGGGGGACCCAGCAATCTCCACAGTTGAGGTCCTGCCCCGCGGATGACACCCACATTTGTGTTACCACCGAGGCGCATCTGCTGAGCTTGCGTCCAGCGTAGGCAGAGGCCTGAGCACGTCGCTGCTGGGTGCTCCAGGAACTCCTCTTCTGAGTCAGTACCCTCCTCCCTCACCCCTTAGCCAGGTGACCTCCTTCCATCGGCAGCTCAGCCAGGATCCCGAGGCCTGTGGACTGTCGTTCCTGATATGCCCGTCCGCTCATGACAGCCCCACGGCCCCTTCTCGGCTGGGTTATTAAAACACCCTTTGGCTTGGTTTGTACCTCCATCTTGCTAAAGACGATTCTCCCCATGGTCTTAAGCGCACAGCTGCTCACTGAATACCTCATCGCAAGCCTCGCTTTCCGGGATAAGCACAAACCCCCGCACGTGATCTCTGGGGCCTCCTCACTCTCAGCTCTCAGCTCCCCCTTGGTCAGCGTCTTCTTCATCTTGACGTGGGTGAAGGTACCCACGCTGGCCGTCTGCCCGTCCACACTCTGCCCCACTGTCCCTCTCCAGGGAACTGACATTCCATCTGGCATTCCCGCTCTGGCCTGAGAGCCATTCTTGGCATTCTTGGCCTCTGTGAGACATGTTGATAATAGCTGCTGGCCATTAGCATCGGAGTAAGCCATCTTCATATCTCACTGAATTCTTGGATGAGGCCCTTTGAAATGGATGGTATTATCTCTAGGTAGGTTTAGGTACTGTCATCTCTCTGCAGATAGGAGACGGGCACTTAGACTAGATAACTCATCCGTCGTCACAGAATTGGGCGCACAGTGAAGTCCGCAGACCCGGTTGTGTCAGCTCCAGAACTCCATCTCGCCCATCTGTTACCTGCCCCGTCGCAGTGGGCCTCTGGGCTGCAGAGTCAGAGATCTGCAGAAACGGGGAAGGAGTTCCAGGAGCCCCGAGCCCTCGGCCCACCACGCCACCTCTCCGCAGCCCCTGGCCCACACCGTGGGTTTCTGAGCCACAAGGGCCCGTGGGTGCTGGCCTCTGAAGCAGCCAGCCCCCTGCAGTGGGAGCCCCACTTTGGGTCGAGGCCCGTCTTGGACATCAGGCAGAAAGGGCCAAAACAAGGCCGTCCTAGAGAGTCAGCCGTACCCAGATGGCCGTGGACGCGGTTCTGGGGGAGGACTCCTGTGCTCTCTGGGGAGCCTCACAGCTTTCCTGCTTTCCCTGGGATCTTGGAGGAACACGCATGATCTCTCTCATCTTGAGCCCACTCAAACCCTACGCCTCTTTCTAGCTGCTGCTGCTGCTGCGGGCCTGAAGCTCTCCCAGCTCTGGTACCCATGGGTGCGGCTGCGGAGTGCTGCTCACCAAGGCCCCTGCCGCCCAGTGGCCACATGCAGTACTGCAGCCTTGGCCGCTCTCCCTGGGTGTTCCTCCTCTTTCCTTTCTGGGTAGATGCTCTCTGGGGCTCTGGCCTCCGCCACTCTCTCTACCATTTCCTCAGACTCCTCCTACAAGCTATTATCCTCAGCATGGCTTTTGCTATCACATGAATTCTATTTTTTGTGGCATTGGGGATTGAACCCAGGGTGCTCTGTTTCTGATATATATACATTTTTTTTTGCAGTACTGAGGATGGAACCCAGGGGCATTCTACCTCTGAGCTACACCCCCAGCCCTATTTTTTATTTTATTTTTGAAACAGAGTCTCACTGAGTTGCAAAGGGCCTCACTAAGTAGTAGCTGAGGCTGTCCATGAACCACGATCTTCCTGTCTCAGCATCCCAAATGCTAGGATTACAAGTGTGCGCCACCACGCCCAGCTTATACATGCATTTTTTTTTCCAGTGGTACTGGGGTTCCTGGAAACCCTTCAACCTCCAGGCTATACTCCCAGACCCATTTTTATATTTTTATTTGGAAACAGGTTCTCTTAAGCCAGCGCAGATGGCTTCAAACCTGCTCGATCCTCCTGTCTCTGCCTCCCAAGGGTGGGGATTACAAGTGTTCGCCACCACACCCAGCATTATACATGCATTTTGAAGCAGGGTCTTGCTAAGTTTCTGAGGGCTTCACTTAAGTGGCTCTCGCTGGCCTTGACCCTGCAATCCGCCTGCCTCAGTCCTCCAAGTACTGGGATTATAAACATGTACCACCATGTCTGTCATATTTCTTTCTTTCTTTCGTTTTTTTTTTTTGTTTTTTTTTTGTTTTTTTTTTTTGGTGGTACTGGGGGTGGAACCCAGAGGCTTTCTGCCTCCGGGCTATACTCCCAGACCTATTTTTTAAATATATATTTTATTTGGAAACAGGGTCTCACTGAGTTGCTGAGAACCTCACTAAGTAGCTGAGGCTGGCTTCGAACCTTTGTAATCCTCCTGTCTCAGCCTCCCAAGCACAGGGATTATAAGCGTGCACCACCATGCCCGGCAGCCTGGCATATTTCTTAGCTAATCTTTCTGGCCTCCAAACTCAAGGCCAGCTGCCCACCAGACATCTTTTGTGTGGCCTGCGGGACCTTCACACTCTCCTTAACACTGCTTCTTGGTGGGCTTCCTGGACTCCCCCATAGCAAGGCCCCTTCCCCCATGGGAGAAAGAGAGGCAGGGAGGTTGGTAGTGAAGCCCAGCCTAGCACAGCGCGCCTGTGTATCGGTGGCATTTCAGGGGTGTGGAAGACAAGGGCATGGAGCGGTTCTGCTGGGATAGTTCCCTCTTTCAACTGTCCCGGGCTTTTCTTTGATTTGGGAATCTTTTCCATAATCCGGAGGCTCCTGGGAGCCTGACTGCTTTTCCTGCTGCAGGAACCAAGTATCAGGCCGCGCTGAATGTGGACGACTGCTTTGGGATGGGCCGCTCCGCCTACAACGAAGGGGACTACTACCACACCGTGCTGTGGATGGAGCAGGCCTTGAAGCAGCTGGACGCTGGGGAGGAGGCGGCCGTGGCCAAGGCCCAGGTGCTGGATTACCTCAGCTACGCCGTCTTCCAGCTGGGCGACCTGCTCCGCGCCGTGGAGCTCACCCGCCGCCTGCTCTCCCTCGGTAAGAAGCTGTGCGGAAGGGCAGCAGTGGCAGGGGGCTGGCAGCGGCCTGGATGGCCTCTGCGGGCCACGCTACTTGACCTGGGCTGAGCCAGCTCGCCCTGTCCGCTGGCCAGTGACTACAAGCGCTTTGATTTCAGGCCCGTTCCTACCAGCGGCTGGCTCCGTACCTGCCTCTAAACTGGCAGGAGCCCTTGCCGGCTGCCGAGGGGTACACCTGGCCGGGCCCTCTGTGCTCCCCAGCACCGTGGTTCATCCACGTCCCCGTTCTGCAGGAGAGCACCTGCGCTGTCAGGGCAGCTTGAGAGGCACGCTGTACTCAGGCTCTTGCAGAACCAGGGACCCCAGCGCAGCCTCAGGTAGAAGCCCGAGGTCCAGCGGGCCGGCAGGGCCCTGTGCTCTGTGTGTCTTGCAGGGCAGGACTGGAGCGTCCCAAGCCTCTGCCCTCCAGCCCCGCCTGCCGCCTCCTCACTAGGATGCGGGAGTGCTGCCGCCTGGAGGCTCACGGGCCAGCACCTTCTCACACCACGCTCCACACGGGCCCTACGTCTGATGCCCACTGGCAGGCGCGTGGCCCGCCAGACTGGTGTGGGAACTTTGGAGAGTGTCAAGTGACACTTGATTCTTGGAGCCTGTTTCCTTATGAAGGAGCAGTGCAGAAATCCCGCCATGGCTCTCTTTGGATGCCGTGGCATCCGCAGGGCAGACCTGCGGCCCTTCCCTCTGCTGCGGCCCTTCCCTCTGCTGGGCTGCAGCCTGCACACGGCTGCACACTGGCAAATGGCTGGCACGGGAGGCGGCAGGTCTGGGCCGCTTGGGACCTGTCAGGCTGGCTAAGCCCCCGACTCAGCGATGCTCCTGTCTCCTTTCTGGCCAAGATGGGGAGAGGGCCGTGGGCTCTTCAGCTCTGCCCAACACGCCGCGCCGGGAGAGGCCGCTTACGGGATGATTGGTCTAAGTGGCTAACAGATGTTTGTGGTTTCCTTTTCTTCCTTCTTCTTTGCTTTTTCTAGATCCAAGCCATGAGCGAGCTGGAGGGAATCTGCGGTACTTCGAGCGGCTATTGGAGGAAGAAAGAGAAAACCCGTCATCAAATCAGACAGCCGCCGCGCTAGCAACCCAGGAAGGCCTCTACGAGAGGCCTGCGGACTACCTGCCCGAGAGGGACGTGTACGAGAGCCTGTGTCGCGGGGAGGGCGTCAAGCTGGTGAGATGTGGGTGGGACCTGGGCGCTGGCTCTGGGCAGGGGGTTGGGGGGACTCCTGTTTGTGGTTGCTTTTCTCAGTATCTCCCCAGGCCTTGGTAGCATCTGCTGAGGCCGAGGGGTGAGCGTTCAGAGGTGTGGGACAGGAGAATGTGTCCCCCGATGTCCCAGGTAGAATTTCTTTTCTCCAAGTTCCTAGGGCGTTCCCTTCCTCACGCCACTTTGCCTGGCCTTAGCTTGACTCGTGATGGTGAGGAAAACCTGGGTGTGCATGAGGCTCAGGTCACAAGGGAGCCGCGTGGTAGGCGGAGAGAGAGTCCCTGTGGCCAGACACCGACCTGCTGGAGCGTGGCATCGGTACCTCTGGCCTTGGGAGCCCTGGGTTTGCAGTGCTCCCTCCTAGAGGCTCAGGCGTGAGGCAGGCTCTTGCCTCCCCAGGTCGGTCCACTCAGCTCCCCGGCCCTTCCCCTGGTATGCCTTCTCCCCTCTCCCTGAAGCCCTACTGGGGTCTCTGTGAGTGGTGTCAGGAATTACCCTCTGTCAGGGACTTGGGGACACAAGGTGACCTTGAGAGAGGCGCTCACAGGGCGTCACGGTGCCGGGCAGGCTGGGGACTGTAGTTTTCTTCCGTGGCAGGCGTGAGGGAGCAGCTGCTGCCGTGGGGTGTGAGGCAGACTGACAGGCGGAGGGTCTGTGCTCAGGGTCTGTTGCCCTGTGTTCCCCAGACACCCCAGAGGCAGAAGAGGCTTTTCTGCAGGTATCACCATGGCAACAGCGTGCCGCAGCTGCGCATCGCGCCCTTCAAAGAGGAGGACGAGTGGGACAGTCCTCGCATCGTCAGGTACTATGACGTCATGTCTGATGAGGAAATCGAGAGGATCAAAGAGATCGCGAAACCCAAAGTAGGTGGCTCTGCTCTCCTCGGGGCACGGGGGCGGCTCCTCGGGGCACGGGGGCGGCTCCTCGGGGCACAGGGGTGGCTTCTGGGGCACTGGGGCGGCTTCTCGGGGCACTGGGGCGGCTTCTGGGGCACTGGGGCGGCTTCTCGGGGCACTGAGGTGGCTCCTTGGGGCACTGGGGTGGCTCCTGGGGCACTGGGGCGGCTCCTCTCCTCTCTGGTGGTTTGTCTGCTTGTCTGTCGGTCTTTCTCAATATCTAGCGTGAGTCCACTGCAGGGCCCCCGCAGTGCTGCAGACCCAGCCTGATCCTGTGGGTTCATGTTCTAGTGGGAGAAGAAAATGAGGGGACCAATGTGGCCGGCCAAGTGCCATGGCAGAAGGCCACGCTGGCGGCAGGGCAGGTCCACCCCGAGGAAGGAGTATCGTTCCACCCGGCTGGGGACTGATGCATGGCTGCGTTTTTAAGGAAGCGCACCACAGGGTCGTGGGAGGCTGGTCCTGTGGCTTCCGATTAGGACCGCAAGTGAAGCTATCTACCCTGAGAATGCCCACCCATGCGGATGGGTTACCCCGCCGGGGCACGCTGGGGCGCGCTGGGCCTCCGTTTCTTCATCTTTATAGTTTTCCTTCGTAGAAGTCTTACACATTTTCATTAAGTTTTTCCTAAGAGGTTTGCTGCTGTTGCAATTTTTCTACTTGATCATATTTTAACTGGTTAGAGTCTTGTATTGGTTTCCTATTACATGCTAAACTATTGATAAAAAATATACCTGAGTCCGGTGTGGTGGTGCCTGCCTGTGATGCCAGGTCTTGGGAGGCTGAGGCAGGAGGGTCACAGGTTCAAGACCAGCCGCTGCGACTTAGCAGCCTGTTTCAAAGTAAAAAACAAAAAGGACTGGAGGTGTATCTCGGAGGCAGAATGCCCCTGGGCTCACGCCCCAGGACCACAAATGAATGAATGATGAAAGTGCATCTCACAGAAACAGCTGGTCTTTACTGAGTTCGTGTGTGCGACAGGACTCATCCCAAGTGCTCACATGGTGCCCGTGAAGTGGACTGTGCCGCGTCTCCCTCTCACCCTGAGGAGGCCGACCTGCGGCTCCCGGTAGTGCTGGACTCAGTCCTCCCTGGAGGTTTTAGCTGATTCTCTTGGGCTGTCTGGATGGTATTATCTTCTGCAAATGAGGAAGTGCTGTTTACTTCTTCGTAATGTTTGTAGTGTCTTTGTTTTGTTACTGACCGAGCAGCCCAGGATTTTGAGAGCGTCTTTGTTTTGGAGTTTCTCGGAAAGCCCTTGGGTCTTTTGCTGCTGGGCCTGTGGGTGGAGGTCATGTTCTAAAAGCATCCTTCTATTTCTTGTTCATAAAAGATCGGCTCCCGTTTGCCACCCTCCAGGGAGAATGTTTGCTGCCATTTCCCACCTCCCTCCCATCCCTAGTGACTGGGAGGATTTAGCTGGATTCTCCAAGGCTTCCCTCCTAGCAGAACTCTGGTGGCCCAGGGGCTGGCCAGGAGGTGTGGCGCTCACAGGGAGACCTGGGATTGGTTCTTTCCTGGCCCCTGGGCCTCATCGGGGAACAGGCGGGGCTTGAGGTCCCAGGACACCCAGGGGTTAGGTCGCCGCTGTCACTGATGTGGCTAAGGGGGTCTAGCCAGTGTGTGTGGAAAATGGCAACCAGGACCCCTCGCTGTACCCCTGGGCCAGCCCCGTAGTCCTCTAGGGGAAAAAAAGACTTTTTTGGTTTCCAGGCAAGGGGGGAGCATGTCCCATCAGACTCGCCTGAGAGACTCCTCACCTGACCCTCAGTCCCAGACACTGAGAACATTTCTGTTCTGTGCACACACATGTGTGGCCGGAGCGGGGAAGGGAGCACTGGGAAAACTTGGCTTTGAACAGGAGCCCTGTGAAGAGCCAAAAGCTCGACCTCTCCTTTCCGGAGGCGACGGGAACAGATGCTCTCTGGCTTTGAAGTGGAGCCATGAGCTTAACTTGGCCTGCGGGGCATGCTTGGCGCCTGCGGATCCCCGGCCTGCTTTCAAAATACCCGTCTGTCCCCCGGGGCCAGAGCACAGCTGCCCAGGGCCTTTTCCGTGGGCGCCAGACCAGCGCGGAGGTGCAGGTGTTTGCATGGGTGCTAGTCGTGGCAGCAGTTGTTGTCAGCGGGGTTCCAGAAGGACACACAGACAGGAGTGCAGACGCCGTTGGTCCTCAGCATGCCGGCCGCCCTGTTGGAACATGTTCCAGCAGAACAGTGTCCAGTGGGACTGAACTCCTGGCGTCCTCCCTCCTCGTCCCTTCTTCACCCCTGACCTCTGCAGTGGCCCCTCACTGGCGGCTCCTTCCTGGCTGGGCTCTCCTCAGTGAGAGCTCCGTCGGGCGGGCACAGTGGCCTTCCTTACACAGGGCGCCCCTGCAGAGTCTGTCCTGTGAGATCGGCAGCCCCAGGCACCTGCTGTCTCTTCAGCCTCTTCAGTTACTACTCTAGAACCTCTGATCTACCCCCGTTCACACCCGGGCCTCTGTGTGGTCCATTCCTGGGCCCCACCGGGCTGGCTGGCTTACCCTCCAGGCTTCAGCCAGAGGACACCGCGATTGCCCGGCTGGTCTGCTCTCCCCACTGGGTCCCTGTCTCAGGCACTCAGCACAGTGCCAGGCAAGAGCAGGACCTATCAAATATCAACTCGGGGGGAAGCGCCGTGGTTGTGTCTAGGACTACAGCCCGCCCACCTGAGGCATTAGGACAGTCCGGCTCTGGGCAGGAGGCCCCTCCTGGGAGTGTCGTTATGCCTCCGTATGGAGACTGCAGGGCTATGCGTGTCGGCGCACGCGTGCGTGGGGGCAGGAGGCTCCCAGGTCCTGGTTCCCTTACTTCAACTTGGGGAATCCTTTCCTGCTTTTGTTGCCTGGAAGAGGCTCCCTAGGAGCGAGGGCTGGGCTGGCTCTTCCCTTTGGCAGCGCGGGAGCCTGGTGTGAGGCAGTGCCGCGGGAGAGCGGTGAGACGGGTGTCTTGGCAAAGGAGGCCACTGAGCTTCCAAAGCGTGGTGGAGCTTGACCGAGTCAGGAAAGGTGCACGGTTGAGGCTGGGGTCTGGCGCGGTTGAGGCTGGGGGCTGGCGCGGTGACTGTGGTGAGAGCGGCTAAGCCGAGTCTGTGCTCAGGCAGGAGCCGTGCACGCGTCTGGCGAGGAGGGGGCTCTCCAGGCAGATGCATAGACAGACAAAGCCGGATCTACAGACACAACCTTATGGGGACCAAGACCAAGCAGGGAGTGGCCGGTCTGGTGGTAGAGAGGGCACGTGGAGGCCGCGGACTCCTGCTCTGGCCCGGGATCCCGGGGCCTTGGCTGGAGCCACGGTCTGCAAAGCCGTTTCTCCCACTGATACCGGGCCAGATCTGGCCCCAGTGCCTTCTGGGGAAACACACAAGGCCAGAAAGGCTGAGTCTGCCCTGTCTTCCTGACTTCCAGCTTGCAAGAGCCACTGTTCGTGACCCCAAGACGGGCGTCCTCACCGTTGCCAGCTACAGGGTTTCCAAAAGGTAAGCAAAGATGGCGGTGGCGGGGTGGCTTTCCAGCCCCTCCCAAGGCGGCACGTGGCTTGTCCTGCCGCCGGCGCCGCCCTCCTCTTCCAGCACTGCCCTGTACCGCGCTTGGCGCTGGCCTTCGCCCCATCTAAGCCTGCCCTCCTGATTTTTCTCACCTCTGCCCTTCTTTCGGCCAGCTCCTGGCTGGAGGAGGACGATGATCCCGTGGTGGCCCAGGTGAATCGCCGGATGCAGCACATCACGGGGCTGACAGTGAAGACTGCGGAGTTACTGCAGGTACGGCTGCTCCCGGGCCGCGGGGCTGGGCGGCGCCGCCCGTCCTCAGCTGTGTCTAGGACGGCTTCCCGCAAGCGCTAGAACTGCTCATGGCGTGACTAAGGGGCAAGCACATGCTGGGGACCCAGGATTAGTCCTGCCCGCTGCCTCTGGCAGTCAGTGCTTGACAAATACCAGTCGAGCGTGGACTGTGTGTGCAAGTCCATGCCAGGACCAGGGGTCCCCGGTGGGCATGGCAGGCTCGCTTGCTTTCTTGGCAGCAGACGCTGAAATACTTCATTGTTCCAGGGTCACCTCTCAGAGCTAGGATGATCTTTAGAGGTAATGATTCTGCATCCTAGTGAAATGCGTTTAGAAATACATTAAAGCATATTGCATGTGTTAACAGGAGCAGGACGTCTACACTGATCTCTTGTTCATGTACCTCTGTGGAGGCCCTGGTCTCTGCCTTTGTTTTGAGGTGACAGGGGCACCGTGCTGAGAGGTTGGGTGGAGCTCCTTCACAGCGTGTCTGAGCGCTGAGTTCAAACCAGCACTGGCTCCGCCCCCTCCGGAACATCAGAGCTTCTGGGTCCACAGAATCCATGGCCTGAGACGCCACCAGAGATGCTGCACTAGCATTTTCCCAGAGCCGCCCAGATCTCCGTTTGGCCGGTTTCTGTCTATTTAAAGATGGCATCTTGCAGCTGAGTGCGGTGGCACATGCTTTTTTTTTTTTAATTTTTTTATTGGTGCACTGTATTCTTACATCATAGTGAGATACAAACTTTTGTACACATACATGCACACATAGCCCAGTTAGCCCCCACCCGATCCCCACCCCATTCCCTCCCCATCCCTCCTTCCCATGCTTGGCTTAGTGGTTAACATGTAGTATTATAGCAATTTATCCAAAATTAAAAATGATAATCTCACATAACAGTTTCATTTGTCTGATATTAAGCTTTTGATAACTTAAAGATAACATTTCAATATTTCTTTTTGCTTTCTTTCTTACCAGAGAATAATTTTTTCTTTTTTTTTAAGGTGAAACTATCATATATTTATATATTTATTTTTCAGAAAAAAATCTATCCTAATATGGAATATGGACTCTAGATACCCAAAATGATCTCGAAAAAGAACAAAGCTAGAAGATGTATATTTTCTGATTTCAAACCATATAAAGCTACAATAATTGAAACAGTGTAGTACTGTTCTAAAGGCAGATATATAAACCATTGGAGTTAAATAAAAGCCTAGAGCTAAATTCTTCCATATATTGTCAAGTTATTTTTGACAAGGTTTCCACAAACATTTGGTGGAGGAAATAATAATCTTTTAACTAAATATTGTTGAAAAATAATAATTACATGAAAAAGAATAAAATTGGACCCTTACCTAATCTCATATACAAATATTAACTCAAAATAGATAAAAGACCTAAATATAAATCTTAATACTATAAACTTTTAGAAGAAAATCTGGGTCATAAAACCTCATAACATTGAAATTGGCAGTGATTTCTTGGATATGATTTCAATGGCACAGGCAACAGAAGAGTATACAAACTCCCTAAAAAATAAAAAAATATTGTATATCCAAAGACAATGTAAACAGAGTTAAAAGTTACTGATAGAATGGGATAAAATATTTCCAAATGCTATATCTGAAGGTATATTAATATTCCAACTAGAAATCCTAAAAATTAGCAACAATAAAAGCAAACAATACAATTTAGAGATAGGTAAAAGACTAACATAAATAATGAATCTCCACAGATAACCAATCTTAGTTGTCTGTTGGATGGAAAGTCATGTTTCTCTAGTTCTGATGTGTGTTACCTATTTCTTCTTTGTAGTTAATCTATTTGAGTATTTTCTCTAGCGCTGGTTTTGAAGACATAAATTCCTTCAGTTTCTGTTTGTCGTGGAAGCTTCTTATTTCCCCATCTAATTTGATAGAAAGTTTTGCTGGGTAGGAAATGTTTGGCTGGAAGTTGTTTTCTTTCAGAGTTTGGAATATGTTACTCCAAGCCCTTCTGGCTCTCATGACTTGGTTTGGGAAGTCTGGAGTGATTCTAATTGGTTTGCCTCTGAATGTCACTTGGCCCTTTGCTTTTGTTGCCTTTAAGATTCTCTGCTTGGCTTCCACATTGGTCATTTTGACAATTATGTGGCGTGGGGATTCTCTTCTCCGATCCTGTCTAAAGGGAGTTCTATAAGTTTCCTGGACCCGTGTATCAACCTCTTGCTCTATGTTTGGAAAATTTTCTGCTATTACTTCCTTGAAGAGATTGTTGATCTTTTTGGTTTCACCTCCTTTTCCCTCCTCTATTCCAATTATTGTTAGATTAGCTCTCTTAAAATGTGCCCATATTTCTTCAATGTCAGATTCCTGCTGTCAGATATTTTTTTCTAGATTAGAAACTATGCGTTCATTTTTGGATTGCTCATCTTCTAAGAGCGAGATTCTAGTCTCTATGTGGTCTAATCGGTTGTTTGTACTTTGAATTGAGGCCTTTACTTTATTAATTGCATCCTTTATCTCTTTTTGGCTCTCTCTGAATTCTTTTCAAAACACCTCTATTATTTCTACAGTTATTGTCCTGATTTGATCTTCTAGAAATCTCTGAATTTCTGTTTTATCGGGTTCTGATGTTGTGGGGTTGTGGGCATTCATTGCTCCATTGTTATTCCTCTTTCCCATGATTTCGGAAGTTTGTGCCTTCTCAGGGTTCTTCCCTTGGGTCACTACGACTTCACTTAAGGTGCTCTGGATCTCAAGTCTGTGGTATCTCAGTCCCCACTACTCCTTTACTGGGTTGTATCGCAGAGTCTCAGACCCAGGGAGTCAATAGAGGCTACTTTAGACCATGGGGTGTGCCAGGTTGCGTGTTCTCCTATGGTGTGATATCTCTGCCACCACCACTCCCCCACTGGGTCAAGTCCCTGGGAGTCAGTACTGGGATTTCTCCTCTGGGGCCCGCAATTTGACTCACTCTTGTTGAGTGCGCAGATGGAACTGTAGTGGACTCGGTGAATTCGCTGCTGCTGCCGTTGGTGGCAATATGGTGTCACTGTCACACCTTCGGCCGTGAGGCTGGCGTATTTCTTCTCTGGTTTTGAGCTCCGCTCTGAGTCCCTCGGCTCGCTGTCTGCCGCTTCTCTCTGGAGCCTGGTGGGCTGTTGAGTGCGTTGGTCTGTAGCCGTAGCCGTCTGGTGAAATCGCTGCTGCCGCCGGCAGTAAGGCGCTGCTGCTGCGTCCTCAGGCGTGAGGCCGGCGTATCTCCTCTGTGGCTCTGAGCTCCATTCTGAGTCCCCCTCCTCTCTGGAGCCTGGTGATTTTTTTGTTTCTCTGGTGATGGTGTTTTCTGGCTATGAAAGGCGCTGATTTTGTGGTAATGGAGATTGGATGTTAGCGGGGCTCTTAAGCCCCACTTTTCTCAGTCGCCATCTTCCTGGAAGTCGGTGGCACATGCTTTTAATCTCAGTGCTTGGGAGGATGAGACAGGAGGATTGCCAGTTCAAGGCCGGCCTCAGCAACTTAATGAGACCCTCAGCAACTTAGACTCCATTTCAAAATAAAATAGGGCTGGGAGTATGTATGTTTCAGAGGTTAAAACACTCCTGGGTTCAGTTCCTAGTACAAAAAATAGAGCATCCGTTACAGTTAGGATAGGCATCTGAGTCTGACCAGTGGTACTCTCATTAGAATATTGACTGGAGCCGGGCGCGGTGGGCACGCTTGTCTGTGGGAGGCTGAGACCGGAGGATCGCGGTTCGCGGACAGCCTCAGCTACTTAGTGAGGCCCTCTGCAACTCAGGGAGACCCGGTTTCAAAATAAAGAATTAAAAAAAAAATAGGGCAGGGGGTGTGGCTCAGAGGTCGAATGCCCCTGGGTTCCATCCCCAGACCCGCAAAAAAAAGAAAAAAGAATATTGACTGAAGATCATTTGGATTTTCTGAATTTCTGCCTGATGCTTCCCACAAACTTTTCTTTTCCATCTTGGTAGCTATGTTAGTAATCATAAAATGTGTATGAAGCCCACCAGAGTCTCAAGAATACACCGACTAACTTGCAGTCTTGTGAAGTCAGGGTGGTGCACGTCTATAATCCCAGTACTTAAGAGGCTAAGACACAAGGATCCAGGTCCAAGGCCAGCCTCAGCAACTTAGTGAGATCTTGTTTCAAAATAAAACATAAAAAGGGCCAGGGGTGTAGCTTGGAGGTAGAACATCCTTGGGTTCAATCCCGAGTCCTCCCACACACACAGTAAAAATAAATCTTGTGAACATTTTTCAGTCCAGCTCACCTTAGTGTTCTTTGTTTTAAATAAGTTCTGCAGACAAGCAGTGCATGGAGACCCTGGCACACCCACGCCTCCTCTAGGTGTGAGGAAGCACGCTGCAGAGCCGCACACGCCTATAATCCCAGTACTTGGGAGTCTGAGGCAGGAGGATCAGAAATTTGAGGCCAGCCTCAGCTACTTAAAGAGACGCTGTTTCAAAAGAAAAAATTAAAAATAGACCTGGGGATATAGCTCAGAAGTAGAACACCCCGGACTTTACTCTTTAGTACCAAAAACAAGACACAAGAAAATCAATAAAAAACCCCAAACCAGAGACTCTGTCTTGAGTTTGCTGTTGGCTGGCGTCTGGCTCACCTCCCTAGTGTTTCCCCAAACACCAGGCCCAGGCCAGGGCCTGCCAAGAAGGCTCCCTCCTCTGCAGGCCGAGCTTCTCCGCGCGGCGTCCGCGGCACCCTCTTGTTCTTTGCGGGGAGTGCCCCGTGTCCTGGCCGTGCCTGTGCTGGGAGGACGCGCTGTCCCCGCCTCACAGAGGCCTGCGTCGTCTCAGGCCCGGGGCGATGGACTGCTGCGAAGGTTCGTGCTTCTCACGAAGGGCAATGCGATTATGTCTCACCAGGTTGCAAATTACGGAATGGGAGGACAGTACGAGCCGCACTTCGACTTCTCCAGGGTAAGACCGGGGCTCAGGGTCCGCTCCCGCTGGCTGGGAAGGCTGGCTCCGGGAAGCCTTCCGCCCGCCGCAGCATCCCACCGCCGCCCTCACCCCACTTCCCACGGGAAGCTCCACGCTGGCGAGGCTGGAGCCGCAGGCCTGCGGAGCCTGGCCGCCCCGTGGGTGTGAGGAGTGTTCCTCCTGCCCTCACACTGTCGCCCTTTGCAAAGGACCCAGCTGGGCAAGGTGGCACACAACTATAATCCCAGTACTTGGGAGGCTGAGATAGGGGGATCGCAAGTTTGAGGCCCGTGCTTGGTAACTTAGCAAGACCCTGTTTCAGAATAAAAAATAAAAAGGGCTGGGTATAGCTCAGAGGTAGAACCCTTCTGGGTTCAATCCTTGGTAACACATACACAAAAAAGTAAATAAGCAAATGTCCTAACTAGCGGTGTGTGAAAAATGACTCCTCGCCCTGGCCACAGTTCACTTCATAGGAAGGAACACACTCATCACCTTTTATTACACTTTTATTACCTCTTTTATGGAGCACAAAACACTTCTGTCCCTGTCGTCTTGGCCCCAGTCCCTCGGGTGGTGGGTAAGCTGGTTGCAAATTTGGGTGAAAGTTATTGTCTGTTGCAGCGACCCTTTGACAGCGGCCTCAAAACGGAGGGAAATAGGTTAGCGACGTTTCTTAACTACGTAAGTATCGGGTCCAGGCCCACTTGTCCACTCTCACTTAATTTATAGAGCAACGAGCAAGATGTTTTCAAGCATTTAGGAACCGGGAACCGTGTGGCCACGTTCTTAAACTACGTGAGTGTGACGCGCCCAGCGTGCGGGCCCTGGCCGCGGGGCCAGAGGACGCTCCTCCACCCCGCCCCATCAGGGTGAGGCCTTTGTTCTCTGCGTGGCCCTCCACTCCCTGCCAGGACGTATTCCTGCCCCCCCCTACTTTTTATTATGGTGAAATACCCCTCACGTGGAATGCAGGCGGTCAGCGTTAGTCCAGCGGTATTCAATACATCCACGGTGCCGTGTACGCACACTCGCTCTCCCCAGCTCGTGAGGCTGACCCTGCCCCTGGTAAGCAGGAGTCCCGGAGGCCCCTGCTCCAGTCCTTGCCACCCACCACCGGCCTTTTTTCTCTGTGATTTTCATTTTTCGGGTCGCACAACCTCATACGATGGAATCCTAGAGCAGCTGATTGTGGCTGGCTGGCTCTCCTTAGCTGGTCCCTGGCTGCACCATGCAGTAGCGCCTTCTGCCTCTGTGGTGGGCCCGGGCTACCCTGGACTCTCGGGGTGAGTGCCCTGCCGGATCCCTCCTGGGCAGCAGTGAGGAAGTGGGCTGACGTCCTCTTGGATGAGAGCTGGGCTCCATGGTTGGCTTCCTTGCTCCACCCACAGGCCGCTGGATTTGCCTTTCACTGAGGAATAGCTTCCCCTCCCCTCACTGCGAGAGCCTAGCCTCGGGGCACAGCACCTGCTTAAGGGACAAGTCGTTTTCCCTTTAATGGTGTGGCTAATGCAGGCCCAGAACTGCGAGGGGCAGGCTGGTGAGCAGGCACACCTGGTATCTTTCGTGGCACTTGAGGTCTAACATGGGAATCTTAACTTTAAATGTGGGAGAGGTGGGTACTTGGTTACCAAGGAAACAAGCCCTGGCAGCCAGGCTTGAGGTTCAGAGAAGGCCTCTCTTGAGAGGTAATATGCGGACTGACTTCGAGGCCAAGTGGACATTAGCTGGTGGAACACGGCTCTGGTAGAGAAGAGAGGAGGTAGGCCGGGAAGAGGGGCCTGAGATGCTGGGATGACCGCTACGTGTCTAGAGAGAGGCTAGTGAGCTGGGCCTCGGGTCCCGGGTTTGAGCCCCAGGGCCGTGGAAGGCTGGCGAGAGTTTGCATCTTACCCATTTGCCACGTATCTGCTGTGTGTTCCTCGGTCAGTCTGGTATGTATCCTGTGGAAACATGTTCTAGTGCAAGTTTTTATTACAGTGTAGGTAAAAAACTTGCAGTCAAGCCAGGCGTGGTGGTACACACTCGTAATCCCAGCACTTGGGAGGCTGAGACAGGAGGATCACAGGTTTGAAGCCTCAGCAGCTTAGTGAGCCTCTCAGCAACTTAGACCCTGTTTCCAAATAAAATAGAAAAAATAGAGCTGGGGGTGTAGAATGCCCCTGGGTCCCATCCCTAGTACCAAAAATCAATCAATCAAACAAACAAACAAAACCATAAAACAACTTGCAGCCAGCCAGCCAGAGGAGAAAGGGCAGGCTTCAGCAGGACGAAGCCCCTGGGGGAAGGCAGCCTGCTGCTGTAGATGGTGGGAGGAAGCAGCTTCTAGACACGCTGTCCCGCCTGCCCAGGCAGAGGCGCTGTTCTGGGAAGGTGAGGCTTTCACTAGAGAGCAAGCTAGAGCCAGGGAGTGAGCCGTGGAGAGGGGAGCGCCCGGTACTGGAAGCTGTGGGAACAGGGGCTTAGGCTGGGCCAGGAGAGGTGTGGACTCAAGGAGTGGGGTCAGGACAGACATTTTCTGAGTAGAGACTCAGCTGCTCCCACCCGAGGATGGTCGAGACGTGGGTCCCCCACAGGCCTCGCGCTTGACCACCCGTGCCCGAGGCACTGCGGAGCCTGTGGATTCAGTAGGCGCAGAACCAGCCGTGGGCCGCAGGGCTGGCCGTGAGCATGCCTCCCAGCTGGACCACTCGCGGGCTGTGTGCACGCCTCCACAGGGCCTCTGTGGCTCCGGAGGGGACAACTCTGTGCTTGTATCCCCAGATGAGTGATGTGGAAGCCGGCGGTGCCACTGTCTTCCCTGACCTGGGGGCTGCGATTTGGCCTAAGAAGGTAAGTTCGATTTTCGTGGGTCTGAGGGTGAAGCAGGGTTCAGACCCTGTCGTGTTCCCCAGTCTCTGCGCTGGCTTACTCGGCTGCCGCTGTGCTGGGCCTTAGCCTTCTCCCTGCACTCTGGACTCAGGGCCTGCTTCTGCCTGGGGAGAAGGCACAGGCAGGGGAAATCCCTTCAGGGGCAGGTGGGTTTCTAAGCTTCCGCCCCTCCTTGAAGAGAGGTGCTTTCTGGGAAGTTCTCTGTGCCCTGTCCCCCTCTACACAAAAGTGAGGTGTTTCTGCTGGGCAGGGTTCCGTGGTGTTTGATGTCAGGTCCCTGAGCCAATCTAAAGGGTGTGTCCTGACGAGCCATCTCTTTCCCAGGGCACAGCTGTATTCTGGTACAATCTTTTACGGAGCGGGGAAGGCGACTATCGAACGAGACACGCGGCCTGTCCCGTGCTTGTGGGCTGCAAGTGGGGTGAGTGGTTGTGCCATGGTGTCCGCAGCTGGGCTGTGACGATGCCCAGAGACAGCTGCTGTCAAGTTTGCACACAGCCTCGCCTGTCTCCCTGAGGCTGCTTCTGCTGACCGGCAGGACCAGTCTACTCTGCTGGTCAAGTACCAGACGGCTGGCTGGGAACACTCCGAGGTGCCCACGGAGGCGAGGAAGCCCTTCGCTGCACAAGCACGCAGTCCAGGGCGGCTCTGCCGAGGAGGGCTCTGGCAACAGAGCGAGCTGCAAGCTAGGAAGGGGCAGGTGGCCAGGCAGGGAAGACCCACACGGAAGGAGGCCGGGTTACAGCCACATCACCGGTGTGGGCTGGCTGACTTGTCACTTGAGGAAAGGGAGCTCGGGCCCCAAGAGACGAGGCTGGAGGCTGGGCCCAGGACTGCAGGGCTGAAGCAGAGCCTTATTCTGGAAGCAGCTGTGGCGAGCCTCAGGAAGCTTGAGCCGGGATGTGAGAGGAGGGGACCAGACCAGTTTATAACCCTTGGGGTTTGGGGGATAAATAGTGATAGGTTCACGGAAAATTAAGCAAATGGAAATGAGGTAGTTGCTAATTTGAAGGGGAAAAGCTTGTACAAGAAAGGAAATGTAAAGCCGAGCGTGGTGGCCCATACTTGTAATCCTAGCATTTGGGGGGTTGAGACCGGAAGATCGAAGGTTAGAGGCCAGCCTCAGCAACTTAATGAGGCTCTGTTTCCAATGTTTAAAATAAATAAATAAAAAGTAAAGGGAGTGTAGCTCAGAGGTAGAAAGCATCTCCAGTGCCAGAAAACAAAAGATCTCTTTGCTGGCTCACATGTAACATGTACCTGGGATGTTATGCACGTGCTGCCTCCAGCGTTTGGGCCTTGAGCGCTCCTCCTGTCTCCGCCCTCTGACCCCTCCCCTCGGGGTGGGGACCGCCTGGTCCGTCCATCTTCATCCCAGGATAACTTCTGCCCAGCTTCATAGTGCACCTGAAGACCTCTCCCTAAGGTGCGCAGATAGGCTTGGTTCTGTCCCTCTCGCAAGCTGTGTGCTCTGTGGCTTGTTGGCCGCGAGCCTGCCTCGCAGCTCAGGAGCACCCGGAGGCCTGGCACTGCCGAGCCTGCTGCAGGGCTCCCCTCGGAGGAGCCGTTAACTCTGCCGACTGAACCGCCGATGGGGTTGTAACACGCTTGCTTTCCCTTCGCAGTCTCCAATAAGTGGTTCCACGAACGAGGACAGGAGTTCTTGAGGCCTTGTGGGCCAACGGAGGTCGACTGACGGCAGGCCTGGCGCCCTCCCCTTCCCTGGCCCCCAGCTCTAGTCGTCTTCAAACTCAGTGCTCTCAGGCGGGCCTTGGAGGATCCGGGTGTGTCTGGAGTGGAGCGTGTTGTGGGCCGGGCCTTGCACAGCCATCGGAGGTGAGGCCGAGCAGCTGCGGCGGAGCCGCTGCCGGGCGCCGCGGTGCCCTTGGACCTCAGGCGTGTGGGTGTGAGCTGTGTCCGTGAACCAAAGCTCTGATGCCTTGTTTACATGTTTGTGTTCGTGGCATTTTTATCAGTCGTGGCTTTCACCAAAAAAATAAAATGTCCCTGCCAGAAGCCTTAGAGAGTCTCGCTCAGAGTGGTTTTGCTTCCCTTTTGCGGCCGGGGTCTTTCACGACAGTCATCCTTTCCTAGGCGTCGCCTCTGGTTCTAGACCTCGGTTCAACACTGTGCCTGCCCCGAGCGCCGGCGTCCTCTTCTGGGAAGTCGGGGGTGAACTGTCTCCCCTTGTGTCCAAGAGAAGGTAGAAAACACGGAGGTTCACAATTGTGACTGTTATTTTTTGAAATTTCTTATTTTTAGATTTTGAGATGCACACATAAAACTGCTCATGGCACATGATGACGGAGAGCTGAGAGAACGTGAATTTGGGGGCCCCGTGTGGGGGTGCGCTCGGAATCCCAGCATTTGGGGGGATCTGGATTTGCGGACAGCTCGGCTACTTAGGGAGGAGGCCCTTTGCAACTCAGTGAGACCCTGTTTCAAAGTAAAGAATTAAAAAAAATAGGGCTGGGGATGTAGCTCGGAGGTAGAACGTCCTGAGTTCCATCACCAGTACCGCAAAAAAAAAAAAAAAAAAAAGTCAATTTGAGCTGGGTGTGGTGGTGAGCATATGTAATCCCAGTACTTGGGAGGCCGAGACAGGAGACTTGAAGTTCAACACCAGCCTCAGAACAGCGAGGCCTGTTTCCAAATCAAAAATCAAAAATAGGGCTGGGGGTGTAGCTTGGAGGTAGAATCCCGTAGGCTTAATACCTAGCACCACACACACAAAAAAATAATAAGGAGGAGGAAGAGGAAGGAGAATGTGAAGAAGGAAGGAAAGAAAACAAGAAGGAAGGAAGGAGAAAGAGAGCCGGTGAGCAGGGGATTGATGGTCCCACCCTGTGGCTGGGACAAGAACTGCTCCCAGCCACACCACGCGAGCCCTCCTTGATCTCCTGTACCTGCGCCTCAGTGGGGACCGTCGTTTCGTAATTTATGATAGTCGGTCTTTGCTTATCTTTGTAATTTTACCACCTGTAACTAGATCACTAAATGCATAGTTATTTAATTTTTGCAGATTTTGAGATTTTTTGCTAATGGAATAAGACTATTTTCGAGTGTTTGGCTTCTTTCATCTGACCTTGTTTTCCATCCACATTGTTGTGTATTTTAGTTTTTATAGTTCATTCCGTTTTGTTGATGTATATTTTAGGACTGTACACAAGAGAGTCAATACACTGTTAATGGACCTTTGAATTGGTTTCAATGATCGCATATTATAAACTTATGCTACAATAAACTGTGTGTGTGTGTGTGTGTGTGTGTGTGTGTGTGCTCGCGCGCTTGCGCGCATGCGTGCTACTGGGGATGGAGCCCAGGGACATTCTACCTCTGAGCTACACCCCCAGCCCTATTTTTTATTCTTTATTTTGAAACTGGGTCTCACTAAGTTGCAGAGGGCCTCACTGAGTAGCTGAGTCTGTTTGTGAACTGCGATCCTCCGGTCTCAGCCTCCCAAACGCTGGGATTCTGATTTCTGGTGCACATAAACACATTTCTTTAGGATATAAACCTAAGAATGCGAATGTGGAGCTTCCAGAGAAGCATCTTCAGCTTTACCCTCTGATGTGTTCCAAAGTAGTTATACACATTCTCACCAGGAATAACAGTTCTTGTTACCCAGTCTTTCTCTGCTCTCTGGTATCATGTTTGCAATTTAGCTCGTTTGGTGCATGTGGTGAACTGAATGTTTCTGTCCCCTCAAATGCATGTGCTGAAGTCCTGACCCCAGCGCAACGATACTAGGAAGTGGGGCCCGAGGCGGTCATTAGGTCATGAGATAAATGTATCATCAGTGCTCTTTCAAGAGACTCCAGAGCTGTCCAGCTCCCTTTCTGGCACGTGAAGACACAGAAAGAAGACGGCTGTCTGTGAACCAGGGAGCAGCCCTCTCCACACAGAACTTGGAGGGCACCTGGAGCTCGGACTTTTCAGCCTCCAGAACTCTGCTACAGAAACAGGTCATTTAAACCAGTGTGTGGTATTTGTACAGCAGCTCCATCTGACTACAACAGTACACGTATTCTCTATTTTAACATAATGATGTTGAACACCTTTTCAAATATTTTCTAGTCATTAGATTTCTTTGTCTTTTTCTTACTGACTCACAAACTTTTAATATGTTATGGATATAAGCTCTTTATGATCTTTTATGAATATCCATTTTGTGGTTTACGTTCTGCTTTTTGACTAATAGAATTTCTTAACTTTATGTCAAATTTATCAAGCTTTTCCTTTTTGACTTAGGCTTTTTATGTCTTAAGACAGCCTCTACCCCAAGATCAAAATTCCTACATTCTCTTCTACGAGTTCTGTAGCCCCTCTTTGTTTTCGTTCATAGTATGGAATGTGATGCTACTGGGAACTCCTTGTGTGTGTTGTTAGGACAGGATAGGCTTATGCCACAGTGATACAGAATTGCAGGTGGGCGTGCTCACACACACTTGTAATCCCAGCATTCGGGGGGCTGACACCAGAGATCACCATTCTCAGACAGCCTCAGCTATGCGAGGCCCTTCACAATTCAGTGAGACCCTGTTTCAAAAATAAAAAGACTAGCCGGGCGTGGTGGCGCACGCTTGTAATCCCCGCGCTTGGGAGGCGGAGACAGGAGGATCGCGCAGGTTCGAAGCCAGCCGCGCTGGCGTAAGAGACCCTGTTTCAAAAATATAAAATAGGTCTGAGAGTGTAGCCCGGAGATAGAAGGGCTTCCAGGAACCCCAGTACCATCAAAAATAAATAAATAAATAAAATAAAAAAATAAAAAATAAAAAGACTAAAATATAGGGCTGGGGTATAGCTCGGAGGTACAATGTCCTGGGGTTCTGTCCCGAGTACTGCAAAAAAAAAAATCTAAATCTCAGGGTCTTAATACAAACTGTCGCTCATGCGGACAGCCACTGGGCCGAGGGCAATGCCGTCTCTGCCCTTGCTCTGCAGACAGTCACCCCTGTGTGCTGACGTGCTCTTCAAAGGACACGGGCTTACTAGTATAAGGGCCAACCATATGATTTCATTTTACTTAATTACACCTTCAAGGCCCTATCTCCAAATATAGTCACATAATTGAGGACTTCAAAATAGGAATTTTAGTGGAACACATAATGCTACCAGGAAATTTGCTAGAGCTGAATTACCGTTGCGAGTAAAAGAGGCAAAGCATGTTTCTTATGCTCTGGGCATCAGATCTAACCCATTCTGAACAAATATGTCTGATTGGAAAGTATGTTTGCACAAGAGGAAAATGTCATTAACAATAAAATAAAATCTGACTTTAATAAAACAAGATAAGAAGGATATAGGCTACCGTTGGAAATTATTGGTAAAATGGAAAAATGATATTGACGTGAGATTTGTGTGCATGTGTGGTACTGAAGATTGGACACGAGGACTGAACTCAGTGTACCGCTGAGCTACATCCCTGATTCTATTTTTTACTTTGAAATGGGGTCTGACTAAATTGCTGAGGCTGGTCTCAAATCTGCAATCATCCTGTCTCAGCCTCCCAAGTAGCGAGATCACAGTGCGTGCCACCACTACACCTGGCAACAAATGTTTTTTTTTCAGTACTTGGGATGGAACCCAGGGGCATTCTGCCTCTGAGCTACACCCCCAGCCCTATATTTTATTCTTTATTTCGAAACAGGGTCAAAGTTGCAGATGGCCTCTCTAAGCAGCTGAGGTTGTCTGCGAACCTGCAATCCTTCCTGTCTCAGCCTCCCAAGTACTGGGATTACAAGCATGCGCCACCACGCCTGGCTACATGAAATATTTTTAAAGCCGTGGACATAATAATGGAACAAATATAGCAGAGGTGTATATATGGATGTAAAAACCATTATTACTCCCCAAAACAATTATGCCAAATTATTTTATAATCAGCCGGGCGTGGTGGCGCACGCTTGTAATCCCCGCACTTGGGAGGCGGAGACAGGAGGATGGAGCAGGTTCGAAGCCAGCTGCGTTGGCTTAAGAGACCCTGTTTCCAAATAAAATAGTTTAAAATAGGTCTGGGAGTGTAGCCCGGAGGTAGAAGGGCTTCCAGAAACCCCAGTACCACCAAAAAAAAAAACCAAAAAAACAAATTATTTTATAATCCTAATATGCAAAATGCTTTTATGAATTCAAATATAGCCTTTTTTAGTATTTTATAAAGGATATGTAGCTTTCTGTGAATTAATTGAACAGATGAAATATTGGGATTGTTCTAAAACTATATTAAAACCCAGTAATCACAGCCACTTAGCAAGGTTCTCAGCAACCTAGTGAAACCATTTCCAAATAAATAAAAATCGGCCTGGGAGTGTAGCTTAGAGGTAGAATGTTTCTGGGTTCAACCCCTACTACCAAAAACTTCTCTAAAAGTTAACATTAAAAAATAAAGCCAGGCATGGTGGCTCACGCTTGTAATCCCAGCATTTGGGAGGCTGAGACAGGTTATCATGGTTTGTGGACAGCCTCAGCTACTACTTAGGCCCTCTGCAACTCAGTGAGACCCTATTTCAAACTAAAGAGAATAAAAAATAGGGTTGAGGGTATAGCTCAGAGGTAGAATGCCTCTGGGTTCCATCCTCAGTACTACAAATAAATAAATAAATAAATAAATAAATAAATAGCCGGGTGTGGTGGCACACGCTTGTAATCCCTGTGCTTGGGAGGCTGAGACAGGAGGATCACACAGGTTCAGAGCCAGCCTCAGCTACTTAGCGAGGTTCTCAGCAACTTAGTGAGACCCTGTTTCCAAATAAAATTATAAAATAGGGCTGGGGTGTAGCCCGGAGGGAGAAAGGCCCTGGGTTCCACCCCAAGTATCACACACACACACACACACACACACACACACACACACACAAATTAATTAATTAAAAGGGCTGGGGGACTAGCTCACAAAAAGATGTTTGTGAAATATTAAAAGCTATATCAAATGACAAAATACAATGTCCTGAAATAGAAAGCATCTTGGTGCAAACAGAATACAAATGTTTATGCATCTTACCTGTGTGGGCTCATATTTTGAACTAAGTAGAAAACCTTTATAAAGGTTTATAATTTTAAAAACATGACCATATACAAAGTTCATGCTTAATAAAAGCTCACCCCTTGGCTAACCAATCACAAGTGGGAGGAACTCTGAAAGTATGCTCGAGTCCTAACAAGCCTTGGCCCGAGCGAGGACTGTCCCACTGGTTACGGTCCGTGGCGTGGGTAACTGGCCAGCCTGCAGGCATGTCCACGGGGCAGCCAACTTGCTCTTCACTGCCCCCCTCCCAGCTGCTGGGTTTATTTTTTTTTTGGGGGGGGCGTTACTAGCATTGAGCCCAGAGGCATTCTACCACTGAGTTACATCTCGAGCCCTATTTAATTTTTAAATTTGAAGCAGAGTCTCACTGAGTTGCAGAGGGTCTTGCTATGTTGCCGAGGCTGCCCTCGAACCTGCGATCCTCCTGCCTCAGCCTCCCAAGTGCTAGGCTTACAGGCGTGCACCACCAGCCCCGGGTTCCCAGTTGCTTCTGCTTCAGCCACACGTGCCTCCCCAGTATCCCCGGGTCCCTCTCCCTGGGTTCGTCGCCCCAGGGAGTCAGTTTCATTCTCATTCAAGACTGATCAAAGATCTAGTCCGAGAGAGGCCTCAAGGCTTCAGGCTGACTTCATTCCCTTCCCCCTTGCCCTCCTTTTCTTTACAGCACAGAACTCCGCCGTTACAGGATACGTTTACGTCATCAGCGTGTAGTCTGTCTGCCCCAGCTGGTATAGAAGTGCCCCGAAGAGAGGTTTTTGTTCCTCTGCCCTGGTACCGAGCATTGCACTCAGGGCTGGAAGAGGAATCCTCGGATGACCTGTGGAAGGGGCGGGGCCAGGCGCAGGGCGTGGTCTGTGGGTAGTCACGTGGCTTCCGGGGGCGGAGCCAGGGTTTCCAGAAAGGCCTCTGGTTGTGGCTCCCGCCTTGAGCTGGGGCTGCGGGTCTGACCCAAGGCCTCTGTCGGGCAGGGGGCGTCGAGGATGCGCCCTGAGGGTGCTGCAGGCGCCATTCTTCTGAACGTGGGGACCCAGCTAATTTTTTGGAATGCATTTGGGAGGTAAGAGAAGGTAAGTGGTAGGGAAAGGCCATTGGTATTTGAGAAGCCCAAGGTTTGACCAGTTGATGGTCTCCCTGTGTCGTCGAGGCTCATGGAACCCCTGGGTTCACACAGGCCTCCTGCCTCAGCCTCCCGAGGAGCGGGGTCACCACACTGCCGGGCTCCAAAGTTTCCTGTTTTTAGGGGACTTTTCATTGTATCCTTTTTTATGTGTGGTACTGAGGATGGAGCCCAGGGGCATTCTACCTCTGAGCAACATCTCCAGCCCAAATTTTTTTTATTCTTTATTTTGAAACAACGTCTCCCTGAGTTGCGGAGGGCCTCACTAAGTAGCTGAGGCTGTCTGCGAACCGCGATCCTCTTGTCTCAGCCTCCCGAATGCTGGGATGACAGGCATGGCCACCACACCGGCTTCATTGTATCTTTGAAAGTACCTTTATGGTGTGGAAGATTAACAAGCCCAGGATGTCTGTCTGTCCTCATCTCACTCCCTTCCGGGAGAAGTTGCCATCGTGTTTTCTCTTCATGAATTTGTAGCCAACAGAACCTCACAAAAGAGAAGCAGAGCCCGGGGTTGACGGCCCCAATGCGCTCGCGGCCCAGCCTCCATTCTTCCCTTCACTTGACCTTTCCTTCCCCTCCCTCCAATCCTCCCAGTTACGGCATTTGCTTTTTTCTTGCCATTCTTCATTTTTTGATGCCTTTAGTCTCCCCACCTTGATCCATTCTCTGAGATTGCCTAGCGCAGTGTTCTGGGTCCTCCTAGTGGTTCAACTCACAGATTTACTTTTGACAGTATTTTTCCTTTAGTGAAGCCTTCACGAGTCTTGGCTGTTTCATTCCCAATTTCCTTGCTGGCTCTGTTTTTAAATCTCATTCGTGTGTGTGTGTGTGTATGTGTGTGTGTGTGTGTGTGTGTGTGTTAGTAACCTGGCCCGATTCTTGTCTTTTCACAATGCCATACTATAAGAGGAAGAATCTTAAATCATGCTCACTGCTTTAACAACCATCTGTATATGCTCGGGGTTTACTGGAGTGGCTTTTAACACTCAAAATTATCTCTTGAGCTCTGTCTTATACTCATTTGTTTTATTTATTTATTTACTTATTTATGGTGCTGGGGATTGAACCCAGGAGCATTCTACCTCCATGCTACAACCCCAGCTCTATTTTTTAATTTTAAAACAGGGTCTTGCTAAGTTGCTGAGGCTGGCTTTGAACCCACAACCCTCCTGTCTTAACTTCCCAAGTCCTGGGATTTTAGGTGTGCAACCACCATTTTCTGCTCGACCCTTCTATTTAGCTTTCTAATGGCTCACCATCTAGAATGGTTCTTACACATTGTTCAATGAGTCAGGCGTGGTGGTGCACGCTTATAATACTAGTACTTGGGAAGCTGAGACAGGAAGGTTGCACGTTCGTGGCCAGCCTCAGCTACTTAGTGAGGCCTTCACAATTTAGTGAGACCCGGTTTCGAAATAAAGAAGAAAAAATAGGGCAGGAGGGGGTAGCCCAGAGGTAGAATGCCATTGGGTTCTATCCCCAATACTGAAAAAAAAGAATTGTCAGTGAGTGATCACAAATAGGTTCTGATGTAGAAAGAAAACAAACAAACAAACAAAAAAAAAAAAAACAGGTATAGTTGCGTCTGGGATGACAGATCCTCCTGAGAACCTAAAGAAATTTCTGGAACTTTCTCCCCCCAAAAGTACATGTTACCTTTTGACTCTAATTCGAGAGCTTCCTAACACACCGTAATTTACTAATTCATATCCTGGGTTAGTGCATCCTAAAGTGATGCGAACACTCAAAAGCGTGTTTCCCCAGCATCGTTCCCAGCCCAGGTGTGCCAGGCAGTGGGTGGCTGGCAGAAAGGCCAAAGAAAGTTCCTGGAGATGGCATATGAGACTGGATTTATTAGCGAAAGCTTACAAGAAATTAGTGCTAAGCCAGGCGTGGTGGCGCACACTTACAATCCCAGTACTTGGGAGGCTGAGACTGGAGGATTGCGGTTCTCGGCCAGCCTCAGCTACTTATGAGGCCCTCTGCAACTTAGTGAGACCTTGTTTCAAAACAAAGAATAAAAAAATAGGGTTGGAGATGTTGCTTGGAGATAGAATGTCCCTGGGTTCCAGCCCTAGAACAACAAAAAAAAAAAAACCAGAAAAGAAAAAGGAAAAGGAAAAAGAAATTAATGATGCTTCAAGAAGGGTCGGGTGGTGGCAGGCTGGACCGATAGCATCCCTGCCCCTCCAGCAGTGCCTCTTTCCCCTCGTGTGTTTGTGCGGTGTGGCCTGCTGGCACCTGGAGTGCAGCTCTCCATGGTGCCTCGCCAGCCACCGAGAGCCTGCAGAAGCAGTGACGTCATGAGCATGCGCCGCTTGGCTTGCTCGTATGACCAGCATCCCGAGGAGCGCGCATACGAGAGAGCAGCTTGCTCCAGATGCCGACTCGCCCCGGTCCACGTGTGCATAAGAAAAGCCAGTGTCCTTTAAGATACGTGAATTGAAGCGTTCTGGCCCGGGCTCGCTCCCATGGTCCCCTTAACTTGCCAAGGCTTTTGGGGATGGGAGGGGGCATTCAGGGACACATGTTTTACTGTTCCCTTTTTAAGGATGCTACACATGGTTATTCACTAGGTTTAGAACCTTACAATACATCCAGTGTACTTTAGCTTTCCTCAAACATTAATCTTAATCCACTAGGCTGATTATGGAAACTCTATCTTTACAAACAGCTTATAGAATGGAAACCGAGGAAGAGAGTTTCTATTGACTGTGGGTTGCGTGTGGGCTTGCCCTTACCCTGGTCAGACCAGGACCTGCTCCAGACACCCAGGAAGAGCTTACCAGGGAGACCATGACTCGGTCTCCGTCCAAGGCCCCGTGCCTTTAGGAGCACTGAGCGCGGGCCAGAAGCTCGTGAACTCTCAGGGTTTTCTTCCAGCAGGGCCCTCCTTCCTGCCTTCTTTCCTAGTGCCAGTTATTTCCTGGGTGGTGGGTGTGCTCACTTTCTGTCATGTGACCAAGTACCTGAGAAAATGAAGGGGAGACGACGAGCTTTGGCCCCTGGTGCTGTCCATGGCTCCCTGGGCCTGTGGTGAGGCAGGGGCGCATGGGGGGCTTGTGGTGGAGCAGAGCCGCTCCCCTTGTGATGAGTCCGGCAGGGATAAGATGGCCCCTCCCGTGGCTGCCGCCACCTCGCCACGGTGCCTTCAGTCCTGAAACCGTCAATGGGTTAGTCCATTGATGAGATCACAGCCCTGCCTGATGACGCAGGCGCTTCCCAAACGCCCCGCCTCTGAACGCTGCAGCACTGGGGACCAAGCCTTCACCACCCGAGTCTTTGGGGAACATTCCAGATCCACGCCATAGCAGGCAGTGGGTCTGCTCCGAGACCGACCCACTCTCCCGAGTTACAGCCACTCCGTCTCTTTTGTTCTCATGCCAGTATGACACTTCTTTATATCGAAATAGGAGATGGAAGGGACCACGGCTGGGCATGCTGCTGCCCCCTGTCATCCTGCTACGCGGGAGACTCCGGACAACTCAGGGAGGCCCTGTTTCAAAATAAAAAGGGCTGGGGTGTACTTAAAGCCTTGCTTTTACTTCTGCAATCTAGTCGTCCTTGGGTGGGAGACATCTCTGACTAACTTCTCATCCTCTTTCCTTCCTTTCCCGGTCTGTAGCCGTATCGCTCAGCTCCTCTGTAGCTCCTTTGCTTTCTGGAGACGTAGCACTTCCAGATACTACCTGTGTCTTGAGACCACTTGAATCTCTAATTCTAGTTTGATCACTTTGCCACTTGTGGCTCCAGCTCCACCTAGCTGGGCACCACGTCTTCCATTTCAATACATCCCAAACCAGGCTCACTGTATAGTCAGCCCTCTGTATCCATGGGTCTGCCGCTGTTGTTTCAACCAAGCTGTGCATTAAAAATAGTTTTTTGTGTCTATGAACATGGGTAGACTTTCCCCTTGTCGTCACTCCCTGAACTATACAGAACAACAAATGTTTGCATAGCAGTGCTGAACTAAGTATTATCAGTAATCTCCCAATGAGTGCAGGTGTTCAGGAGGATGTGTAACATGCAAACGCTGTGCCACTTTCTGCAGGGGACTTGAGCGTTCTTGGATTTCAGCGTGAGGGCGTGTGTGTGCTGGAACCAATTTTCTATTGGCTACGAATGAACCTGTACTTGTATTAACTGTTCTTGTCCCTGCTGTTCCTTTGTGAGTGCAGAATCACCTGGTCATTCCCCCTAGCCACAAACTCGCCTGGGAGGAGAGTCTTTCTTCTCTTCCACGCTCTCGGTAACTCTTGTGAACTTTCTTTCATTGCTTCCCCTACCATACCAGAAAAATGGTGTTTGTTTCTGTTTTGCTATTAATATTTAAGCCTTAGGGTTTACGTATATAGTTCCTTCCCATTTTACCCATAAAAAGATAGACCTTGCCGGGCGTGGTGGCACATGCTTGGAATCCCAGTACTTGGGAGGCTGAGACAGGAGGATCCGGATTCACGGCCAGCCTCAGCTACTTAGTGAGGCTCTCTGCAACTCAGTGAGACCCTGTTTCGAAGTAAATAATAAAAAAAATAAATAGGACTAGGGGTATAGCTCAGAAGTAAGAATGCCCCTGGCTTCAATCCCCAGCACCACAAAAAAAAGATAGACCTTATTTTTTAAAGTATCAACTATGCAAATAACATGTATGTACTTAATTCTTCTAAGCGAATTTAGGCATAACAGACATAGAGCCAAACGCCACACTGTTCCTGGTGTCCCTCCCCTTTCTTTCCTGTCTAGAGCAGTGGTTCTAGTGGGGACAGCTTTGGCCCTTGAGTGACATATGGTAAGATCTGGAGACGCCTTTGATTGTCCTGACTGCGGATCGCACTGGCCTCTGGAGGAGGAGCCGGGATGCTGGGGAGCGGGTGCAGTGCAGAGCTGCAGACGTGGTGACTGCGCTCCTGTGGGGCCCTACCTGCCCTGTCCAGCTCTGTGACACTGGCCTCAGGAAGCTGCTTACATTGCAATTAAGTTTCTCGGTCATATAGATAGGATAGATGGAATTAGGATACGTAGAAAGGAGCTGGGTGTGGTGGCGCACCCTTGTGATCCCAGTGCCTGGGAGTCTGAGACAGGAGGATCGCAGGTTCGAAGCCAGCCTCACCTACTTAGTGAGGCCCTGCTGAGTGAGACCCTGTTTCAAAAATAAAGAATGAAGAATAAGGGTAGGAGTAGAATGCCCCTGGGTTCCATCCCGGTGCCGCACACACGAGAACAAAAACGTTGGTAGAAAGGAGATCAAGTAAGGAAGGGGAAAGAAACTGCAACTTTACATTTAAGAAGCTCCTTGAAGCCAGATGTGGTGAGTGCATAATCCCCGCACTTGGGAGGCTGAGTCTGGAGGATGGTAGGTTCAAGGCCAGCCTCAGCAACTTAGCAAGGCTTTCAGCAACCTAGCAAGACCCTGTTTCAAAACAAATTTTTAAAAAACGACCAGGGGTGTAGCTCAAAGTAGAATGGCCCTGGGTTCAATCCCCAGTACCACAGAAAGAGGGGAGGAGAGGGAAGAAGAAGCTCCTTGAACATTTTTGCCTTCGCCCAAAGCCTGCATTCCTCCAGACCTAAATTCTTAAAAAGCCATAAATCTTAAAGGACTGTGAGTCAGATTATTAATGGCTGCAGGCCTTGCTAGTTTATAAAACATATTTTGTTTAGACTGAATTTAAGGCAAGGGAAAATATTGTTAGAGAATTATGATATGAGTATATAGTCCAAACATTATCTATCTAGTGAATGACTCCAACCCGGAGATCCTGAGAGAACCAGACCACCATCACCCTCCATGACTAAGGGAGCTGAGCTCACCGGACGTCAGCCCACGCTCCCCTCCTTAACTATTTACAGCTTTCTTTAAACAGAAGAGCTTCGACACCAAAAGGGTGTCCCGCTCTCAGGCGCCTGGCTCCTCCCTGTGACTCTCCTGGTGCTTGCATTCCTAAGTAAATCTCTCTGCTCTGTCAGTGATAAGCCTTGGCCTCTTTGGCTGTGCCCTGAAGATACCTTGCTCTAAGTCAAGAACCTCCCAGGGCTGCGTTGAGGTCCATTTTCCCTCTTAGAGGACCTCCTTGGACCCTTATCCAGTGACATTTCAAAATGTAGCTGGAGCCGTGTGGCGCACGCTTGTAATCCCAGCATCTGAGCAGTTGAGACAGGAGGATCGCGGTTCACAGACAGCCTCAGCTACTTAGTGAGGCCCTTTGCAACTCGGTGAGACCCTGTTTCAAAGTAAAGAATAAAAATTAGGGATAGGGTTGTAGCTTGGAGGTCGAATGCCCCTGGGTTCCATCCTGAGAACTGGAAAAAAAAAAAAAAACGTAGCCTGGGTGGGGGTCCGTTTCTTGGTTTAATTATGACCTTGTGGCTCAGCTATCAGGTGGCTTTTTTTTTTTTTTTTTAGTACTGGGGATGGAACCCAGGAGCATTCTACCTCCAAGCTACACCTCACAGCCTTATTTTTTTTTATTCGTTTTATTTTGAAACAGGATCTCACTGAGTTGCAAAGGTCCTCACTAAGTAGCTGAAGCTGTCTGTGAACCATGATCCTCCTATCTCAACCTCCCAAATGCTGGGATTACAAGCGTGTGCCACCACGCCCGGTTTCAGGTGGCTTGTTCAAAAACCGACAAGAGTTTTCTTCTTCTTCTTCTTCCCCTGTTAACAAGTAACATCAGCCGGGTGTCTCAGCCTCTAGGTATTGGGATTATAGGTGTGCCCTACTACCAGCTGTGTATACATATTTCTATGCAGTTCATATGCGGAAATGGAATTACTGGGCCAATGAAGTTCATTAGATCCTGCCACTTCCTCAGAATAGGTATATTCTAGCCGGGTGTGGTGCGCACACTTGTAATCCCAGTACTTGTGAGGCTGAGATGGGAACATCTTAGTGAGGCCCTGTTTCAAAACTAAAGAACAAGCTGGGCGTGGAGGCGCACGCTTGTAATCCCCGCACTTGGGAGGCGGAGACAGGAGGATCGCGCAGGTTTGAAGCCAGCCGCACTGGCTTAAGAGACCCTGTTTCCAAATAAAAATAGAAAAATGGGTCTGGGAGTGTAGTTCCAGGAACCTCAGTACCATCACACACACACAAAAAAAAACAACCATAAGAATAAAAAATTGGGCTGGGGGTGTGGCGTGGGGGTAGATGCTGCTGGGCTCCCTCCCCAGCACCACACACAGGAAAGTAGTTATATTCTTACTCCAGTGTGGGTTCTCACTGCACTGTAGCTTTAAGCTATTGTTAATTGTCAAAGTGTGTGTGTGTGTGTGTGTGTGTGTGTGTGTGTGTGTGTGTGTTACTGGGGATTGAACCCAGCGGTATTCTCTTCCAAACTACACCCCTAGACCTGTATTTTATTTTTATTCTGAACCAGGGTCTCCCTTGGTTTCTCACTACTTGCTGAGGCTGGCCATGAACTGTGATCCTCCTGTGTCAGCCTGTGGGATTACAAATGTGTGTCACCACACCCGGCTTATTTGTGAGGCTTTTGAATTTTAGGCTTTCTGGTGGAACATAGTTGTATCTGATAGTTGTATTTTGCATTTCCTTAATGAGGACTGTACATTTTTTAAGATATTTTTATTCTGGATGATAATTGACTCCTGCCATGAGACAACTTTAATGATACTGTGCATTTCCTTAGCTATAAAACGTATCCATAAAGCCAGGCGTGGCGGCGCACGCTTGTCATCCCCGTGCTTGGGAGGCTGAGACAGGAGGATCGTGCAGGTTCGAAGCCGGCCTTAGCTGGCTTAAGAGACCCTGTTTCAAAAACAAAAAACAAAACAACAAAAAAAAAAACATATCCATAAAAATTCCATGAATGTGAGCCAGGCATGGTGGTGCACACTTGTAATCCCCACACTTAGGAGGCTGAGACAGGAGGATTGAGCAGGTTTGAAGCCAGCCTCAGCTACTTAGTGAGGCTCTCAGCAACTTAGTGAGACCCTGTTTCCAAATAAAATTGAAAATAGGTCTGGGAGTGTAACCCGGAGGTAGAAAGCCCCTGCGTTCCACCTCCAGTACTACCAAAAAAAAAAAAAAATCCATAAATGTGTTGTTAGAGCAGAAAGCCTATTGTTTAGATAGAACAATTAAAATGCAAACAAAAGGCCTAAGCAAATGATTTAGTTTTCCTTATTGTTCAGCCCAAGGGGGAGAACTATAAGGGCTGTAGAATTCTAGATGCGGTGACAGCATCACCTCAAGGGCCGTCCCTGCGCAGAGCTTCTTCCTAGGGAAGTGGTGTTGGGGGTGTCAAGACTAATGAGCCCGAACCTACCAATAGGAAATCTACTTACATATTCGCTAGAGCTGACCAGCGAAGCCATCTGGGACTGCAGTTTTCTTTGTTGGGAGGTTTTGTTTGGTTTGGTTTGGTTTGGTTTGGTAGTACTGGGGATTGAACTCAGGGGCATTCTACCTCTGAGCTGCACCCTCAGTCCTATTTTTTAATTTTTATTTTGAAACAGGGTATCACTAAGTTGATGAGAGTCTGACTACTTGCCGAGGCTGTCCTCAAACCTGCAATCCTTCTGTCTCAGCCTCTCAACTACTAGGATAAAGGCACGCACCACCACATCAGCTTGCTGGGAGATTACAAATTGCTAATTGACGTTTTAATTTTAAAGGTCTCTTTAGATTGTCCGTATCTTCTCGAGTTTGTTTTGGTGATATATAGCTTCCTAGAAATAATCCATTTCATCAGTTGTCTTATATTCTGCGTCTTTATTTTATTTGATAGTTTTTCTTTATTTTATTTGCCTAACTAAATGTTGCTAGTTTCGTTGAACTTTTCAAATAGCCAACCTTTGATTCTCCTCTATTTTTATGTTTCATTGATTTCTCTTCTTGTCGTTATTACTTAATTCCTTTTGCTTGGTTTATTTTTAATTTTTCCTTTTTCAGTTTCTTAATATAGAAGCTTAGATTATTAATTGGAGACCTTTGTCTTCTACCAACATTTAATGCTGTATATTTTCTTCTAACTACTATTTTAAGTTGTCTACTATAAATTTTTATATATTTGATTTTGTTTTTTAGTTTAATATATTTTAATTCCCATTGTCACTTTTTCACCTATGGATTATGTGGAAATATGTTATTCAATTGCTTTTCTGTTTGAAAGTTTTTTCTTTTTTCTTTTAGCTGGCTGTGGCTGGTGGTGCAGGGAGCCAGGAGCCTTGCTGTGTCACCCAGGCCGGCCTTGAATGCCTGCGCTCCAGGGATCCTCCTGCCTCAGCTTCCCGAGTAGCTGGGTTTACAGGTGCGTGACGCTACATCTGGTTTGTCGTTAAATTTCAAAATATTTTAGGATGCCCACGATTTTTCTTTTATTGTTTTTGGTTTTTAATTTAATTCTACATGGTTGGAGAGCATACTTTGCAAGCTTTCAATCTTTTAAAATTCATTGAGATTTGTTCTATGACTTGGTATGCAGTTCACACTGGAGACTGCTCTGTGGGAGCTGGAAGGGCGGGTGCACTTCTGTTATTGGGAGCGCAGTCTGTATGTGTCTGTTAGGTAGAGCTGGCTGATGGGATTCGGATCTTCTATGCCCCTGCAGGTTTTCTGTGTGGCTTTGCCTGTTTGAGAGTGAAGCCTGGACGTCTCTGGTACTACTTTGGCATCGTGTTTTTTCCTTGAGTTCTAGTTGTTGCTCCGTGTGTTTTGGGTTTTCATTGCGCATGTGCACAATAATTGCTGTATCTACTGTGTTCACCCTTCTGCATTATAAAATGTCCCCCTTTGTCTCTAGCGCTGTTGTCTTCGAGGGTTTGGGTCAGATATTAACACGGCCGCCTCGGCTATCTTACGATTGCTCTTTGCAACAGAGAAAATCAAGGAGACAAAAAGAGCAGCAAACTCACCAAGCCTCTAGTGAGAACGACCGAGAAGGGTGTATGGTTGACCTTCGATTTTCAAAGCCTCTTCAGGTCATTCAGTCTGGCGTGGGTCCTTGTGTGTGACAAGATTTGGGTCTTGTTCATTCAGTCGGAGGAGCTCTGTTAGGAGGAAGCCGGTGGCCCCGCGGTGGAGGACCTTGGGATGGAGAATTTCAAATGGGACGTCTTTGTAGAAGTGGCACATAAGCTAAAAGCCGAAGATCAGAAGAGAGGAGGAGGCTCAGTGAGGGAACAGAGCCGAGCCACCAGAGAGCTTGACACTTCTGAAGGCCTGAACGAGGCTGGTAGAGGGGGCCAGGGCGCGCGGTGGCAGTGGCCTGGTGCCGAGGAGCCAGCGTGTGGACCTTGAAGTCAGCAGCTGGCAGTGAATGTTTGATTCAAATGTGGTGTGAGAGGCCCAGCTACTGAGTGAGGCCCTCGGCAACTTAGTGAGACCCTGTTTCCAAATAAAGAATAAAAAACAGGGGGCTGGGGGCATAGCTTAGAAGTAGAATGCCCCTGAATTCCAGCCCCAGTGCCCCCCCCACACACACAGAGTGTGGTTTGAAGTCATTAGAATATTTGAAGACAGGAAGTAACTTGATCCAGTTTGCATGTACTAAATCTGAACCTAAGCCCTGATATGCAGGAAATAACATCTTAACTTTATTATATTCAAACTATCACTATTACTTTGTTGTACTAGGGATTGAACCCAGGGGTGTTACCTCTGAGCTACACCCCAGCCCTATTTTATTTCTGAAACAAGGTCTCACGAAGTGAGCCCACACTGGCCTGGAACCTGTGCTCCTCATCCCAGCCTCCCAACGGCTGGATTGCAGGTGCGGCACCCCCCCGCGAGGGCTGTAGGGTTGACTTCCCGTGAGGTCAGGGGGGATCATTCTGGTTGCTCTGCCAAGAGGTCGACCACAGAGCGGACAGGGGAGAGAGAGGCAGCCTGCCAGGAGACTCCTGCGGTCCAGGAGGGAGGGCAGAGCCCGAGCGGTGAGGCGGAGTGGGAAGTAACGAGACTGGTTTGACTAGGCATGCGTGTTGAAGAGATGACGGGATGGCGAGGGGTCGCCTGTGTGAGCATGGAAGGAAGGGTCAGAGACAGTCCACAGCCTTAGGCTGGCAGGTCGCATGGTGTGCGGCTAGGAAGCTAGGAAACAGATCAAAGGAGGTTGCTGTTTTGTTTTTTTTTTTTTTTTTGAGAGTCTAGGGATGGAACCCAGGGGCATTCCACCTCCGAGCTACACCCCCTGCCCTATTTTTTATTCTTTATTTTGAATCCGGGTCTCACTGAGTTGCAGAGAGCCTCACTAAGTAGCCGAGGCTGTCCGCGAACCACGATCCTCCTGTCTCAGCCTCCCGAATGCTGGGATGACAAGCGTGCACCACCACGCAGACTTGGAAGCTGTGTTTATAAACCAGCACGCTGAGGCCAGCTGGAGAGGGCCCAGCAAAGAGTAGACTTCAGATGCATGGAACTGGATGGGAGGTTGCCCGGTGGTACGGTACTTGCTCAGCATACTTGAGGCTCAGAATTTGATCCTCAGCACCACAAAAAAAAAAAAAAAAAAAAGCAAGCACTGAACTGTGTCCTGTACCCCTCACACCCTATTCCACGCCACTGTGATGAGGTGAAACCCTTTTTCCAAACTCAATTTCAAACTCCACCTGCAAGCTACCTTCAGAGGATCTGAAAGAAGACCACGGGCATAGAAAAGTCTCCTGCCACGGGCGGTGGGCGTCACTATGTTGGGACCTGTACAGCCGTTGTGGTCTCCTTCTGCGTCACCGTCAGGGGCCGTACAGAGACAGAGTCGTCCAAATTGTCACGGCAGCCCAGCCCGTGGGGCACCGAGCACCCTGACCGAGCCTCACCCCTCTTCTCCTGGGCCCATACCGCTAGAACGCTAGCGATGGGGCTTATCCGTCCAGGTGCTCAAGTTGCAGACACTATGGCCTAGGGGTTGAAGCGGGAACTTTAAAAGCAGGTTGCTTGGCTTTGACGCTTTACCCTGTGACCGTGGGTAAGCTGTTACCTCTCTGTGCTCAGCTTCCAAACTTATTAAATGGTGATAAGAGTTTTACCCTTACAGAATTACTGCGCGGATCACGTGTGTTTATGAATGTATGCTCGGTAGATTAGGGCCTGGCATGTGGTAACTGCTTGGCGTTAGCTACTGTCGTTCGTAAAAGTATGGAGGGGAGGGTATGCCAAGGGCAGAGAGTGGGGAGCACAGGGACATGAGAAAGTAACGCTGTCTACACTTACGGAGGAAGAAAGGCCGCAGTGATAGTGGGAGGTGGCTGTGTGCCAGCCATGTTATATCTGTTATTTAACCCTCACTACAGCAACTGCGTTACACAGTAAAACAGGACGGAAGCTGCCCAGGACATTACGGCTGTCCTACTGCAGAGCCACCACAGTATGTATGTATGATATACATTTCCTCTTTGAAGTAGATTTGGACAAATATCATAGCTAGACCTTATTTTAATGATCATGATACCCACATATATTATTTTGCTGATGAAAAGTTTTTCTGTGAAAGGCAAATGGCTATTTTGTGTCTCCTGAGGCTAAATAAATGCATGGCTTTTGATAATGTCTTTGCTTATATTTCTTATTTTCCCCGTGGGATCTGAAGCATACCAAGATAATCCCCATTCTCCTTGCCTTTGGAGACTGAATTTAAACAGAGACAGCTGCCTAACTGTAACCTAGATTTATTCCTCATCTACACTAGCCTATTTTTTTTTTTACTTTGCTATTTTTAATAATCCTAGACTTTTTTTTGTGGTACTGGTGGTGGAACCCAGGGGCTTTTCTACCTCCGGGCTATACTCCCAGACCTATTTTATACTTTATTTGGAAACAGGGTCTCACTAAGTTGCTGAGAGCCTCACTCAGTAGCTGAGGCTGGCTTCGAACCTGTGTGATCCTCCTGTCTCAGCCTCCCAAGCGCAGGGATTACAAGTGTGCGCCACCACGCGCGGCCAATAATCCTAGACTTTGATGACTGTGGGTTCCAGTTGGTGGATTGGAGTTGGCTCTGGTGTGTGTTTGGGCTCAGATTTTACCCCTTCATTTTTAGACTGAGCTATTCACAGCATCGTTAAGTTACGGCTCCCAGCAGCCAGCTCATCTTGCCGTCCTGACACGACAGCTCGCGTCACCGGCGTCAGGCTGCATCCCGGCCCGTTGCCCCTTCGCTGCCGCTCCCGAGGAGCGCGTGGTCACGCCGTTCCCTCTCCGCTTCCACAGCGTGCGCCGTTTTGGTTTGTGCTCTGTGTGGTCTCACGTGAGCGTACGTTTGTGTTTCAGTCTCCGCATATTAGTCCCTTTTTAAAAGCCCACGTTTTAGCCAGGAATGCTTGTAATCCCAGTACTTGGGAGGCTAAGACAGGAAGACCACAGGTTCGAGGACAGCCTCAGCTACTAGTGAGACTCTCATCAATCTAGTGAGACCCTGTGTCAAAATAAAATTTTAAAATAGGGCTGGGGTATAGCTCCGAGATTAAATTCCCCAGTGCCACACACACACACACACACACACACACACACACACACACAAATAGAATAAAATAAAACAAAAAGCAGTGATCTGCTGAGTGCTGCTAGTGTCTTGCAGGCACTAAGCTCTGGGTTCACAGAACGCCACAGGTCCATGGTGCTGATGGGTGCTCCGTCCTCCCGAGCGGCAGGCGGGCGGAACTCCTCCTGTCCGTTGGTACGTTCCAGGGTGGGCAGCATTTTCTGCAGATGGTTTAGGTCCCAGCATCGTGTGTCCCCTCAGGACAGAAAAGACTCACCCACACATCTTCAGCCATAGTGCGGAGACAGTGGGAAGGGAGCTTGCAGATGCTGATACCTCTCCTTCTGGAGCCCACTCAGGGATTGGACCTGCCTTGGGAACAAATAATTGTGGCATATTCTTTTTGAGAGGTGTTACATTCTCAAGACCTTTAGTGTTCACACACTGTTTTGTGGAATGCCACTGGTTGTAGACAGAATACATTCTGTGGCATGAGATTACTGCTGTCTGCTCCTTCAGTGTGTGTTGGATTGGCTCATCCTCGGGGTTTCACACCTTAGGATTAAAGGGTGAGACCTGTGCTCCTCCTAAAGGCTGAGTGCCCTTGTGAGTTGAAGTTTTGGACATCTCGATCAGGTTTCTATCTCTCTTAAAGCCAGAGGCTAGATCTTCCTAGCTGAAAGACCCAGTGATCCAGAAAGCTCTTCTCCTGGCGCAGGCGACCCGCTTTCATTGGGACTCTTGTGCCAGTAAAGAAGCTTGAAAGCCATCTATCCAGTTCTGGCTGTCTCTTCTGTCTCCTTCCAAGGTAAAAGACTGGCTTGCCTTGTGTGGAAAAATAACTTAAACAATATATCCTTTTGGATGAAGCTAAACCTCTGATAAAAAATAAAGGTAGCCGGGCGTGGTGGCGCATGATTATAATCCCAGTACTTGGGAGGCTGAGACAGGCGGATCGCGGTTCACGGCCAGCCTCAGCTACTTAGTGAGACCCCCTGCAGCTTAGTGAGACTCTGTTTCAAAATAAAGAATAAAAAATAGGGCTGAGGGTATATATCGGAGGTAGAATGCCCTTGGGTTCCATCCCCAGTACTGCAAAAATAAAAACTAAAAACAAAATAAAGGTAATCTGCCACAATCTGCCGCAATCTGCCTCAGCCCTTACCCTTCCCTTGGTCTCCAGACTTAGAAATGAGCATGAATACAGGCCCAGCACCTCTAGGGCACCTAGTGAGAGCCTAATGCGAATCCGGACCACACAGGTTCTGCTCAGCTTCTGTTCACAACTCTGAATTACAAAGACAAGTTGGTTTAAGTGTTAGCACAAAGGACAGAAGCAGAATTCAAATTAGACGCCCAAGAACTTCAGGTTAGAGACAAAGCAGAGAATACTGAAAACGATTAAACGTGAAAAAGATGACACGGAAAATGCAAGAGAGCAGCGCAGATCTGTCAAAAGGTCCTGTGGATTTAAACAAGAACTAAATAAATTTTCTAAAAATAAAAAGTGGACCGGGCGTGGTAGCACGCGCCTATAATCCTGATACTCGAGAGGCTGAGATGGGATCACAGGTTCCAGGCCAGCATACGGCAGTGCAACAAAGCCCTGTTTCAAAAGAAAAAGTACAGAGGTCTGGGGTGCAGCTTGATGGTAGAACACCCCTGGGGTCGATGCCCATACCACAGAAAATAAGTACATACATAAATAAAAAGCAGCCTTGGAAGCTGAAACCTGTGGATGGGATAACGAACACGTGCCAGTCATCAAGCTGTCGTTTCTTGGATCCAGACGTCCCCTTCTCGGTCCTGCTGTGTGACACGGGAACCGGGGCTGTGGCGAGCGCCATCTCTGCTTGTCAGCTCCGCCAGCGGGGCATTCGAGAATTCCTTGTAATTGGCCTTTGACCAGTTTGCAGTTTTACGTAAAAGTATGAAAAGCTTGTTATAGCACTTCAAAAGGCACAGGACCAGGATCTTGACTACTTGTCTCAGCCCCGCCACTTGCTGGCTTACACACTTTATAAAATTAATCCCTCGTTATGGTCAGACGAAGGGTCTGAAGAGACGGATCCCAGAGGCCTCAGGAATGCTGCCATTACGAAGCGCCCAGGACTCCTCCCTCAAGCGATCGGCAGGCCTGCCTCCTTCCCTCCCTCTGGGATTGATCCTAGAGGCACTCTGCCACTGAGTAACAACCCATCCCTATTTATTTTTGAAACAGGGTCTTGCTAGATTATCATGCACTGGTCACCAGTCTGGGGGCCTCCTGTTTCAGCCTCCAAGTACTGGTATTACGGGAGTGTGCCGCTGTGCCCGGCTGAGCCGGGACCAACGTTGTCATGCAGCATCCGGAAAGAACGGGAACGAGACTCCCGCGCCCTGCGGCTGCCCCTCGTCTCTGTCTCCTCTCATTTGCCCACAGTCACGCTGCTCTGCCCTCCCTTGTATCCCCATGCCCTCCTCTTCCGCTTCATTTTCCCCACCCAGTGGTTTTTGGGTTATTTTTGGTACTGGTTGAATTCAAAGGCATTCCACCTCTGGGCTACACCTCCAACCTATTTATTTATTTACTTATTTGCAATGCTGGGGATGGAACCCAGGGGGCATTCTACCTCCAGGCTATACCCCCAACCCTAGTTTTTATTCTTTATTGTGAAACTGTGTCTCGCTAAATTGCAGAGGGCATAAGTAGCTGAGGCTGTCCGCAAACTGTGATCCTCCTGTCTCAGCCTCCCAAATGCTGGGATTACAAGGGTGTGCCACTATGCCTGGCCTGATTTTTTTTATTTTGAAACAGGCTCTTGTTAAGTTCTGGGTGTGACTTCAAACTGTAATCCTCCTGTTTTAGCTTCCCAAGTACTGGGATTACAGGCATGTGCCACCACACCCGGCTTCAGTGTATTTTCCACAAAAGAGGAAGATCTGTGATTAGAGCCAGGCACGGTGGTACAAGTCTATAATCTAGTATTTGGGAGACTGAGACAGGAGGATTGCAGATTCGAGGCTAGCCTCAGCAACTTAGCAAGACCCAGTTTCAAAATTTAAAAAAAAGATAAAAAAGGGCTCAGGGTGTAGCTAGGAGGTAGAATGCCCTGGTGCTTAATCACCAGTACCAATACCCCCGGATCCCCGGAATAAAAGATCTATGATTGGCCGAGTGAATCAAACAATTTGGCTCATTACTGGAGGGATGAGTGGCCCCAGGCTTTGCCCAAGGCATATGTGTCAGCCTCTTGACCCTCTCCTGCCTGCTCAGCCTGTGGCTTTGCACCTGGGCCCGCTGAGCCTTCAGGTGTCATGGGTCGCCCTTCTGTCCTTCCCACGGGCGCCTGCCGTCTTACCATCAGGTCCTCCTTCCTCCTTTCTCTGAGTCCACAGATGGGTGAGGGTTAGTGTCTGGGCTCAGGCTCAGGCAGCCCGTGGTGAGGGAGTCTTGGCACTTTCTAGCTGAGTGTCTGGACCGACCCCTTGTCTACTCCTCCTTCGGGTTCCTCATCCAGGTACAGGAGCTAGATTAACTGCTCACAGCGTCTGCATCGTGGGAAAGCAGAATTCCTGGGCTGGTTCAAAGGCTGCCCACTGGCTAACCCTGTCTGGTTTTGTTTGTTTGCTTTTTTGTTTGGGTTTTACTGCCAGATTGTTGATTTGGGGGTTACTTTTTTGGTAAGGACAAAATGTTATGCATTTGGACTGCATTTTAAGTGGCAGAAAAAGGTCAGAGTTTGTTGGCTTCTAGCTCAGGGGCCTCAAAATTCTCAAGGATAAATCTTTGGGGACTGTTGTAAAATTTGGCCCAGAAGAGAAAACAGATCTTACTCCCCAGCCCTGACGTGGTGCGGTGTCCTCCAGGCACTGAGAGTTGGTGGTTTCTGGGCTGGAAAGAGAAGCACGTGGGCCTTTCTCTCCAGAGGACCTCGCTCCTCAGTTGACAGGCAGGCCGCTTGGCTCTGTGGCACAGAGCTCCCATACTTAAACCCAGCATAAGCCTTGAGAGTGGCTGAAATAAACAGAAAAAGTAAACATTCTGTGCTTTGGAAAGGTCAAACGGAGCCAGCAGGCGAGGCCAGAGTCCTCTAGCGCCTTGAGTGTGCTGCCTGTTACTTTGGGAGCCAGGGACAGAAAGGCAGAGATGACAGTATCTGTTCCCATCCAGAGACCCTCGTGCTCTAGAGACATACCTGTGGAGAAGTACTTTCTAAATGAATAAGCGAGTGCCACAAAGGAGGCCTGTGCACAGTGCTCCCGGCTCTAGTAAATGGGCGCACAGCCTGGAAGGCAGGGAGGGGGTTCTGGAAGATCCAGGTCTGACCCAAGCCTGTCCCCTGTGCCTGAATCTAACCCCTCTCCTGGGACCATGTGGGGTCCTTTATGACCAGTAATCAGAGAGGAAAGTGCTTGAACTCAGTTCATGGGCGGGCTAGCTCAAAATGTGGATGCAAGCTGGAGAGGTCCTGCTCCTAAACATGGCCCCGAAAGGCAAACTGGACATCCTCCGAGTGGACAGAATTCTGGGTAGAACACGCGGGTGAAAAGATAATTGGCCTGAGGCAAGAATAGAGACAGAGTCAGGCTCACAGGTCACGGGCTCCCCCGAACAGCTCCCTCTGGACCAGACCCCATAGAACTCGAGACGCTCCCGGAACATGTGGTCTAGTCTGACTTGTGGAGAGGACAGTCGCTTCTCTCCCTGATCAGGCCCAGCGTTTCTCAGTTGGGTTCTATTGCACTTGACCCTAGCTGTTGCTAGAGTGGCCAGAAGGGGAGATGGGCACCTGGTCTTTGAATACCGAGGCCTCTGATGCCCAGCAGGTGTGGGGCCCTGGAGTACCCCTGGGAGTAGGGCTAGTACGTCATATCCAACCGTTTTCAGCTTTTAAAGGGACCGCCGCCCTGCCTGCCACATCGCTCTGCCGCTTTGCCTCCCCACGGTAATGCCTGTGTGTTCCCGCTTCTTCACGTCTTCACCACCACCGCTGTCTTCTGCTTAGTCTTGCTACTGTCGCTGCGCCGTTGCATGTAAAGTGGGATCTCACTGCGGTTTAGCTTTACATTTCCCTAAGGATTTATAATATTGAGCCTCTTTAATATTTTGGGTGAGGGGTACTAGAGATTGAACCCAGGGGCGTTCTACCTCTCAGCCTCTCAGCTACAACCATTCCCCCCCCCCCCTGGTGGTACTAGGGGTAGAACCCAGGGGCTTTTCTACCTCCGGGCTATACTCCCAGACCTATTTTATATTTTATTTGGAAACAGGGTCTCACTAAGTTGCTGAGAGCCTCACTCAGTAGCTGAGGCTGGCTTCGAACCTGTGCGATCCTCCTGTCTCAGCCTCCCAAGCGTGGGGATTACAAGCGTGCGCCACCACGCCCGGCTACAACCTTTTTTTTATTTTTATTTTAAAACAGGATCTCACTAAGTTGCAAAGAGTCTTGCTAAGTTGCTGAGGCTCACCATGAATCTGCAATTCTCCTGTCTCAGTCTCCCAAGTACTGATTACAAGAATATGCCACCCTGCCCAGCTGGGCATCTTTTTAAATTGTTTTTCTGTTTTTTTTTTTTTTTTTCAGTACTGGGATGGAACCCAGGGGCATTCTACCTCCGAGCTACACCCCAGCACTATTTTTTATTCTTTATTTTGAAACAGTAGCTGAGGCTGGCCCCAAACTGCAGTTCTCCTGTCTCAACCTCCCAGATGCTGGGATTACAAGTGTGCACCACCATGCTCAGCCCAGCTAAACATCTTATTTATTTATTTATTTATTTATTTATTTATTTATTTTGGTGGTACTGGGGTTCCTGGAAGCCCTTCTACCTCTGGGCTACACTCCCAGACCTATTTTTTTTTATATTTTTATTTGGAAACAGGGTCTCTTAAGCCAGCGTGGCTGCTTCAAACCTGCGCGATCCTCCTGTCTCCGCCTCCCAAGCGAGGGGATTACAAGTGTGCGCCACCACGCCCGGCTCATCAGTGCTTTTCAGCGTACAAGTATCACATCTCCCTTGTTAAATTTGTTCCTAAGTATCTTAATCTTTCTGATGCTGTTTTCAGGTTTTGCTTTTCTAATTTACTTTTCAGATATTCATTGCTGGCATACCTCCTTCAGCCCGAGTCTGGCTTTTCCTACAGATATTATGTTGGAATTTCACTCCCAAGGTGATTCCAGAGGAGCGTTGGTAGGTGAACAGAGTTCCTTGTGTATTCCACCAAGTTGCTCCTAATGTTAATTATTTACATGACCATGGCACATTTCTCAATACTGAGAATGAAGCATGTGGCAACATGCCCAGCTATCATGTCTCCTTTACTTTTTTTAAATTTTCAATGGCCTTGACAATTATGAAGAGTACTCGTCAGATATTATAGGCAAGGACCATCAACTTAGGTTTCTCTGATATTTTCTTGGTTTAGAGAAATAAAGTGTCCTTCTTGCCGCGTTATCTAGGGCACAGGACGTTACTGGTGCCCTCAACCTCGATGACTTGGTCAAGGTCATCACCCAGATTTTGATATGTTTTGTGTTCATGTAAACTCTACTGAGAATATTATCTAATTTCCCATATGACTTCCACTTTGACTCACGAGTAATTTCAAAGCACATTGCTTAGTTACCAAATATTTGGGGATTTTCTAGATGTCCTTGTTATTTCCTTCTAATTTCATTCTGTTGTGGTTGGAGAATATCCTTCGTATGATTTCAGTTCACTTAAATCTGTGGTATGGCCAAGAGCATGGCGTACCTTGTTAGCTATTTCATGTGCCTTGAACACCTGTACCGCCGTAGTTGGACTGGTGTTCTCTAGACATCAGCCAGGTGCATCGGATGGGCAGCGTCGTTAAGGTGTTTTATACACTTCCTTATTTTCTCTCTGGTGATTGATAAGGGAGGTTAAGGTCTAATTGTAATTGTAGATTTATCTCCTTAGTCTTAGTTTTTGCTTCATATATTTTGAAACTCTTTGTTGAGTGAATACATAGTTAGGAGCGTTCTATCTTCTTGGTTAACTTCTTGACCAAGTTGTCCAGGTGTATTTATCATTCTTCCTCCAAGAAATTGTCACTAGGTAAGTCCGCGCTTAGTGTAGTCATTGATTGTCCTGAAGTCTTACTTGTCTAATATCAATGTAACTGCCCCAGGGCTCCTTTGATTTGTGTCTTCATGGTATAAAGACTTTTATTAAATTTATAGACTATTTTCTTTGTGGTGCTGGGGATTGAAACCAGGGTCTCACATATCCTAAGCAAGCACTAAGCGATACCCCAGGCCTCGGACTTTATTTTTAAGAGAAGTTTAAGATGTAAGAAAAACTGAGCAGAAAGTATGGTGTTCCCTCTTACTCCTTTTCTACCCACCACTTTCTCTTTACTAACATCTGCATTAATGAGGTATAATTGTTATGATCGATGCACAAATATTGATGCATTGTTATAGCCAAAGTTCACATTTTATTTGGGGTTCACTCTGTGTTGTATATTTGTAGGGTTTTGACTTAGCAATTTGCATTTAAAACAGTCCCCTCTTTTGTGGTTCAGTGGCTTATTTATTTATTTTGTATGTATGGTACTTGGAATTGAACCCAGGAGCATTCTACCTCCAAGCTATACTCCCAGCCCTGTTTCTTATTTTTTATTTTGAAAAGGGTCTTGCTAGGTTGATGAGAGTCTCACTACTTGCTGACGCTGTCCTCGAAACTGCGATCCTGCTGTCTCTGCCTCCCAAGAACTGAGATTACAGGTGTGCGCCACCACACCCAGCCTCAGTGGCTTATCTTTAAGATATTATTGAATACTAATATTTCATTGTATGGACGTACCATAGTCTGCTTGTCCATTTGCCTGTTGGAGGACATCTTAGTTGAAAGCACGTTTGGGGAATTATGTATACAGCTGCATAAACATCTGTGTGCAAATTTTCGTGTGGAGATAAGTTTCCAGCTCGTTTGGGAAAACACACAGTTTTCCCAAACTGTGGAGCACAGTTGCTGGACGGTATGTGAGAACGTGCTGGCTTTGCAAGAACCCCACCTCCTCTCCTAGGACGGCTGCTCCACCTGCTCTCCTCCCAGCACTCAGTGAGCCGTGTGGCCAGCGCTGCTAGTGAACGGACGCGTTTCCGTTGCGCACTCTCCTCGTAGGTGCGTAGCGGTAGCTTAGCGTTGTCTTGTTCTCTGATCCCTAAGGATGGATGATGTTTAGAATTTGTTCATGTGCGTATTTTATTTTCTGGGTGGACATCGTTGTGGGGCAGGGTCCCGGGATGCTTTATCTCTCAGCTACATACACCCCCAGCTCTATTTAATTTCTTTTTCTTTCTTTTTTTTTTTTTGTGGGTCTGGGATGGAACCCAGGGGCATTCGACCTCTGAGTTACACCCCCTGCCCTAATTTTTATTCTTTTATTTTGAAACCGGGTCTCACTAAGTAGCTGAGGCTGTCTGTGAACCGCAGTCCTCTGGTCTCAGCCTCCCGAATGCTGGGATCACAACTGTGCGCCACCACGCCCGGCCCCTTAATTTCTTATTTTGAAACAGGATCTTGTGCTGGCCTCAAACCTGCAGTCCCCCGTCTCAGCCTCAGGCACGTGCCAGTGTTCTCCGCTGCCATCTGTATATCTTATTGATGACATGTCTACTTAGATATTTTTCCCATTTTAATTGAGTTACTTTCTTATTTTTGAGTTTGAAGAGTTAAGAGAGTACAGTTGTTTTTGTTTGTTTGTTTGTTTGTTTTTTGTGGTACTGGGGGTAGAACCCAGAAGCATTCTACCTCTAGGCTATACTCCCAGCCCTATTTTATACTTTATTTGGAAACAGGGTCTCACTAAGTTGCTGAGAGCCTCACTAAGTAGCTGAGGCTGGCTTCGAACCTGTGCGATCCTCCTGTCTCAGCCTCCCAAGCGCAGGGATTACAAGCGTGCGCCACCACACCCAGCAAGAGTAAGGTTGTTTTGTAATCACATATATATTTTGCCAACATTTGCAAGGCCCTCAGCAACTCAGTGAGACCCTGTTTCAAAATAAAGAAATAGATAAGGCCGAGGGTACAGTTCAGAGATAGAATGCCCCTGAATTCAATTCCTAGTACTACCAAAAAGAAATTTACCTTACTGATTATAAGTATGATAAATCCCCTGGTCCACTATCTGGGTCATCCTGAAACAATTTGTGTCTAATGGCGCCTTCTTTTCTTGTTTGTTTCTCCTAGTTTTTATTGCATGCTGACATTATACGTGGTATGTGAGGTAGTGATCGAAGTCGTTTATCTTTTATGTGCCCAGTCCTACTTGCATGCCATCCGTGTGCCAGTGGTTTCGGGTCTTTCATTGTTTATCAGGTACCCCCAGCTTCAGCGCACCGTGCGTAGGGTGGCTGTTGCGTTCCCAAGGCCGCTCTGGTTTGGGGTGTTTTCCCCGTGTTTCCGCTGCCTGCTGCTGTGGCTTTCCTGTTCTGCCTGGACTCTGAGGGGTGCTCCTCAGTGCTCCCTCGCCCCGGCATGGCCCGCTGCGTGCTGCTCTCTTCTGCCAGCCCCATAGTGCGGCCGCCGAGGGAGACTCTGGTCCTTAGCCTCAGCCTTAGGCCTCGGCCAAAGCCTTAACAGGCTGCCAACTCAGACCCCGAGGAAAGCCTTAGGAAGTGACCGGCCCTCGGCCATTGCAAGAGCTCTACCTGCGAGGGAGGAGGAGGACACTCTCTCCTGCCTGGCACCCACCGAAGACACAGGAGGACTGTGTAGTGCAGGCGAGTCGGCACCACTGAGCAATCGCGGGGACGGGAGTCCAGCCTCACAGCTGGGCCTTGGGAAGGAGCAGGTGAGAGGTGTGGCCTTTACTGTGGATGTGACTCCCGCCCCGTCTCACACCTCACGGGTCCCCTCTGAGCAGTGTGCCTAAACACTTAGGTAAATTCTTCTGACCGGCTTCTGTGAGGCCCGCTTTCTCCCAGGTCTGTTCTCCAGGGGTGACCTGTGTGTTTGTGTCCCGGCTCAGATGTTACACTTTATGGTTGTGCTCGGACTTCGTTTCTCTGATGAGTTCAGGAAAAGTTCCAATTTTATAATTTATCCGGCTATTGTTGTTGTTATTAGGGTGTGAGCAATATTTTTCCCAGCTTTCTACATCCTGGAATTCTTTTTTGCATTTCTAAGAAAAAATTTTCATATCCATCCCATCTGTTTTTAATATGGAAATGTTATTGGGGTTTCCTTTTATTTTATTTACTTGTTTATTTGTTTGAAACACTGGAGAATGAACTCAGGGGCATTCTACCTCTGAGCTATACCCTTAACCCAATTTTATCTTTTATTTTGAAACAGGGTCTAAGTTGCCAAGGGTCTTGCTGAATTACTGAGGTTGAGGTGGAACCTGTGATCCTCCTGTCTCAGCCTCCCAAGTACTGGGATAAGAGGCGTACATCACCATACCTGGCTCCTTTTACTTACTTAAAACTTTAATTTCCTCTTTGAACCAAATTTATTTAGATCTGATTTTTTTTTCAAAGTGGTGTAGTCGGGCATAGTGGCACATGCTTGTAACCCCAGTATTTGGGAGGCCGAGACAGGAGGATCGCAGGGTTGAAGCCAGCCTCAGCAACTTCAGGGTTGGGGACGCAGCTCAGCGGTGGAATGCCCCCAGATTCCATCCCCAGCACCACAGTAAATAAATAAGTTAATAAATAAATTCATTTAGGGTAGTAGTTCTTCATTTCTATTGTTATAACAGTATGTTCAAAGAATGTGGGCAATAACATTTCTTTTTTTTTTTTTTCGGTGGTACTGGGGTTCCTGGAAGCCCTTCTACCTCCGGGATACACTCCCAGACCTATTTTTTAACTTTTTTTTTTAATGTGGAAACAGGGTCTCCTAAGCCAGTACCCAGCACGGCTGGCTCCGAACCAGCGCGATCCTCCTGTCTCTGCCTCCCAAGCGTGGGGATGACAAGCGTGCCCACCGCGCCCGGCGGACAATAACATTTTTGCTTTGGGAAATTTATTGGAATTGTTTTTATAACTTTTTGAGTAAAATGTCAATACAAGATATTGTGCTTGCTATCTTTAATAAGTTTCTATTAATAATGGTATAGTGTGAAAGTATTCTTATACTCGTTGGTGCACTCTGGTCTCACATTGTAATGTAGGTCGCAGTGACAGCCACAGGAATGCGCAGGGCACTCGTGGCCCCTGCAGGGCTCTGAGGCGGCACAGGTGTCCTCACTGGTGTTCTCACGCAGGCCCCTCCCTCCCGCCCTCCCCTAGGCCACCGCCCGGCCGCCCTGGAGTGTCTCCCCCATTACCCGGACCCCTGGTCTCCTCATCACGCCCCAGCTTCTACATGTAAGAGAAAACATAGGACCCTTTACTTTCCTTGACTGGCTAATTTCACTTATGTTCTCCAGGCCTATCCATTTGCCTGCAAATGACATAATTTTGTTCTAGAAGTATGTTAAAGGTGTCCATTGTGATAACGATTTTCTTACCAGTTTTGAACTCAAGCCGGGCACGTGGTGCACACCTGTAATCCCAGTGGTTGGGTGGCTGAGGTGGAGGCTCATAGGTTCACAGCCAGCCTCAGCAACTTAGTGAAACTGTCTGCAACTTAGCGAGACTCTGTTTCTAAATAAATAAATAAATAAAATAGGGCTGGGGGGATAGCTCAGAGGTAGTATCTCTCTGGGTTCAATCCTCAGTACCACAAACACACACACACAAAAAAATTAACAATTTCAACTCAGTTTTTTCTTTCTCCTGTTTTAATTTGAAATCAGTTATTCAGCCGATTAATGTTTACGGATGTTTGTCTTCAGGATGGACCGTCATGCAGAACAGCCCTCTGACTTCACTCGTCTGTTACTGCCGATTTCTTGTCTTTGCCCAGCTCTTTATTTTTTTTCTTTTAACAATTTTTTATTGAACATAAATAGTATACATTTAAACTATATTTGGTGCCCTCTCCCCTCCCGTCCCCGTTTTCCCTTCCCCCCTCCCACCAATGGTTGTCCAGGTTAACCATGTCTTATTCATAATTTTACACATGTTCAGGTGTAGAACCTCATTAATCCAGATCGACCTTTCTCCTCTCCTATCTTTCCATTAAAACTTAGCTAGTATTTCCCCTCTAATATCTGGAGTCCCGCTGGTATCCTCTGTGTTCCCTAGTTTGGGCATATTAGAGGAAACATATGTACCTTCTCCTTCTGTGCTTGGCTGATCTCACTTAACATAATGTTCTCCAGGGCTTTCCATCTTCTTGCAAATGATATAATTTTGTTCTTCTTTATGGCTGAATAGAATTCCATTGTGTGTATTTCCCACAGTTTTGCTATCCATTCATCTGTTGATGGAGATCTGGGTTGGTTCCATATTTTGGCTATTACGAATTGTGCTGCTATGAACATAGGTATGCATATGTTGCTGTATTTCTCTGGATTCAAGCCCTTTGGAAAGATACCCAGGAGTGGTATAGTTGGATCATATGGTGGATCTATTCCCACCTTTCTCAGGAATCTCCATACAGATCTCCATAGCGGCTGAACTAGTTTGCACTCCCACCAACAGTGTAAAAGAGTTCCTCTTTCCCCACATCCTCGCCAGCATTTGTTGTTATTTGATTTCTTTATGCTCGCCACTCTGACTGGGGTGAGATGGAATCTCAGTGTAGTTTTGATTTGCATCTCCCTGATGGCCAGTGATGTAGAACATCTTTTCATGTATCTATTGGCCCTTTGTATCTCTTCTTTTGTGAAGTGTCTATTCAGTTCATTTGCCCATTTCTTGATTGGGTTGTTTGTGTTGCTAGTGTAGAGTCTTTTGAGCTCTTTGTATATTCTGGATATTAGCCCCCTTTCAGAATGGTGGCTGGTAAAGATCCTTTCCCATTCTGTAGGCTTCCTCTTTAGGTTATTGATAGTTTCCTTTGATGAGAAGAAACTTTTTAGTTTGATGTTATCCCACTTGTTTATTCTTGCTTTAATTTCCTGAGCTTTGGAGGTTTTGTTGAGAAAGTTACTGCCTGTGCCAATATGTTGTAGTGTTGAACCTATGCTCTCCTCTACTAACTTCACAGTCTCAGGTCTAATTTCTAAGTCTTTGATCCATCTTGAGTTGATTTCCTGTGTTTGGTGAGATATAGAGGTTTAGATTCATCTTTCTATAAATTGTTAGCCAGTTCTCCCAGCACCACTTGTTGAAAAGGCTGTCTTTTCTCCAGCGTATGTGTTTGGCCCCTTTGTCAAAGATTAATTGACTAAAGATGTGTGGGTTTGTTTCTGTATCTTCTATTCTAATCCACTGGTCAGTATATCTGTTATTGTGCCAGTACCATGCTGTTTTTACTACTATTGTTCTATAGTATGGTTTGAAGTCTGGGATTGTGATGCCTCCTGTATGTTTCTTATTGTTGAGAATTGCTTTGGCTATTCTAGGTCTTTTCTTTCTCCATATGAAGTTCATGATTGATTTTTCTAGGTCTCTGAAGAATGTCGGCCCAGCTCTTTATTCTTAATCCATCTTTTAGTGTGTGTGGATGTGGCCCTGGGGATTGAACCCAGGGGCATCGTACCTCCAGTCCTTTTTTTAATTATTTGGAAACAGGGCCTCAGAGATTGATGAGAGTCTTACCACTTGCTGAGGCTGTCCTCAAACCTGCAGTCCTCTTGTCTCAGCCTCCCATGAACTAGGATCACAGGTGTGCACCACCACGCCCGGCTTAGTTCATCTTTTTTAATTCATCCGTATCCGTTATTAAAACCTGAGTGCAAGCGTAGTGTCATCCCGCGTCTAGACTCTACTGAAATAGGTTCCTACGTGGCTCCCCGCTTCTACTTTTACCTTATTACAATCCATTCTCCTCCGAGTGAGCACTGTCCCCCAAAGCTCTCCTGTGGCCTCCCCTGGACTTCCACTCTTGTCGTTGCTGGCTTTGGGTTCTGGATCCTGCCAGGGTTGCCGAGATAATTAACAGAGCGGCCCTCGCTTCGGTGTGTTTGCCCACCTTCAGAGCCAGTCAGACCATCCCGGTTGACTGACCGAGGCGGGAGCCCTCCGTCCGGCGGACACTCTCCCTCAGCCACTTCTCACAGGGTTCTTGCATCCCTAAGGCCTTCGTGGGCCCCAGTAAGTTGATTCTCAGTCTGCATTTGTTGAAATGAATCAGAGCACATTGCTGTGTAGTGTACTGTGGCTCTGTCCTGGATATTTTGGGAAATTCATAGATTATGAAAGTACCTTCCTGTGAGTACTTCCCGTGAGTACTCTAGCTGGGATGTTAGCTATTTGAAGAATTAAGTAGCAAAGGAAGACATTTCTCAAAAATTCTCCATGTGATAAAAGGAGGGCTCCCTCTGGGACCGTCGGGAAGGCTTCCACGAGGGACAGTAGCAGCTGGGTCTTGAGGAAGTGGATGGGAAAAGGAAGGAGGTGGTTAGCCCGGCTGAGCGGTCGGCACAGCTGCTGAGGACGGCGTGGAGCAGGGTGCTGGCCGCGCCCGGAATCCCGGGACTCGGAGGCTAAGACTGGAGGATCACAGGTTTGAAGCCAGCCTCAGATACTTAGTGAGACTCTGCTTCAAAACAAAATATAAAAGGGACGTATCCTACCTCAGAGGTTAGGTAGGCTGCCCCTGGGTTCCCATCCCCAGTCACACATCACACACACACATGTGCGCGTGCACACACACACACACACACACACACACACACACACGTAGAGTCCTCCCCAGCATGATGGATGTGGGACCAGTAGAAGGACCGGCGCGTTGGGGACAGACCGGGCCTGCAGCTTACAGAGTATCAGGCTCATGCCCAGTGAGCGTGGACCTAAGAGACTCAGCCTGAGATTTTGGCCTTTTCCTTGGGGCTGCAGGAAGGTGCCGGGCCTTTGAGCCAGAAGCTCCATCGCTGTATCCCATTGGTAGGAGTTAGCTGTGACACACGCTGTCTTCTCTTGTCCCTTCGGCCCACGGCCTTGGGCCTTGTTTGTTTTGTCCGTCTCCCCCCCGCCCTTCCCGTCTGGATCGACTTCCTGGGCTATTCCCTGGGGCGCCCTTTGACTCCTACCGTCCACACAGGTCAGCCTCAGACAGTTTGCTTGCTGGTAGCTCCGCTAGTCCGGACCCTGGCTAGTATGACAGGGTTTCCTCGGGGAATCCTGCATCCTGGACTAACACCTGGGCCCACAACATGGATGAGAATGACAAAATTCTTGCCATATGGTTTATGAAAACTGGTCTTAAGAAATAACAGCTGAGCCAGGTGTGGTGGCGCACACTTGTAATCCCAGCATTTTGGAGGCCGAAACAGGAGGATCACAGGTTCGCAGACAGCCTCAGCTACTTAGTGAGGGCCTCCACAACTTAGTGAGACCCTGTTTCCAAAATAAAGAATGAAAAGTAGAGCTGGGCGTGATGGCGCACGCTTGTAATTCCCGTGCTTGGGAGGCGGAGACAGGAGGATCGCGCAGGTTCCAAGCCAGCCGCGCTGGCTTAAGAGACCCTGTTTCCAAATAAAAATATAAAATAGGTCTGGGAGTGTAGCCCAGAGGTAGAAGGGCTTCCAGGAACCCCCAGTACCACCAAAAAAAAAAAAAAATAGGGCTAGGGGTGTAGCTCAGAGTAGAATGCCCCTGAGCTCCACCCCCTGTACCATCAAGAAAAGAAAGGAAGGAAGGAAGGAAACTGAGTGTAGAGGCGCACCCTGTCGTCCCAGGACTTGGGACACTGAGACAGGAGGATCGCAGATTGGAGGCCAACATGCAGAAACTTATAAAACCCTGTTGCAAAGTGAAGAATAAAATAAGGCTGAGGGTATAGCTCAGAGGGTTCAGTTGCTCCGGGTTCAGTCTCCAGTACCACAAAAAAGGAAGGAAGAGAGGGAATAGGAGAAGGAAGGAAACAGGGAAGGGAGGAAAAGATAAGACCAATAGAAGAAAATTCCTGTTTTCACCTCATGCTTGGAGGTGTATGGAGAGGAAGGGAGATTGGAGTCTCTACTTAGCTAAGGTTCCGTACCTGGCATCGTCTGGAGAACCGCCTTGCCTGCAGAGCCCGAGAGCTGCCCCCAGTCGGTGGTTGGAGGGTGGTCTTCCCTCGGCCCTCACTGCCTCCCTGAGCCTCTGTCTGCAGGATGGGGCGGTCAGACAGGGTCGGACCCAGCGTCTGCACGCGGCCCACGCCGGCCGGCGCTCGCCCGGCCACTGCCGCGGGGGGCTTCTTGCTAGTTTGAGTGAAGGTGAAGGTTTCACCTGGATGTCAACGGGCTACACTTTCTATCCTCCCGAGCTTGCTCTTCCCACCCTGCTGCACTCAGCTTCTTTCTTAGACCTTTCTGGAAAGCAGCATCGCTTGCCCAAGGTGCAGACCGGAGGCGCAGAGGCGTCTGAGGTGCCGTGGGCTCCGCCCGCCATCACCAGTGGGTCACGAAAGCTTTGCTTCTCTTGGCGAGCTTCCTACAGCCGCCCTCCACGGTGCTGCCCCTCCAGAACAGATTCAGTCTAGAACTGTGCTCCAGTGCAGTAGCCACCAGCCGTCTATGGCTATTAAATATGACTAATAGGTTAAAATTAAGTAAAATTAGAAGTTACAGAACCCTAAGATAGATGTCTTGAACATATTTCAAACCCTTGCGGCCCACGTAGGCTAATGCTGCGACATCAGACCTTTCCATCGTCACAGAACGCTCCGTTGGATAACGCCGAGCCAGGAGAGAAGGCCACACTGGCGCAGTCGTGTCCGCGTGGAAGGAGGCACTCCTGGGCATGTGCTACTCACGCTTTCTGTCGTCGCTGTGCAAAGCGGGCGCACCTCTGCCTACGTCAGCTGTCCTCGTAACTGTTAGAGCAGATGACACACACGTCGGTTAGTCACCCATCAATCTTACCAGCTGCAGGTTTAAACGGATGGGAGGAAGGAAAGCCTTTCCTAGTTGCTCCGTAGCTTTTCCACCCGTAACAAAGTTAGTACCGCACGTTATTATGGATGGAAGCTGCTCCCTTTCAAAGTATGCACCGTGGGCCTGTGCTCAATAAGAAGCCCCATCTGTGCGCCCCTCTCGTTCAGTGGCCGCTCAGCTGTAAAAGGATGAAATGGAAGCTTTCCTTAGCTGTGCCCTCGAGAGCCTGGCCCAGTGAGCGCCTTCCCGGCCTGCTGAGGCTCCGCGCAGACGCAGGAAGCCGGCCCTGGAAAGGCCTTCTCGGTAGAACCGTGTGTCACTTCACACCTTGGCCTCACAGGAAGTCCCTTTTCCTGGGACGGAGCACTTTGGTTCCCACTCCTCTTTTCTGAAGTCATTGCAGAGTGGGTGGCAGGAGGTGAGGGTGATGCTCTGGTCTGAATTTTTTTCTTTCTTGGTAAACATAGAAGTGGATTTATCAAAACAAGAGGATTTTTTCTTAACCACACCACCCCCAGGATTCCATTTCCTGCAGCTGTGGCTGCAGCCCCCAGCCCTCTGGCCAGGCCCTGGGAGCCAGCCTCGACCTCCTCTGGCGTCTGCCCAGTGGAAAGGATGACTTCTGTGCCCTAGCCAGTGCTCAGGCTCTTCCTCGCGCACTTGGCGTCGCTGCCGCGGTGTGTGAAAGTTCACTCCACGCTGCAGAAGGCGGCAGGGGAAGCTGCAGGACGTGGGTGGACAGGGCGCCTTCCTCTGCTCGGGTTTGTTTTGACTTCCTGTGACCCCATGCTACCCCAGACCCTGCTTCTGCTCCTAGCCTGCCCTTGTACCCCTGCCCCGGATGTGCCAAAGGACAGTCCTTCCAAGAGCCTTAGGGGCCAGGAGCGCGCATGCTCTGAGCGCTGGCTGCTGCCCGCAGGCTGGCCTTCCGTGGCCTTCCCTCCCTCCCTGGCCCTCCAGGTCCACCTGCTGCCTGACCCCTTCCCCAGGCATCCGCTGGCCCCTGAGCGCGGGGCTGAGGCTTAAGAATTGCATGCGGGGTTCCTGCGGAAGGCCGCCTTCTCCGTAACCTGGCTGTCTGGGGTGGTGGCAGCATGGCGGGGTGGGCACTGGGCCAGCTGCGCCCGGCACAGGGAGCAGGCATCTTTGGCTTTTGCTGAACTGACTCCTAATGATTTTTATAACAATTTATTTTATTTTAATTACCCAAATGACACATAAATCCATTCTCTTCTTGTGAAAAGCAGCCTTAAGACTATAAAATTACAAAGTTAAATTGCTCTTTGACATATTTGATCCCGATCCCCTTTTTCAGTTCCTACAGGTTACCCCAATTCTCAGTTTTGTGTGTGTGTGTGTGTGTGTGTGTGTGTGTGTGTGTGTGTGTATACATATATCTTTCCAGGTCTTTTTTTTTTTTTTTTTTTTTTTTGGTGGCACTGGGGTTCCTGGAAGCCCTTCTAACCTCCAGGCTACACTCCCAGACCTATTTTATTTTTGGAAACAGGGTCTCTTAAGCCAGCGCGGCTGGCTTCGAACCTGCGCGATCCTCCTGTCTCCACCTCCCAAGCGCGGGGATTACAAGCGTGCGCCACCACGCCCGGCTTATTCTTTATTTTGAAACAGGGTCTCACTGAATTGCAAAGGACCTCACTAAGTAGCTGAGGCTGGCCGCAAACCATGATCCTCCTGTCTCAGCCTCCCAATTATGAAGAGTACTTGTCAGATACTATAGGCAAGGACCATCAACTTAGGTTTCTCTGATATTTTCTTGGTTTAGAGAAAGAAATGTGTCCTTCTTCCTGCATTATCTAGGGCACAGGACGTTACTGGTGCCCTCAACCTTGATGACTTGGTCAGGGTCATCACCCAGATTTTGATATGTTTTGTGTTCATGTAAACTCTACTGAGAATATTTATTTTCTGCCCCTTTGTGCCCATAGGAAATGGATAGGTGTGCTTGATGGTTTCGCATTTGTCTTGTTTCCTCTTGTGTCTCACATATCACTGTGCAGCTGTTAGCCAGCGACTTCTCTTAGAGAGCTCTTGCTGCTGGATCAAAGGTATTATGGGCATTTTAAAAACTGATACGTAGCCGAGTGTGATGGCGCATGCTTGTAATCCCAGCATTCAGGAGGCTGAGATGGGAGGATCGCGGTTCGTGGACAGCCTCAGCTACTACTTAGTGAGATTCTTTGCAACTCATTGAGACCCTGGTTCAAAAAAATAAAGAATAAAAAATAGGGCTGAGGGTGTCGCTCGGAGGTAGAATGTCCCTGGGTTCCATCCCCAGTACCGCAAAAAAAAAAAAAATAATAATAATAATTTAAAAAATTGATACAGGAGCCAGGCATGATGGCACATGCTTGTAATCGTAGTATTTGGGAGGCTGAGCCAGGAGAACCACAAGTTTTAAAGCCAGCCTCGGCAACTTGGCGAGGTTCTCAGCAACCTAGTGAGAGCCTGTTTCCAAATAAAAAATAAAACCAGGCTGGGAGAGTAGCATGGGGGAAGAATGCCTCTAGGTTCAATCCAGGACCAAAAAAATAAAATAACAGTGGATACAGAGTGTCCAGATAAGCACACTTCAGTTTATTTTTCAACTTCCTCATTGATGGACATTAATTTTTTTCCACATTTTCACTATTTATAAACAGACAGCAGTGAATATTCTTGCATGTGCATCATGAAATACACTAGTAACTGTCTCCTTGGGTAGACACCACAGAAGAACTTACAGACTCACAGATATAGATATGTAAACATTTAAGAGAAACTGCCAGGTGGCCTCCAGAGCAGCCGACCCGCGGCCCACCATTCACACACTCACTGGTAGCTTATTGTGGCCGTTGTCTTTTTTTTTAATCTTTTTTTATTGGTGCACTGTATTCATACATCATAATGGTATAAAGAAAATACTTTTGTAGATATACATGCACACATCGCCCAGTCAGCCCCTACCCGATCCCCACCCCGTTCCCTCCCCGTCCCTCCTTCCCATGCTTGGCTTAGTGGTTGACATCTAGTTTTATAGCAATTTATCCAATATTAACGATGATAATCTCACATAACAGTTTCATTTGTCTAATACCAAGCTTTTGATGACTTAAAGATAACATTTCAATATTTCTTTTTGCTTTCTTTCTTGCCAGAGAATATTTTTTCTTTTTTTTTAGGTGAAACTATCATATATTTATTTATTTATTTTTTAGAAAAAAAATCTATCCTGATATGGAATATGGACTCTAGATACCCAAAACAATCTTGAAGAAGAACAAAGCTAGAAGATGTATATTTTCTGATTTCAAACCATATAAAGCTACAATAATTGAAACAGTGTAGTACTGTTCTAAAGGCTGATATATAAACCATTGGAGTTAAATAAAAGCCTAGAGATAAATTCTTCCATATATTGTCAAGTTATTTTTGACAAGGTTTCCACGAACATTTGGTGGAGGAAACACTAATCTTTTAACTAAATATTGTTGAAAATAATAATTACATGAAAAAGAATAAAATTGGACCCTTACCTAACACATATACAAATATTAACTCAAAATAGATAAAAGACCTAAATATAAATCTTAAGACTATAAACTTTTAGGAGAAAATCTGGGTCATAAAACCTCACAATGTTGAAATTGGCAGTGATTTCTTGGATATGATTTCAATGGCACAGGCAACAAAAGGGTAAATAAACTCCCTAAAAAATACTAAAAATATTGTATATCTAAAGACAATGTAAACAGAGTTAAAAGTTACTGATAGAATGGGATAAAATATTTCCAAATGCTATATCTGAAGGTATATTAATATTTCAAATAGAAATCCTAAAAATTAACAACAATAAAAGCAAACAATACCATTTAGAGATAGGTAAAAGACTAACATAAATAATGAATCTCCACAGATAACCAATCTTAGTTGTCTGTTGGATGGAAAATCTTGTTTCTCTGGTTCTGGTGTGTGTTACCTATTTCTTCTTTGTAGTTAATCTCTTTGAGTATTTTCTCTAGCACTGGTTTTGAAGACATAAATTCCTTCAGATTCTGCTTGTCATGGAAGCTTCTTATTTCCCCATCTAATTTGATAGAAAGTTTTGCTGGGTAGGAAATTTTTGGCTGGAAGTTGTTTTCTTTCAGAGTTTGGAATATGTTACTCCAAGCCCTTCTGGCTCTCATGACTTGGTTTGGGAAGTCTGGAGTGATTCTAATTGGTTTGCCTCTGAATGTCACTTGGCCCTTTGTTTTTGTTGCCTTTAAGATTCTCTGCTTGGCTTCCACATTGGTCATTTTGACAATTATGTGGCGTGGGTATCCTCTTCTCCGATCCTGTCTAAAGGGAGTTCTATAAGTTTCCTGGACCTGTGTATCTGTCGGGGCCCACTCGGCAGGACCGAGGTGGCACCCAGGCTTGTTGCCAGCGTGGACTCAAGATGGCGCCTGGGCTTACAGCCAAGTCACGAGGCTCACGAGGCTGGCGATGCCCTGAGCCTGCGCAGTGAGCCCTATCAGGCGCCTTACGGATGATTAGTGACGCAGCGCCTCGTGCTACCACCTGCCCGCCCAGGAGAAGGTTAAAAAGCGCGCATGCCCTAGCGGGAGGGAGAAGAGGGTTGGTGGACAGGAAGAGCAGTTCCTTGGCGGACTGCTCCGGGCTCCGAGACGTAGAGTGCCACAGAGGAGGGTTGGTGGAGTGATGAGGGAGGAGATGTTGTTTTTACCTGAGAGGGCGTTGAGAGAGCATTAAAGAGGAAGGAGCTTCATCAACAGAGTCGGCGTCCGTGTGTTTCTTCCCTAGGCTCTGCTGGTCAGAGCCCTAGGGACGCGACATGTATCGACCTCTTGCTCTATGTTTGGAAAATTTTCTGCTATTACTTCCGTGAAAAGATTGTTGATCCCTTTGGTTTCACCTTCTTTTCCCTCCTCTATTCCAATTATTCTTAGGTTAGCTCTCTTAAAATGTGCCCATATTTCTTCAATGTCAGATTCCTGCTGTTGGATTTTTTTTCTAAATTAGAAACTATGTGTTCATTTTTTGAATGATAATCTTCTAGGAGCGAGATTCTATTCTCCATGTGGTCTAATCGGTTGTTTGTACTTTGAATTGAGGCCTTTACTTCATTAATTGCATCCTTTATCTCTCTTTGGCTCTCTCTGAATTCTTTTCAAAACACCTCTATTATTTCTACAGTTATTTTCCTGATTTGATCTTCTAGAAATCTCTGAATTTCTGTTTTATCAGGTTCTGATGTTGTGGGGTTGTGGGCATTCATTGCTCCATTGTTATTCCTCTTTCCCATGATTTTGGAAGTTTGTGCCTTCTCTGGGTTCTTCCCTTGGGTCACTACGACTTCACTTAAGGTGCTCTGGATCTTGAGTCTGTGGTATCTCAGTCACCACTACTCCTTTACTGGGTTGTATCGCAGAGTCTCAGACCCAGGGAGTCAATCGAGGCTGCTTTAGACCATGGGGGGTGCCAGGTTGCGCGTTCTCCTATGGTGTGATATCTCTGCCACCGCCACTCCCCCACTGGGTCAAGTCCCTGGGAGTACAGTACTGGGATTTCTCCTCTAGGGGCCACAATTTGACTCACTGTTGTTGAGTGTGCAGATGGAGCTGTCATGGACTCGGTGAATTCACTGCTGCTGCTGCTGCCTGTAGCAATATGGCGCCGCTGCCACGCCCTTGGCCGTGAGGCTGGCGTATTTCTTTTCTGTTTTTGAGCTCCGCTCTGAGTCCCTGCAGGGTGTGCTGAGCCCAGCCTCTGGGAGCTTTAGATGCTACCTGCGCCGAGAAATCTGCCGAATTCCTCCCGGCTGATCCGCAGCGGCTCACCCTGGCTTGCTGTCCGCCGCTCCTCTCTGGAGCCTGGTGGGCTGTTGAGTGCGTTGGTCTGGTGCCATCTGGTGAGCTCGCCGCCGCTGCCGCCGGCAGTAAGGCGCTGCTGCCGCATCCTTGGGCGTGAGGCCGGCGTGTCTCCTCTGTGGCTCTGAGCTCTGTTCTGAGTTCCCCTCCTCTCTGGAGCCTGGTGCTGCAAGGGAAAATGGTACTCTCCGGCCGCAGCACTGCGGTCTGGTTTCTGGTGTCTCGTTTTTCCAGCCCTCTTTTTCTCTATCCCTTGAAATTACATTTTTTGTTTCTTTGCTGATGGTGTTTTCTGGCTATGAAAGGCGCTGATTTTGTGGTAATAGAGATTGGTTGTTAGCGGGGCTCGTAAGCACCGCTTTTCTCCGTCGCCATCTTCCCGGAAGTCCCGTTGTCTTGTTAGTATCAAATATATCACACATCATCATCATCATCATCCCCTCCTCCTCCTCCTCCTCTTCCTCCTTTTGTATGTGAACTGGGTTTTGGACCCAGGAGCATTCTACCCCCGAGGTAGACTCCCAGCCCTGTTTTATTTTTTACTTTGAACCAGGGTCTCACTAAGTTGCTGAGACCATCTTTGAACCTCTGTCCTCCTGTCTGAACCTCCTAAGTATGGGGTTATGGGTGTGTGCCACCACACCTGGCTTTTGCAGAGCATGTCTTATTGTTATATTTTTCTAGTTCTGTAATGATGCCAAATATCTTCTTTTCTTTTCTTTTTTTTTTTTCTTTTTGGTACTAGAATCCAAGGACATTGTACCTCTAAACTATAGCCCCAGCCGGGCGTGGTGGTGCACGCTTGTAATCCCCGCGCTTGGGAGGCAGAGACAGGAGGATCGTGCAGGTTCGAAGCCAGCCACATGCGCTGGCTTAGGAGACCCTGTTTCCAAATAAAAATGTAAAAATAGGTCTGGGAGTGTAGCCCGGAGATAGAAGGGCTTCCAGGAACCCCAGTACCACCAAGAAAAAACAAACAAACAAAAAAAAACTATAGCCCCAGCCTTTTTTATTTTTTTGTTTTGAAACAGGTCTCACTAGCTTGCTCAGAGTCTCACTAAGCTGCTGAGGCTGTTCTGAAACCTGCTATCCTCCTGTCTTAGCTCCTGGGTACTCGGAATCTAGGCGTGCAACACCACGTCCACCCCAAACATCTTTTTATACACTCATTGGGCATTTTTGCTTCTTCTAAGTCGTTGTTCACACCCTTTTTATTAAGATGTTCCTGTTTTACTGGGGTTTAATATAGGGCTTTCTACCCCTGAGCTATACCTCCAGCCTTTTTATTCTTTGGAAATAGGGTCTCACTAAGTTGCTGAGGCTGTCCTCAAACTTACAATCCTCCAGTGTCAGCTTCCCAAATATGTGATTACTAGGTATGCACTACCACACCTGGCTAGAAATCGCTTATATATGCTGGATATGAATTATTTGTCTATCACAGTGTGACAGGTATTTCTCCCCGAGTTCTCACTTGTCTTTTACTTTGCAGTATCTTTTATTAGACCAAAGTATTTCATTTGAGTGGAATCAGGTTATCAGGTTTTATTATATTTTACTTATTATTTATTTTTGCACGGGGATAGAACCCAGAGGCATTCTACCTCCAAACTACATCCCCAGCTGGATTTTATTTCTTATTTGGAAACAGGGTCTCATGGGTCACTGGGAGCTTCTCTAAGTTGCTAAGGCTGGCTGTGGACCTGCAATCCTCCTGTCTCAGCCTCCTAAGTACTGGGATTACAAGCATGCGCCACCACACCTGGCTCCGGTAGAGGAATGGTGTGTGTGTGTGTGTGTGTGTGTGTGTGTGTGTGTGTGTGTCTTATTTTAAAAGGTTTCCTTTCCCTGAAGGTTATGAACGTGTCTTTATTTTTTTCTGATATGGTTAGTCTTTATATTTAGGGCTTTAATATATCTGAATTCATTTTTGTGAATGGTATGAAATGGGATATAGCTTTACCTCTTTTTTTCTCTGAAGGGATAACTCTGTAGAAGTGTTGGCTGCCTCTCCCTGGATACCTATTCTTCACTCTTTCTTTGATAACAGTATTCTAAATTTCCTGGCTGTGGGTCTGAGCCTACCCTCAACTCTTAATAGTGGAATGGAATTATGTAAGCCAATCAGTGCACCCTCCCCGGCTGCGAGGACTCACTGTCTCCCGAGGGCCAGTGACCTTCCTGAGACCCAGGATGCATGAGACAGTGCTTGCGGGGTGTTCCTGAGAAAGGCTTTCTTACTGTCGGCGCAGATGCCTGGTGGTCATCGTGTTCCCGTGAAGAAAGCTCGTTCTGGGGAGAACCAGCACAGCGGAGGCGGCGGAGGAGGGAAGGGAGCTGGGCCTGGGCGTCCTGGGCTGCAGGGCCGCTTACTGTGAACTCCAAACTATAGCCATTTCTTTCACACGAGCCAGAATATTTTCATTATGATTTAAGTCAATTTATGATTGAGTTGAAGTTTTTCTTAAAACCGAAAGTATTCAGGGCAAGTTTAATTAGCAACTGTCGCATGGACCGGCTCACCATTTCACACTGATACAAAGTGCCCCGGTGGTAGACCTGGCCAGGCCTGCTTCCTGACAGACCTGAGCTAACTCAGACAGAAAACTGAGAATTTGCAATGAGGTAAAGTTAGGCTGCCCCAAATACCAGCAGTAAGAGTGCTCAAGGCCTAGAATTCACATATTAGGCCGACGTGGTGTGGCTCGCTGGGGAGCAGAGTGCTTGCTTTACTTGGTTATGCACGCTGCTTCTGACGCTGATGTGAAGGATTGTAAAAGGCCATCTGCTCAAGTCTGGTCCTTTCTGACTTGATGGACGTCTCGTTTTGCTGCAGGCTGCCAAAACCACTGAAGTTGGGGCATGCCTCTGTGAGAGAACAAGAAGAGAGTGGAGAGCAGAGCCCCTTGGGAGGCTGAGACAGGAGGATCTCAGGTTCAAGGACAGCCTCATCAATGTAGCAAGGCTCTCAGCAACCTAGCAAGGCCGCTTTCAACAAATAGGGTGTGGCGGTACATGCCTGTAATCCCAGGACTTGAGAGGCTGAGACAGGAGGATCTCAGGTTTGAAGCCAGCCTCAGCAACTTCATGAAGCTCTCAGCAACTTAGCAGGACCCTGTTTCAAATAAAAAAGAAAAGTAGGACTAGGGGTGTGGCCCAGAGGTTCCTAAACCTTGAGGGCCACAAAAATAAATAAATAAGTAAATACACAAATAAGGCTGGGGGTATAGCTTGGAGGCAGAATGCCCCTGGGTTTAATCTTCCCACAAAAAATAAGTTTTATGCTGAATCCTACTTGAGAGCTAGAAATAACATCCAGTCGCCCAGGATGCTTGGGCTTCTTACCAGGAAGCCGCAGGAGGAGCGCGGGACAGTTGTGCCGTCCTGCGGAAGCCCTTGCTTGAAGCCAGGCCCTTGTGACTCTGAACACGTGTGCACTGGGGCCGGCCATGGTGCTGGGGGACCGCAGACCCCAAGGCCCCCCAGAGACAGAGCAGCCAGTCCCGCCTCCTGACTTGACCCAGCAGTGCCGCTCAGGGATACACTGCCTCCTGTGCCCGGCCGAGAGCGTCCCGAGCACCCTGCGGCCACGACCGTACTGTGGGCAGACACAGACTGGCTCCTCTGGGCACTTGGCACTGCCAGCAGCTCCTGACTCAGTCCTCCCTCCATTTGTCCCCACCAGTGTTGGCCGGTGGTCACACTTGCAGTGGGGCGCGGGCTCCTGACTGCCTCTCTAGACACTGTCGCGGTGTCTGTGTGCGGCGCCCCTGCATCACCTGGTCCCCACCCCTGTTGGCAGAAAGGGCGATGGCTGAAGCATCAGGCCTGTGGTTTCTGTAACAGGAAGTGATTTAGATCCCGAGAGCTAATTTTAGATGAGTTGATATGGGGTTTTCAAAGAACGTTCAGGGGGCAGTTTCAGGCACGGAGCTCGCCCCTCTTCTTGCTTGCCAGGGCCGGGCTCGTTTCCCACTGTCCCCGTCACTGTGTGGCTGGGTGGGCCGTGCCCAGCTGGGCAGGGCCCCAGGTGAAATGCAGGGCTGGCTTTCCCTGGGTTCCGGCTGCTGGAGTCATTGTTGGGGCCGAGCTCCGGGCAGAGAGCTGTGAGTCGGCACAGGCCTGACTTGAGGCAGGACTTCAGCTCTGGCGAGGGGGCCTGCAGCTGCCAAGGGTCCTGCCAGGACAGGGTCTCCCCCACCCCAGGACGCACCTTGGCCAAGATCACACGAAGGCTTCTGGGGCCGAGGAAGTGCCGTCTTGGATGGCAAGCGCCAGGTGACGCTTCAGACCAGGGTGGCCACACTGGGGACCCCATCCCTCCGCAGGTCTGGGGGTGGGACCCCTGTGAAAGCAGCGGACAGGCGAGAACCCCCAGAGTGCCGCTCCCGGCGCTGGATCCCAAGCCAGGCCTGAGCGGGACGCTGGGCGCCCTGCCCCTTCTCAATCCACTTCACTCCCCGGGGCTTCCGTGGCGGCCCCCTTGATCAGAGAGGAAACTAGGTGTCAGCAGCCAGAGGAGGCTGGCATGAGAGCCGGCCGGCCGCCTGGCCCTGCGCCCCTGCCGGGAGGCTCCGGCCAATCCTGAGCCTCCAGGAAACCAGGCGAAGCTTCTGCTGGTCTCTTCCAGGTCCTCGTCCACCCCTTACCCTGCTTTAGGCGAAGTGGGCCCAGTGAGTTATGCACCGGCTGAGAGGCCTCTGGGTCAGGGAAGTGGCACCTGGAGGGCAGGTGCCCAGACCAGCCCGACCTGGCCTCTCACAAGAGGAGGTACTTCTGCCCCAGGGAGGCCGTGGACGGACATTTCCAGGAGCAGCATCGTTGTCCTGAGAGGCCCTCATGGCCCAGTGCAGGCAGGGCCAGCCTTCTCACCAGAGCCCCGAGCCCGCAGCTTAGTGACCTGGGCATGGATGGCGGGAGCCCAGCCATGCTCAAAGGATGTCTTTGACCTGTTTTCAAGGGCTGTGGTGGCGGGAGGAATTTTGGGCCACATCATAAAAGAGTTTTGTGGCCACCTCTGATAGACCAGCTCAGGAAGTTGTCATTTTCCATGATTAGGTTATGAGTCACAAAAATGATGGCTGCCCTAGGCCCCGGCGCCTGCGCTGTAGGAGGCCGACAGAGCTACCGAGCAGGCCGCGAACAGCCCTGCCTGCCCAGAGCGCTCATGTGGGACCCGGCGGCCGCCTCACCTGCCTCTGGAGCCCGCAGCCCATCCCAACCTCCTGAGCACTTTGTTCTCCCCAGGAGATTTACTTGGGGCAAGAAGTCTCTTAAGAGCTCCAGAAAGGCTGGGCGTGGTGGCGCACACCTGCAATCCCGGTACTTGGGAGGCTGAGACGGGAGGATCGCAGGTGTGAAGCCAGCCTCATAAACTTAGTGAGACTCTCATCAACCTAGTGAGACCCTGTTTCAAGACAAAAAATAAAATAGGGCTGGTGTGCAGCTCGGAGGTGGCATGTCCTGGGTTCATTCCCCAGTGCCACATACAAAAGAAAAACACCTCCATAAATGGATGTGTGTAGAGCAGCTCCCAGAAAACCTGCACCCAGGGACCAGCGACTGAGAGGGCCCACTTGCCGACCTTGCTGGGCAGTGTCATCTTAAGAAGAGAGAGAGCCGGGCGTGGTGGGCACGCTTGTCATCCCAGCATTCGGGAGGCTGAGACTGGAGGATCGCGGTTCGCGGGCAGCCTCAGCTACTTAGTGAGGCCCTCCGCGACTCAGTGAGACCCAGTTTCAAAATAAAGAATAAAAAAAATTGGGCAGGGGGTGTAGGTCGGAGGTAGAATGCCTCTGGGTTCCATCCCCAGACCCGCAGAAAAAGAAAGAAGAAGAAAAGAAGAAGGAGGAGGAGGAGAAAGAGGAGGAGGAAGAGGAAGAAGAAGAGAAAGAAGAAGAGGAAGACGACGAAGAAGAGTCTTAAGACAGAGGAGTTGATGGCGGAGGTAGTTCCTGAAGCGCTCTCAGGAAACCACACGGGTGCAGAGCCTCCTTCTCATTAAAGACAGCTGTGTCCGCCTGTGTGGTAAGAAATATACAAATGAATAAATGAATAAATAAATAGCTGGGCATAGTGGCACATGCCTGTTCTGCAAAAAAAAAAGACATATATATTATTTTTATTTTTTGTGTGTGGCACTAGTGATTGAGCCTTGGGGCATTCTGCCTTCAACCTACATTCCCAGCCCTATTATTACCTTTATTTGGAAACAGGCTCTTTCTAGGTGCTGAGAATCTCACTACTTGCTGAGGGTGTCATTGAACCTGCGATCCTCCTGTCTCGGCCTCCTGAGTACTGGGATTACAAGCGTGCACCACCATGCTTGCCAAAACTCTGTGTGTGTGTGTGTGTGTGTGTGTGTGTGTGTGTGTGTGTGTGTGTGTGTGTGGAGAGAGAGAGAGAGGGAGGGAGGGAGGGAGAGAGGCTGGTAGAGCTGGGCGTGGTGGCGCATGCTTGTAATCCCAGCATTTTGGAGGCTGACAGGAGGATTGCAGTTCAAGGACAGTCTCAGCTACTTAGTGAGGCCCTCTGCAACTCAGTGAGACCTGTTTCAAAAAATAAAAAATATAAGCCGGGCATGGTGGCGCACGCTTGTAATCCCCGCGCTTGGGAGGCAGAGACAGGAGGATCGCGCAGGTTCGAAGCCAGCCGTGCTGGCTTAGGAGACCCTGTTTCCAAATAAAAATGTAAAAATAGGTCTGGGAGTGTAGCCCGGAGGTAGAAGGGCTTCCAGGAACCCCAGTGCCACCAAAAGAAAAAAAAACAAAAAATAAAAAATATAGCCGGGCGTGGTGGCGCACGCTTGTAATTCCCGCGCTTGGGAGGCGGAGACAGGAGGATCGCGCAGGTTCAAAGCCAGCCGCGCTGGTGTAAGAGACCCTGTTTCCAAATAAAAATATAAAAATAGGTCTGGGAGTGTAGCCCAGAGTTAGAAGGGCTTCCAGGAACCCCAGTACCAACAAAAAATAAATAAATAAAATTTTAAAAATAAAGAATATAAAATAGGACCGGAGCTGTAGCTCAGAGGTAGAATGCCCCTGGGTTCCATCCCCAGACTGCAAAACTGAATGAATGAGTGAGTGAATGAATGAATGAACAGAATTAGGGGCCATGTGTTGGAGAGGTGAGCCCAGTAGAGAGGGCGGGAGTGGGTGAGGAGAGGAGGGAGGAAGGTCAGGGAAGCCAGCCAACCCCAGGATGATGGTGCGTACAGAACGTGACTCTCTGGCTTTCATTGCTGTGCATAATTACGATGCTCCAATTCAGATATTTTCAAACCTAAAGAACAGAGCAGGCATGTGCCTGCTTTCGTGTGGCAGTGACTTAGATAAGCGCCAGTCCAGCCCCAGACGCTGCCGAAACCTTCCCAGGGTTTCTCACACGCCCCACCTCGCCCAACAGGGCCGGCCGCAGCCTGGCTCCTCGGTGACTCAGGCTGGCAGGACGGCCCTGGACGGTACCAAAGCCAGACCCTGCCGGCCGGGCCTCGGGCGAATGCCCTGCAGGGAGACGCCATTTAGGTCCTGTGCCTTGTGCTTTCTGGGAGGCACGCGGTAGAAACAGCCTCCGTGAGCTGCAGAGACCTGGCCACAGCCCCGATTCTGCCCTCCGTCACCAGGCCCGGGCCGTTTTCTGACTCCTCATTTGCCCCGTCAAACCCATTCCTCATCCGTTCCCTCAGCGTCTGCTGGAGCATCTTCCTGTGCCAGGTGCTCCTTGAGACAGTTAGGAATGATGAGTAGAAGATTCGCGGCCCTGCATCCACAGGTGTTCATGATGGCCTGGAAGTGCAAACACATAAACAAGCCTGATAACGTTCGAAGGCGGTAAGTGCGCTAGAAAAACAGCAAGATCAGGAGGGTCTGCGGTGCTTGGAACGGTGGTAGAAGAGGTTGCCATCCCAGGTGGGGTGGAGAGGGAAGGTCTTTGAAAATAGCGTCTGAGTTTCAGAGAGTTGAAGTTGGTGAAGAGCTCACCTATTCAAGGCAGAGAGGAAGGATGCGCAACAGCCCTGAGGCTGGTGTGACCAGGGAAAGCACGGAGGCTGGAAGGGGCCTCGCAGGCTGCAGGGAGAACTCCAGCACAGGGTCTGCAGAGTTCTGATCCGATCCTCTCAGGATCGCTGTGGCCGTGTTGCTGAGGGCCGGCCGTGGAGCAGGGAAGTACCCAGCATCCTCCCGCTGCAGTACAGCCAGGCAGGAGAACGATGGCCTGCCATGGGGCGCGTGTGGTGGTGGGAAGCCAGCGAGCCATGAGCCCTCGGGAGGTGCTGGTGGGTTTTGCCTGGAACATGCGAGCTGAGCTAAGGCGCTGCTCTGAGCAGCTGGAAAGGCCCCGCCTGGATGAAGACACAGGACGGGCTGGAGGACGGAGTCCAGGCGCTCATTCGGGCCACACCACCCTGAAAGCAGAGGAGGTGCGCGGTGCCCAGGGCCCTCCCGCCCTATCTACATGCAGGGTCCCGGGCCAGGCTGGCTGAGAGTGGTCCTGCAGGAGCGAGGGCACAGTCAGGTGAGGAGATGGCCGCCCAGCGCTTTCCTCGCCCTCAGAAACTTCCACTGCTGCTAGCGGGGTCTTGGGGTTTGGGAGCTGGCGCCAAGGCGCTGGTGAGCTTCACAGCGGCTCCTCCCTCAGCCATCCCATGGCGCAGGGGCTCCTGACCCCTCTGGGGCCGGGAGCTGTGGGTCTCGGAGGCGAGCGCTCTCTATCCATGATGGACAGAGGCTTGGGGACGCCTGTCACGTGGCCAGTGAGTCAGCTCACAGGAAAGTGTCCGCGCAGATGCTTGGTCCAGGTTAACCGTGCCCAGCATCACCACCCACGGCTAAGATGTGCACCTGAAGCGACATGTGTGATTATCTAAAGACAACTAACCGACACGGGCCGCCCCAGCCTCCTCCGAGTGCTCGGAATCCCTCGGCTCTGTAAACCACTGGCCCAAGGCGCGTGGCGGCACCGGGGGGACAAGACCGCAGGAGGCGACCGTGGGAGAAGCATCTCCAGGAGGAACGAGGGCACCCTGGACCCGGCAGGCGGGGAGGCAGCTGCAGGTGCCGCCCGTGGCGTGGATGCCATGGGCTTTCTTGTTTGCATTTCTAACAATAAACAACACACACTACACAAGAGGGTACTTTTTAAGATGTCTTTGAGATGTCCTAGCCAGGTCTGTGCGTTCCCAGGTCTGTGTCCGTGGTCACAGTCTGAGGGGCAGGCTGAGCCTGCCCCAGCTGCGGGGCCAGGCCGGGAGGGCGTGCGATGGCGTGCTCAGGAAGAGACACCCTGAGAGCCGCTCACACTGCGCCCTCCGCTGAGGTGGGTGGCCGCCCCCCAGAGCCGCTTGCTTCTCAGACGGCCTTAGAAGCGATTTGTACCAGCTCTCTGTGCCGTGGTTGTTTTTGTTAGAGCCTAAGGTAGACGTTGATAGCACCACAGTAACCAAATCTGTGCCCTGAATCCAGCTGAGTGAGGGCCTCCCATAGAACCGGCCCACAGGAGAACAGGAATCCCGTTCCTTGTTCTGCTCAAGCACTACAGATGTGGTTTGTGGGCACCTGGCAGAATGGCCATCGGAGTGAATCCCACAAATGCAGGCTTCGTCAGCTAATTAAACAGCTCGGGAGGCGTGCCGATTCCCAAGTGGTCTCTCAGGAGACAAGTTGTGCAGTGCGGAGCCTTGGCGTGCTTGCCTTGAGCCGTGGCGTCCTCTGCGCCGAAAGCCTTGGTGTTGTCCTGACCCAGCAGCCTTTCCTGGGCTCCTTCTTAGAGTCCAGAGCGGCACAGTTCTTGAAAATGGCACAATTCTCATATTGGCTGACCTTTGAAGTCCCACTGCGGGGTGCCAGGCTGGCAGGGGTGGGGTGTGACTGGCTGGCTGCAGACATCGCCCTGCCCCGGGCCACCGAGGTTCGCTCATGAGAGTGGCTTCAAGGCCGGGGCTACCCAGAGCCATGTGCGCCCCGGGCTCTGCCCGACACCACCTGTGTGGGGGCCCCGCCTTGCTCCGTGCTCTCTGCCTGGCGTCCCCAGCCCTCCTGGCGCCGTCCTCTGTGTATGGGAGGAGGGTGCGAGCTGTGAGCCGCAAGCTGCGGACCGACTGTCCCCCCTCTGGGCGGCTGCCTCCCTCCTGCCCTGCACAGCTCACCTCTGCTGTCCCCGCTGGAGCTCAGAGGCTGCCAGGAGGGAGGTGCCAGCCTGGAGGGGGGCAGCCTGGCGCTCCCTGCTCAGCAATTTGATGAGATCTTGTTTCAAAAAAAATTATAAAGTTTCGGGGGTGTAGCTTGGAGGTAGAATGTCCCTGGGTTCACTCCCGAGTACCACACACACACACACACACACACACACACACACACACACACGTTTATTGAATGAACAAATAAATGGATAGGCCCATCCTTCAGAAGAGTCATGTTGCGCTGGGTATGGTGGTACACACCTATAATCTTAGTACTTGGAAGGATGAGACAGGAGGGTCTCTGGTTCATGGCCAGCCTCAGCAACTTAGGCCCTCTGAAACTTAGTGAGACCCTGTTTCAAAATAAAAAATAAAGTAAGACTAGGGGTATAGCCCAAGGGCAAAGTGCCCCTGGGTTCAGTCATCAGTGCCACGCACACACGGACAAGGAAGAGCCACAGCGTCGGCGCGGCTGCTGGACAGTCCTTAGTGATCTGGGCGCTGGGCAGAGCAGAGCAAGGCAGGAGCCCGCAGAGCCCAGGAGATGGGCGCAGGGCTGCTTCACCTGGTGCCAGCCAGCGAGTAGGCTATGTGACTTTAAAAACAGCAGGAAGCCAGCCTCTGGAGATAAGAAGTGTGGGAAGAGGGCCCCAGGGTGGAGGGTGCTCCCTGGGGATGCCCAGGGCTCTGTGGCTGGCCAGCCCACCACAGGCTTCCTGTGGAGAACAGGACAGGAGATCCCCTCTGAAGGCCCTGGAGCTGGGGCTGCCCCAGGAGCCTCGCCGCCTCCTGTCTGGTGGCTGAGAGCCAGGCTGTTCTCCCCCACGCTGCTCAGGAATACTGGGCAGGGGCTGCCCATGGGTGGCAGGCATTGGCTCCACGCACAGCCTGCAGCTCCCATGTTCTGCCACTGTGCTGGTCAAGCGGGCGCCACCGCACTGCTGGTTGTGAGGAGCCCGGGAGGCTGGGCGGGACGGGGTGCTGCAGGGTCGGGGGCAAGCAGGGCTCTGGACGGCTGAGCTGCTACGTGTGAGAGGTGGCAGGGAGGGGGGGTAGTGGGTGGGCCAGGGGCGCTCAGGGCAGGTGGACAGATGCTCAGGGCCCCAAGATGAGCTGGCATTCTGCCGCGGTACAGCAGGCCTGGCATCCCTTCCAGAAGGAGTTTCAGGCTCAGTGCAGGTCTCCCTCTGCCGCTCTCTGGCCCTGTGATAGGCGGAGTGCCAGCTGTATCATCTGTGGAAGAGGTCGTGATCCCTCTCACATGACGAGTGAGAGCTAGGGAAATAGCGCCGAGTCATTCCGGTGACTTCACCCCGCTCGCTGGCTCCAGGGGCCGCAGGTGCCCACGCCAGCCAGGGTCGTCGCCTAGGGTAGTGAGGCTCTCTGTGAACACAGACTAAGGAAGCTAGAAAACCGCTGTCCTGACTCAGGGCCGTGCCTCACCCGGCCCCTGGCCCTGGCCCAGATTCTACAGGCCTTAGTCAGGGGGCGGGGGTCTGTTTGTCCAGGGCTGGGCTTTCCCTGTAGGAAGCAGTGCCGCTTATTGGGAAAGCCCTCAAAACCAATGGATGTAGCCCGACCTCCGAGGAGCTCAGAGCCGCCAGAATGGATGGGTGGACCCAGCGGGCTTGCCCCCGGGGAGACCCAGGCACGAGGGTCACCTGGACCCAAGTCCAGGTCCTGTCCGCTCGGCTGAGCTCCTCTGAATCCTGCGCAGATTCTAGCCTGCCTGAGGGCCCAGCCCTCCAGGATCGGGGTGTCTTCACGAGCGCCGCCTCTTCCTGAAGCCACCAGTCCTGGTTTTCCTCTTGCTCCATGACCGGCCCACACTGGCTTCTTTCCCCTCTGCCCACTTTCTAGTAGGGCAAGTTCTGTAGGCTTTGGTCCTTTCTCTCCTCGGCTACTCTTGAGAGAGATCTCACATAGAATGAAGACCACATCGGGGCTGCACCCTCCACCCAGGGTCCCTGCCTTTTCTTAACCTGTGGCCCTCAGTAGCATCTGATGTGGGTGCCAGAGCCCTCCTTGGGGAAACTCACTGTGGCGCCTCCCTGCGAGCCACGGTGCAGAGTCCACTGATGGGACCTCAGCCTCTCCCTGGGCCCTGGGCTGGGATGAGAGGCTGCGGGCATCCTCCTCCCTCACAGCCTTCCCTGGGGCCCCGCCCAGGCACCTGCCTGACTCCCTGCCCCGACCTGCGGGGCTGAATCTCCTTCCTGAGTCTAGGGACAGGGCCCAGCAGGCGCCGCCCATGGGACCTGGTGGCGGAGGCACAGTGAGCACCCATATTAAGAGGGGAGGCTCTCAGAAGCCATTTCCCCTCAAAACTGAGTATCTGAGAGTGGCACCGGAGGACCTCCCCTGGGCTTCTGTTTTCCAAAAATAGAGGCTCGCAGTGAAGCGGCGGGATCCCAGCAGGCCTCTGAGCATTGCTCTTCTGAGCCAAGGCGCGGGGCAGGTTTGTGGCTGGCATCTTAAGATTGCCCTGTCCACAGGAACGAGGCGCCCAGACTCCAGCTCGTGAGTGACGGATTCATTTCCTGAGCAGATAGTCTCGGCGGTCAGCTCTCCTCAGGACTGTGGTCTGCCAAACAACAACAAGAAATGTCTGGCAGCATGCTTCTGGGAGAAGCCCACACCCCCCAATGGTTAAATGTGGGAATAAGAAACCTGGCTCCTCCCTATCTTGGGAAAAATAAAGGCCAGCCAAGGAAGAGCCTCGGGTGCCCAGCTGGAACCACACGGGCCTGCCGCACCTCGCGCCCTGGGCCTGCGCCAGCTCCCCCTCTGCCCCAGCTGCTGAGCCGACAGCTGCTCTAAAGCTCAGGCTGTCACTAGAGAGTGAGCCCAGGGGCTCTCTACCTCTGAGTTCATCCACAGCCTCCTGGGGTCACAGGCATGTGCCGCCATGCTGGGTCTTCTTTAAATTTTGAGACAGGGTCTCAGTAGCACGGAATCTTCCTGTCTCAGCCTCCTGTGTATCTGAGATGACAGGTGTGTGTCACTGGACCCAGCTCCAAGATCTTTTCACAATAAAGGTCCTGCATGTTAATCCTGACCAGAGTCGGCTTCCTGCATCATCTAATCTATGGTGTCTGATTCCAGGGATGATTACAATGGGGGGGGGGAGGAGAGGGGAGGAGAGGGAGGGGCAGAGAGAGAGAGAGATGTGAGCCAGACTCACAGTCTGGCTGCCAATGAGGACCCCTCCCAGGGGGCAGCTAAAGTGACCTCTGGCACACGATGAGACATAGCAGTAACACAGCTGCTGAAACTTCCCCCAATTTGCTGGTTCATTGCATTCAGTATTTGAGAAATATGGAAGAACGCCGGGCGTGGTGGCGCACACTTGTAATCCCTGCATTCGGGAGGCTGAGACTGGAGGATCGCGGTTCGCAGACAGCCTCAGCTACTTAGTGAGGCCCTCCGGACTCAGTGAGACCCTGTTTCAAAATAAAGAATAAAAAATAGGGCAGGGGGTGTAGCTCGGAGGTTGAATGCCCCTGGGTTCCAGACCCGCAAAAAGAAAGAAAGAAAGAAAGAAAGAAAGAAAGAAAGAAAGAAGAAGAAAAAGAAATAGAGAATTGGTTACCAAATGGATAACGGATTTGCTAAGCAGAACTGAGTCTTAATAAAGATAATAAAGAGCCAGGCATGGTGGCAACATGCCTTTAACCCCAGTACTTGGGAGGCTGAGAAAGTAGGATCCCAGGCTCAAGGACAGCCTCAGTAAGTAGTGACATACTCATCAGCCTAGTGAGACACTGTTTCAAAATAAAAGTAAAATAGGGCTGGGAGGTAGTTCAGAGGTAAAATGCCCCTGGATTCACTCCCCAGTGCCCCACCCCAAAATAAGAACTTAGAGTGACTGCTAGGAGGACCACTGGTTGGAGGGCAGCCCCAGCAACTTAATGAGGCCCCAAGCAGCTTAGCAAAACCCTCCTTCAAAAATCAAGATAAAGTCAGGCATGGCTGCACAAGCCAGGTATGGTGGTACACGCTTCTAATCCCAGAATTTGAGAGGCTGAGACAGGAGAGTCCCAGGTTCAAAGCCGGCCTCGGCAATTTAGTGAGCCCTTATTTCCAAATAAGAAATATAATCAGGCTGGGGGTATAGCTTGGAGGTACAGTGCATCTGGGTTCAATCTCCAGTGCCACATACACAAACAAATCAAGATAAAAAAAATGTGGTGTGGTGTAGAGATAGAATGCCTCTAGGTTTAATCCCTAGTGCCACACACACAAGTGAAGAACTCAGAGTGACTTATTGGCCATGAAAACCCAGGTTGAAAGCCATAAGCCACAGGCCTCTTTGGTGCATCTAAGGAGTTCTGCACCTTCAGTGGAAGAGAAGAAAGAGGCCGAGAGGCGAGCCCGGGCCTCAGTGCCGAGCCGTTGCCATGGCTGCGCGGGCAGTCTGGCCCTCGCCGTGGCTTCGTTGGGAGGTGGTGGGACCATTGGAGGCAGGGTTAGTGCAAGGTAGTTAGGTGATGGGACCGGGTGCTGTCCTTGGAAAAGACGGATACCGATCGCATAGGGTGAGTCATTTGCCCTGACGGAAGCTGTAAAACTGTAAAAGAGCGAGCCTGATCCATGAATCTCTCTGCCTTCCTGTCTTATCATGTGACCTCTTCCTGTTGCACATGCCGTGGCTCAGATGCCATCTCCAGGAGCCCATGCGGCCAGGACCTGCCATTCAGGACCCTACCTTCAGCCTCCAAAACTACAAGCAAAACTAGCTTTTTTTTCTTTAAAAAGCACGGAGCCTCTGATACTTGGCTACAGTAATGGAAAGTGGCTTAACACAGTATTTGAGCTACAAAGGTTATATTCTGGACCAAGGCAGGTCTCCTATACCAAGGGCAGAGCCTTGGGGGGAAAGTATGAGACCCTGACGCGTGAGACAGAGAACTCTACTGCTCCTGAAAAGAGTGAACACTCAGACTCCCCTAAACGCTATGGGGCTTCAAACACCTGTTCATCTCTGTTCAGAGCTAGGGCTAGCTGCCTGCGATCCTTGTACCTGAGAGGCTGAGACAGAAGGATCACAGGTTCAAAGCCAGCCTCAGCTACTTAGGCCCTTGGCAACTCAGTGAGACTGTGTTTCAAAATAAAGAATAAAAAACAGGGCTAGAGGTGTAGCTCGGAGGTTGTGTGTGTGTGTGTGTGTGTGTGTGTGTGTGTGTGTGTGTGTGTATGCGCACGCACGTACATGTGTTACTACGATTTGAATTTAGGAATATTTACCTCTGAGCTATACCCTCAGTCCTGTTATATTATTTATTTTGAAACAGGGTCTTGCTAGCTACTACTCAGTGTCCTTGAACTTGGGCCCCTCCTCCCGCCTCCCTGGTAAAGGGATCACAAGCAGGTGCCACCGGGCCCACCTTAGGACGCAGTATTTAAAACTGTGACAAGCCGGGCGTGGTGGGCACGCCTGAAATCCCAGTACTCAAGAGGCAGAGACAGGAGGAGTGCAGGTTTAAGGACAGCCCCAGCAAGTAGTGTGGCTTCACAGCCTCGCAAGACCCTGTTTCCAGATAAAAATGAAGTGGGGCTGGGGGTGCAGCTTTGAGTAGAATGCCCCTGGGCTCAGTGCCCAGTACCCCCTCATACACACACACACACACACACACACACACACACACACACACACTCTCTCACAGTGGCAAGACCTCAGAGGACGGTGCAGAGACATTGTTAGTATGGTTCCTAGACGCACAGAATAAAGGAGGGCCCGCTCTAGTGTCAGAAGTGCCCAGGTTGCTGTGCAGACCATGGAGGAAGCGGGTGTCCAGGAGTGATCTACCAGGTGAGGCTGGGAGACACCTGAGGGCCAGAAGATACCAAAGCAACAAGGATCGTGCTAGAAAGACGAGCACCTGTCACCACAAGCGGAGCCCTGTGTCCGGAAGGACTCGCCGCAGCGCAGATCAGGCTCGCCATGCGCGACAGCAGTGCTGCCGCCAGACAGCAGAGGCGCCGGCTGCACTAACTCCCACTGGTCACCTGGGCGCAATTTCCGTGAGTGGCAAGGTTAAGGTGGCAGTTGGAAGGCCCGGCTTATGGAGTTGTGGAAAGTTATAGAGCGCAGCATCCCTGGAGTCAAAATATTTGGAACAAAGATACCACCCATCTCTGCAATCAAAAGAAAATGATCATGAGCCGGGCGTGGTGGCGCACGCTTGTAATCCCCGCACTTGGGAGGCTGAGACAGGAGGATCGCAGTTCACAGACAGCCTCAGCTACTTCTTAGTGAGGCCCTTTGCAACTCAGTGAGACCCTGTTTCCAAATAAAGTATAAAATAGGTCTGGGAGTATAACCCGGGGGTAGAAAGCCCCTGGGTTCCACCCCCAGTACCACCAAAAAAAAAAAAAAAAATAGAATAGAAAATTATCATGGATCACCCCATTAAAAAATCTCTCCCAGATGTCCATGACGGAATCATTTTGAAGACCCTGTATCTACTGATTGAAGAAGAGGGCTGGGGATTAAGCTTAGTGGTGGTGCTTGCCTTTTAATTGAAGAAGAGCCAGATCTCCCAGAAGGGAGGAGCCCACAGCACCACAGCACGTGTGCTTGGGAGCGGGTTCCCCAGCCCTTCCCCAGGGCGTTGGCTGTTCATTTGGGCAGGTATGCATACAAAGAAAAAGAGGGTACCCAGACATCTCGAGGACAGCGGAACACAGGGCTGAGTTGACTCTTACCTGGGCACCTGCAGTGGCACCAAGAGCCTCTCAGCACAAAGTGGAGGCGTGGGGGGGGGCCATGTCAGAAGTAGACTCCAAGCCCGCGTGGTGGCGCACACTTGTGATCCCAGCATTCGGGAGGCTGAGACCGGAAGACTACGGTTCGAGGACAGCCTCAGCTACTTAGTGAGGCCCTCCGCAACTTAGTGAGACCCTGTTTCAAAAAAATAAAGAATAAAAAAAATAGGGCTGGGGTATAGCTCAGAGGAAGAATGCTCCTGGCTTCCATCCCCAGTAATGCAAAAAAAAATAAAAAAAAAGAATAAAAGAAGTAGATTCCTGGTTGAGTTCTGCTCACAGGGCCCACTGAGAGCACAGACTGGCTCTGGTACAGATAAACTGCTTGTTAGCACAGCTTCTATGCTGGGACCTTGCCCTATGTGGCAAGAGCTTCCATGTGAAGGAAGCCAAGCAGAAGCCTCCAAATTTCTCCCCACCCCAGCCAAAGTAATGAATCAGAAAGGGAGTCCATCATATCTGTGTATGTGTGTGGGGTGTTTTACTGGGGATTGGATCCAGGGGCATCCTGCCCTCGGAGCTACACCTCCGGCCTTATTTTTTATTTTGAAGCAGTCTCACCAAGTTGCAGCAGGCCTCACTAAGTTGTGATGTTGGCTGCAAACCTGGCTCAGCTTCCCAGGCACTTGGATTACAAGGATGAGCCACTAAGCCTGGCACATCATCACTTATTTTCATTTAAGCGTGCGTCCGTGTGTGTTACTTGGGATTGAACCCAGGCGCATTCTACCTCTGAGCCACAACCGAGCCCTTTTAAAATTATTTTTGTTTTGAAGCAGGGTCTCACTTGGTTGCTGAGGCTGGTCTCAACCTGAAATTCTCCTCTCTCCACCACCAAGTACTGGGATTACAGGCGTGCACCACCATGCCTGTCTATATCGTCATTTAATTGACCAGCAAAACCCCGAGAGACCCTGGGAGGCCGCAAACCGTGGCCTGGTTGTCACTACCGTGCCTGCTCCGTGTGACATCCTCACCACTTAGACTAGCCTGGCCTCGGGCACACGGTGTGGTCGCCCATCCTGCTGAATCCATTCTGTTCTGCCCTCTCAGAAATGGTTTCCACTCACCTGGGACAAACAACCGCTTAAACTTCTAAGGCAAGATTAACTGTCCTGTCCTCTGTCCTAATGTAGTCCTAAGGTATCCAGACCTGGAAATCCCACGGTAATGTTACGCCAGTCAGCACAGCTGCTGGCCATGACGAGACATGCAGGCCAGAAAACTGGCCCCGTGAGCACTCAGAGCCCGCCGCATCAATTAAGGCTTAGGCCTGTAGCAAGTCAGGAAATTTCCTCTGAAGGATAAGACAGTTTAAAGCATCTGCACTTCCGCCCATGAGGAAGGAAGGACGGCGTCGCAAGACTTCCTTGGGTGATGGGTGTGAGCCTTTGCACACCTGGGAATATCACTGACCCACACACCTGCTGCCTTTGAGGGCAGCCCCAGGCGGGAGAGGACTCCGGGGCAGTTTCAGGCTGCAGAGCAAGCAGCCCTGCCATGTGAACTGTCTGAATCACCGGGTTCTGTGGTTTTTAAAGTATCGGTAGTGGGAAAATACACTGTCCCTGGGGTCCTGGAACAAGGCCACACTCCCAGCATTGCAGAGTTATACAGCTGTTGAAAACAGCTCCTGTCATACTGCTGAGCCCTGCGGGGCCGGGTGGAGCGACCAGGCGACACGGACTAGCGGGACACATTGGCTCTTGTCAGACCCAATAAGCAGAAGGTCATGTGAGCCCAGCAGGAACGTATCGTAGGACGGAAGTGACGCATCAGGCTCGAGCCGGGCAGGAGGGCGCAGCTGAGCTGTGCAGGCAGGCACCCGGAACCTGCTGTCGTCGGCCCCATGGCACCCACCGTGTCCCCAGCACACACCCGTGGCTCATGGCTGATCCTGTGACCTGCTAGGGGAGGACCTCATGCTCAAGCTAGATTCGCAGAAGGTCCAGTTCCACACAGGCCCCAGGAGATGAGCGCCGCTAGGCTGCTAACTTGCGGCATCTGCCCTCTTACACCCTGGATGAGACAGTCAGCCACTCTTACCAAAGTAAATACACATTCCAAGGATGGTTTGCCTTTTCTGTTTTCAGGCCCTCAGCCAACACCACCACCTGAGGCTTTCAGAGTTTTGATCCACCAGCATGGAAAGCCCATATAAAATTATTTCAGGCTGCAGAGGATCCTCTTTCTAGCAGAGGAGGCAGACATGTAGGTCCATGGCTATCGGACTTGCTGACCGCAGGCCATACTGCACCCTCCCGGCGTGGTCACTCGATGGACTGTTGGGCAAGAGCCCATTGAAGACATAGCTGAACACCAGCTCAGGAGTGGTGTCTTAGAGTGAGCCATCCTCCAGAAGAGATTCTCACTATCAATCAAAGACCCTTACACCAAAAGGGTAAAATATCAAATATCAAAATTCAAATGTCTTAGAACAAGAGATAGAAGCAGGAGTGGTCCCTTTTGCAATCATCCCCAGTGATTCATTGGGGAAAGTGGTGTTTCCCACTCCTGCAACTCTGGGCTCTGTGGGTTTCGGGATTCTGGTTCCCCAGAAGGAAATATTCCCATCGGGGGTCACAGCTAGAATCCCCTTCCACTCTAAGCTGGGGCCGCAGCCGCAGCACTTTGGCCTTGTACTCAGTCAAAGGAGGAGTAGGTAGCATGCTGGCAGGTGCTTACGCCTGGGCATCAGAGGAGGAAGGCTGTCCTCCCCAAAGTGGGGAGGGCTGTCCTCGTCCCCGGGGTGTCCCCAGGGCACCTGCGTGGTTCCTCTTTAGTACTGCCTTCCCTGCTTGCATGAGATGACAAGTGCAGTAACCTCAGGGATGGAACCTCAGGGGTGCAGGGTGCTCACAGAGCCGAGTGGGAACTCTCCGTGGGTGGTGGAGCAGGGCAGGAGGAGTGCCGTCTGTGGCCCTGAGATCAGCTGCCACGTGGCTCATTACTGGCCTTCCTCTCCTCAGGCAGGGAAGCCCGCTGGAACCACTGGTGTGCCAGAGCTGGCTGCTCGCTTGTGAACACCTATCGCTGACTTTTGCCAGCCTGTTTTTTTTTTTTGTTTTGTTTTGTTTTGTTTTGTTTTTTGGTGGTACTGGGGTTCCTGGAAACCCTTCTACCTCCGGGCTACACTCCCAGACCTATTTTATATTTTATTTGGAAACAGGGTCTCTTACACCAGCGCGGCTGGCTTCAAACCTGCGCGATCCTCCTGTCTCCGCCTCCCAAGTGCGGGGATTACAAGTGTGGCCACCACGCCCGGCTGCCAGCCTCTTTTTAAACCATTGGTGCTTGAACGAGTGATGATGGAAATATTTACACCAAGACAATTTGAAAATGTTACAGATCTCTTTTTTTTTTTTTTTGGTGGTACTGGGGTTCCTGGAAGCCCTTCTACCTCCGGGATACACTCCCACGGGCTACACTCCCAGACCTATTTTTTAACATTTTTATGTGGAAACAGAGTCTCTTAAGCCAGCGAGGCTGGCTTCGAACCAGCGCGATCCTCCTGTCTCCGCCTCCCACGCGTGGGGATTACAAGCGTGCGCCACCACGCCCGGCTACAGATCTCTTTTTAACCAGTTGCTGACAGCATGGTATTCTTTATGAGCTCCCAGAAGCCGTGGGAAGTGGTTCTATGAAGACGTGGATCCAAACAGCTCGTGGAGTGGGCAGTGGTGCGTGCTGGGATGTGTCACCCAGGGCACCCCTCAAGAGTAAGGGCTCTGCCGGGCGCAGTGGCGCACGCTCGTGATCCCAGCATTCGGGAGGATGAGACAGGAGGATCTCAGTTCAAGGACAGCTTCAGCTACTTAGGCCCATTGCAACTCAGTGAGACCCTGTTTCAAAATAAAGAATGAAAAATAGGGATAGGGGTGTAGCTCAGAGGTAGAATGCTCCCAAGTTCTATCTCCAGTAACACACACACACACACACACACACACACACACACACACACACACACGTCAAGGGCTAGCGGGGCATGGTGGCACACACCTGCAATCCCAGTACTTGGGAGGCCGAGACAGGAGGATCACAGGTTCACGGCCAGCCTCGGCAACTTGGTGAGACCCTGTTTTAAAGTAAAAAATAAAATAAAATATGGCTGGGGTATAGCTCAGAGGTAGAATGCCCCTGGGCTCAATACCCAGTGCCGCAAAAAAGTAAAAATGAAAAAGGGCTGGAGGTACAGATCACGGGTAGAGTGTCCCTGGGTTCAATCCCTGCTTCCAAAATAAAACAGCCAAGGGCTTATTGCCCCTGCTTATCAGTGCTTTGCCAGTCAGCCTTCTTTGGAAATATGCTTGACAGAAGAAAATTGCCACGCCTGAGGTCCCGCCTCCTCCTAGGGACAGCTGGTCTCCAGGCTCCATCTCCTCAGCCCAGTTTAGGGACACTCTGAGGGCTGGCCTAGGCCCAGCGCTCTCCCCCGGTCAGCTGAGACTTGCGACTGTATTGTAGCCCAGTCCTCGCCCGCTCCTGCTCCTCCCCTCTGTGAGCAGTCCTGGGTGCTCCTCTCAGCCTCGGGCTACTCTCCAGGGAAGCCATCCTGAGGCCTGCAGCACAGCCGGATCCTGCTTTCGGCACAAGGGGTTCTTGGGGCCTTGTAGACCAAGTGGTGCCTCCGACTCCCCAGCTCTGAAGGGGACGAATCCAGGCACTGTCCGCAGTGCCCACAGAGTCCAGACTCACAGTGGTCGCACCTCTTGCAGGACAAGCAAGCCTCTGCTGTGAGTAGGACATCCAGCAGGGAGGGGCAGCCTTTGTCTCCTCACAAAGCTGGTAAGGGGAAGGCTTACCGAAGAAGAAACAGGTTTAAAATGGATTGACTCTTAGAGCCGGGCATGGTGGCGCACACTTGTAATCCCAGCATTTGGGAGGCTGAGACAGGAGGATCCAGGTTCAAGGACAGCCTCAGCTATTTAGTGAGGCCCTTTGCAACTCAGTGAGACCCTGTTTCAAAATAAAGAATAAATCTGGGTGTGGTGGTGCATGCTTGTAATCCCAGCTTTTGGGAGAATGAGACAGGAGGATCATGGTTTGTGGACAGCCTCAGCTACTTATGCCCTTTGCAACTCAGTGAGACCCTGTTTCAAAATAAATAATAAAAAAAATAGGGCTGGGGGTGTAGCTCGGAGGTAGAATGCAATAATTAAATTTAATTAAATGCAATGACTCCTGAGTCTGGCTCCCGGGGCAGTGAGAACCACGCTTCCTAGAACTCCTGGGGCGGGGCCCTGGAGCCCTGGAAAGGAGGCCTGAGCGTCCCCCAGAGCTCTGGTCCGGTGCCCTGCCAGGAACCTCCAGAGCCCGGGTGGGCATGTGCGATGAGGGCTGAGCTCAGAGCGGAGCTAGCACCCATTACCCTGAGCACGGCCACAGCTGTGTCCCTTGTCCTCATCCAGGGCTGACTAAGTCTGTCCATCTGCTCTGTGTCACCCACTACGTCACTGCTGTGTCCCCAGCTGGTCTTCCATCTGTCTCTTCCAAGTTCTGGCCAAGTCTGTCTTGTCTCTCTGTCCATCTATCCATCTATCTGCTCCCACAGTGGCCCCAAGCTGTGTCTATCCATTTTTCCAACACTGTCATGGGCGCGCTGTCCATCTGTTCTCCTCGGCTCCTGGGCCTTCAGCCTGGCCAGCTCTCAAGGGAAGATGCTCCTCCTGCCATCGGGCAGCTCACAACCAGGAGACCCAGAGCCACAGCCATTTCCGCCTGGTCATAGATGCCCAGGCTGCGCCTTCCTGTCCCGAGGTCCGTGGGCTCAGAAGCGTTTGGCCCGGCCGCGGCCCAGTATGGCGGAGGCTCTGTAGCTTTCGCTTGTTCTACCCAGATCTCTGCACTGCCCGAGGTGCACCTCCAGGGTGGGGCTGGATTGGATGTGGGAGGTGTTGGAGTCAGCCGCTTGTAGCCCCGCCCCTGTTCATGGTGAGGGAGAAAGCTTCTGTTTCCATGGAAGACCCAGCAAAGCCCTGCCCGCGGCTGTGCAGGTCACGGGAGGAGAGCTTCTGAGGCGGGTGAAAGCCTGAGCTGTCCTGCTGCTCCGGCTTCCTGGGCCTTCTCCCAGCATGACCTCACCCTCCAGGCCTGGGTGGGAGCCAGCCTCTTCACCAGGAGAGCTGGGGCTGCCCCAGCCTTTGGGCTGGAGGAAGTGCAGGGAGCCGGCCCGCCCTCCTCTGCCTCTGGGCGGTGCTCCCCTCCAGTGGGAAAGAGCAGGGTGCTGCGCTGGGGTCGGGTCCCAGCTCCCTCGGCTGCCCAAGGGCCTCCTCTTTGCTCACCTCACAGAGGCGGTGGACAGTGATCACCGCACCCCTGGCTGTGTGCGGGACCTCATCACAGCCTGCGGGTGGTCTTTACCCAGAGACTGCTGTCTAGACCTCGGGAGGGACGGTGCTGCCTGTCTGTCCTGATTTCATACACCCCCTAAGCAATTCTCCTCAGTGGTTAAAAGAGGCTCAGTCCCACCAGACCTGGAGCATGCTCGCTGCTGGCAGCTCTGAGGGCGATTCAGGGACCCCACCGCCCCTGAGCCACAGGCAGCAGCAGACCCGTCGGTTCTGAGGAAAAGGCGCCCAGCGAGGGCCTCCCCAGCTCCCTCTGGGCTTTGGTCTCCCTGTTGGGTAGGCTATCGAGATGTCAGCCAGTTGGCTGGGGGATTCCAGGTGAGGGTGGCAGGTTTGTGTTCCTGGGAGCCAGCACTGTGCCCGCAGAGGCCAGAGGGCTCCGCCAGCATCTTAGCCCAGGCCACCCGGAGCCAGCCCATGTGAGACACCCGAGCACCCTGGGGCTGGGGTTCCTGCAGAGCCTGGCACACAGTAGGTGCTTGTGGAAGGAATTCACAGGTGACTACTATGCAGAGGGGCAGAGGGTGCGGGGGTTCCTGCAGAGCCTGGCACTCACAGAAGCCCAGGCTGCGCCTTCCTGTCCCGAGGTCCGTGGGCTCAGGAGCCCAGTATGGCGGAGGCTCTGTAGCTTCCTCTTGTCCTACCCAGGTCCCGCACTGCCCGCCGTGCACCTCCAGGGCGGGGCCGGATTGGATGTGGGCAGCGTTGGAGTCAGCCTCACGTAGCCCCGCCCCTGTTCCTGGTGAGGGAGAAAGCTGGTGGAAGGAATTCACAGGTGCCTGCTGATGCAGAGGGGCAGAGGGGTCTGCCTGGGGTCGCAGGCCTACGGAACATTCGAGGTGGGTGTCTGCGTGTGCGAGGTGGGTCCGGAAAGGCCATAAGGATGGAGAGGACTGGGCAGATTTGAAAGGGCCCGGAAATGGACACGCCAGGACTTGGGGGGGGGGTGGACTGTGACCCAAAGGGAAGCCGGGAGAGTGCCAGGGCTCCGTCCTCAGCCACATGGGACAGCAGCGCAGCGCAGTCTCCTGGGGCCTCCCCAAAGGCTGCTCCCCACGTGTGCTGCCAGGCACATCCACGTCAGGGGGCCCATCGGGAGCCCCTGGTGACCCCGAAGGGAGGTGCTGGGAGTGGAGGCGGCCCCCACAGCCGACGGCGGGGACTCAGCGATGAGTGTCTAGTTTCTCTCCCTCCCTGTGAGCAGGATCTGGTCTCACCCCAGGACTTAGCTGTCGTCCAAGGGCTGGCTTGTCGGAATGACTTGGGAAAGAGTGAACAGTTCCCTAACCGAGAATTCCCAATAAGGGCGAGGGCGTTGGGAAAGGAGGTTCCGATTGTGGGAGGGGGGACGAGATGGGGGCTCTGGTGGGTAGCAGCATCTGCACAGCAGGTGAGCCACCAGCTCTGTTGTTTGTTAAGTCTTCCTGGGAAGAATGTTTGGCAGTGCCTATTACAGCTAATCTCTGCCGGGCGTGGCGGCGCACGCCGGTCATCCTAGTACTTGGGAGGCTGAGACAGGAAGATCGCAGGTTCAGAGCCAGCCTTGGCGACTTAGCAAGGCTTTCAGCAACCTAGTGAGACCCTGTTTCCAAATAAATAAAATCAGCCTGGAAGTATAGCTTGGAGATAGAATGCCTCTGAGTTCAATCCCCAGGGGGTGAAAAAATAAGAAAAAAGAAAAGGAGGAAGCTAAACTATAAAATATGTATATCCCGTAACCCACACCACTGTCGGCATTTCTAACAGAAATACGAACATTCCTAAGACACGAGCACAGAAAGTTCAAGTCAGCCGGGCGTGGTGGGCACGCTTGTCATCCCAGCACTTGGGAGGCTGAGACAGGAGGATCGCGGTTCACGGACAGCCTCAGCTACCTAGTGAGGCCCTTTGCAACTCAGTGAGACCCTGTTTCAAAATAAAGAATCAAAAATAGGGCTGAGGGTGTAGTTCACAGGTAGAATGCCCTGGGTTCAATCCCCAGTACTGTAAAAATAAATAAATAAATAAATAAATAAATAAATAAATAAATAGAATAAAAAATAGGGCTGGGGTGTAGCTTGGAGGTAGAATGCCCCTGGGATCCATTCCCAGCACCACAAAAAAAAAAAAAAAAGAAGAAGAAGAAAGTTCAAATCAGCTTTATTAATATTAGCCAAAAAGTGGCAAGAGCTTAACTCTCCAGCAGCAGTAGAATGGGGAAATAAACTGGATGTTCAGACCACAGACTACTATACAGCTGCGAGAAAAAGACCACAACTGCATGCAACAACCAGGAAGCATTGCCTTGACACAGGCTGAGTGGGAGAATCCAAACCTGAGAGCATCCGTCTGCCTGCTTCTGCTTAAGTGACCTTCAGGAACAGGCAAAACTAGTTTTGGCGCTAGTGGTTGGGACAGTCACTGTACCTGGAAGAGGATACAGAAAGGAGCCTTTAGGGACGCTACAGAGTATTCCTGTGGGTGCCGAAACATCGATGAAAATTCTATCGGTTGTACACTTCAGATTTGCCGCTTAGCCAGGTGTGATAATGCACTTTTGTAATCCCAGTACTTGGGAGGCTGAGACAGGAGGATTGCAGGTTCGAGGCCAGCAATTTAGTGAGATTCTCAACAAGTTACCAAGACCCTGAGGGTCGTAGCTCAGAGGTAGAACGCCCCTGGGTTCAATCTCCAGGACCACACACACAAAAAATGCCACTTCATTGTACAATAAAAATGTTTTGAAATTTAACAGTTGTTTAACAGTCATTCTTCGCCCCTGGGAGACTGGCGGGCGCTGAGGGGAGATGCTGGCTTCCCCTCCCCAGGGTGAGGGCCCGGCAGCTGCTGAGGACAGAGCCTGGGAAGTTCTTACTGATTCTCCCTTGAAGCCGAGAAAAAACAAAAAGAGAAAGGTTTTCAATTAGTCACCCTCAGGTTGAAAGAGCAGGTCTGGGCTGGAGATAACATCAGCGGCAGCAACGCGAAACTGTTTCGCTGCTCTGATCTCAAACCACAGTGAAAAATAACCTTGAAACTACATCTTTCCTGGTAGCGCGGCCCAAGGCCTCCTCACAGGAGGGAAATCGGTCAGCCGGTCCATGCAGGAGCCCTTCCGAGAGCCAGGAAGGGCTCTGGGGGGTTCTGTCTAGCTCACCTCCTGTGTGGTCCCCAGGAAGTCCCTGCCCTCTCTGGGCCTTGAGGGAGGCAGGCTGCAGGCTGCAGGGCTCCTCCCTGCCAGCCCCTGCGCCCTGCGGGCTCTGTGCACTGGGCACATCTCTGAGCCCTGGGCCGGGCGGTCCCCTCAACTGAACATGGCCAGCTGTATCCGCCTCGCGGGCTGGTCTGGGGCCTCGGTCACTCCATTCTGGCCATGCCACACTTCACAGATGGGAACGCCCAGGCCGGCGGACGGAGAAGGGCAGACTTCCTAAGCCTGTGCAGAGCCAGGTGCGGTGGCACACGCCTGTGATCCCAGGACTTGGAAGACCGACAGGAGTCTCTCAGGGTTGAGGACAGCCTCGGCAAGTAGTGAGACTCAGCCACTCAGTGAGACCCTGTTTTTAAGTAAAAAATAAAATTCCAGGTGTGGTGGCACACGTTTGTAATTCCAGTACTTGGGAGGCTGAGACAGGAAGATCGTGGTTCGCGGACAGCCTCAAGTACTTAGTGAGGCCCTTTGCAACTCAGTGAGACCCTGTTTCAAAGTAAAAAATAAAAAATAGGGCTGGGGGTGTAGCTCAGAGGTAGAATGCCCCTGAGCTCCATCCCCATGACTGCAAAAAAGAAAAAAAAAAAAGGCGAGGGGTGTAACTGAGGCGTAGAATGTCCCTGGATTCCATCCCCAATATAAATAAATAAATTAAATAAATAAATAAATAAATAGGGTTGGGGTGCAGTTCAGATGTAAGATGCACCTGGGTACAACCCCCAGCACAAAAAAAAAAAAAAAAAAAATCCCGTGTAACAGAGCGGGTGGGTCCAGGGCAGAGGCTGCTGGATCTAGAACAACCCGCTTTGTGCCTTCAGCACAGACCAGCGTGCGCTCAGAAGCCCAGGTATGGAGCGTGCCTGGTCCTGAGCGCCTTCCCTCCAGTTGCTCACACAGACCTAAATTACCACGCACATACGAGCCAGGAACCAAGAGGAGTAAGGACTCGGGCGCGGCCCTCCTGGCTTCGGGGCCAGTCCCCCACAGGGGCCGTGTGGCACGCAGGTGCGTGGCCCCATGGCCTCCCCATCTAAGTCTCCGCACAGGGCAACGTGGGGGGCCGGGGGGGCCGCACAGCACCTCGGGTCCTCCAGCCCCAACCTGTCCTGCCTTCCACAAAGAGGCAGAGAGGCCTCTTCTGCCATCCACGCTGAAAGAGACGGCGTCACTCCTGCTGGGAGTCCCAGGGCCAGCCCAGCTGGCCATTGTGAGCTAACTGCCAGCAGCTTGCCTGAATAGCTGATTCGAGGACTTAGCCGGCACAACCCAAGTCACTACCAAGGACCTCATTTTGCCAGGGACGCTGAGAAAGCAAATTTTCTATAAGCAAAGGCGACTCCACGGCGCCCTGGACCCAGACTCGGCCTCTGTCCTCAGCTCTGAGCAGGGAGAGCTCGCCTGCCACCCCACCTCATGGGTCACCGTCCCAGGCCCGGCTCTCAGCCCTCGGGGGTCACTCCAGCATGGGGTGCATAGTGGAGCCTCCGCTAGGGCTGCCCAAGTCATAGCTCTGAGGAGCAGTGCCCTGTGGCCCTGTGCCCCAGTGGGGTCCCCAGCACCACGTCTGGATCCGAGTGGACTCGGAGCAGAAGCATGCACACGGAAGCCCAGGTGGCCCACTGCAGGTCTCTTCACGGTGGCTGTTGGCAGCCTTGGTCAAGGCAGAAGGCTGTCAGAAAGATGAGGGCCATCACTTCAACTGGTAAACCACCTTCCACTTTCCCACAAAGGCAGCAGAAGCTGTCAGCCCCTCTGACCTCAGTTTTTTCACAGTTGGGTCAGGTGCTCTGAGGCCCTTCAGCGTAGTAAAGACCTGAACCTACACTGTGACCTGGCCTCGGGCTGCAGTCCACCCTGCCCATGGACTCTGTCCGCTAGCCGAGGTCCTGGCCAGCCAGCTGGTGGCAGGCCATCTCATGCACATCCTGCTGTCCTGATTGTGACCATGAGCTGGCAAAGAAGTGGAAGCTGGGCGCAGTGGTGCACACTTGTAATTCCAGTGCTTGGGAGGCTGAGACAGGAGGATTGCAGGTTTGAGGCCAGCCTCAGCAACTTAGCAAGGCCTTGTTTCAAAAAATAAAAAGGGCTGAGTCGTGTGTAGTGGCGCACACTTGTAATCCCAGCATACAGGAGGCTGAGACAAGAGGATGGCGGTTCAAGGACAGCCTCAGCTACTTAGTGAGGCCCTTCGCAACTCAGTGAGGCCCTGTTTCAAAATAAAGAATCAAAATAGGTCTGGGGGTGTAGCTCGGAGGTCAAATACCCCTAAGTGCATGCACACACACACACACACACACACACACACACCCCTACATGCAAGCCCCCAGCCCATGACTGGGGGCCCTGTGCCAGCTAACAGAGGTCTGGGGCAGTGAAGAGGGTCTCCTGCCAGGGCATCCCACCAGCCCTGTCCATCTGGGCAGCCCACGGTCTCTTCCGCAGCCTTGGGAACCTGCGCGCCGTGCGGCACAGCCGGGGACAAGAGCTCCAGCCTTTGGTGCCTTGACCGTCAGTTTGTCTCTGCTGGCCCTGGCCCTGGCCCTGCACCTGCCTGAGAACCAGGGTCCCCTCCACGTCCTGAGACAATTGGGTGGCTCTGCTCGGTCACACTTGCTGACCCGCCATGGCCTCCAGAGGTGGAGGAGCAGGGCCAGCCTGGGGCCCTTGGGCAAGGGTGGGTCGGGCGGCCCGTGGCTGGCCTGGCGCTCACTGGGGGCACGGTCCAGAGCTCTGCAGCCGGGCAAGGCCATCAATGGGTGGACAGCGAAGGCACCCCACAGGCCTGGCCTGGGCCACGTTGTGGTTGCAGCCTAAAGCCAAAGTATATTTCAAAATAAATGAATCCTTATCTGGTCCTGGTGTTCTGAAAAAGCTCATGGTCTAAGAGTTTTGGATAGCCGGGCATGATGGTTCATACTTATAATCCCAGTATTTGAGAGGCTGAGGCAGGAGGACCAAAGGTTGGCGGCCAACCTCAGCAACTTATGAGGCCCTCCGCAACTTAGTGAGACCCTGTTTCAAAATAAAGAGTAAAATAGGGCTGGGGGTGTAGCTCCGAGGTCAAATGCCCCTGGGTTCCATCCCTCCCTTCACAAAAGCTAAGTGTTTCGAATTTTAGGAAGCTGCTTGGATTATGGGGTAACCCCAGGCACTTCAATAAACTGTTGATATGATTAGGACTAGGTTAGAATTGAGGGGGTGAGAGCTTGGTAGCCCCATCTGGAGATGCTTTAGGAGCTGGGCAACTGGTGGATTTTGACAGGCGAGTCTGGGGGAGTAAGGGTGCTACTCCCCAGAGAGGGGTGTCATGCCAGAGACCCCAGAGGTGTTAGGAGGGGCTCTGAAGGTCAGGCGAGGGGCACTGCTCTGAGAGCAGCTGACCTCTGCTGGTCCAGATGAAGCTTGGGGTCGAGGGATGCCCCCGTTCTCTGTGGGCCCCTCCTGCCCCCCCAGTGCTGTGCCCTGGCTTCTGTAGGAAGCCTCAAAGCCCCTTACCCTGAGCCATCTCCAGGGACGGCATGTCTGTGGCACCACACGGCCTGAGCGGCCTGGCGTGGATCCGAGTAGAGCTCCCCAGGAGTGACAGTGCAGTGCATAGGAGGAAGGCTCGGAGCCTCAAGCCTTGGGCCTGGACCTGGGGTTGCGGGGTCTGGAGAGAGATCTCATTCGAGTGCTGAGAACAAGGGCGGACAGCAAGCAGACGGACACTGATGGCCCCTTCCCCAGAGATGTAACCGAGGGAAAGATGGGGTCTCATGGGGCCAGAGACTTCTCCTGAAAGACCCTGGGTCTTGAGCTGGTGTAGACTGCTCTCTACCCTACAGCCCCTCGGGGCCGAGCAGGGCTGGACTTGCATGATACACTTGTCACCATTTCCACACCTGGGTTTTATATACTTACTTAAGGTCCTGGGTGTGGAGCCAGGGGCATTCTACCTCCGAGCTACATCCCCAGCTCTATTTTTCTTATTCTTTATTTTGAAACAGGGTCTCACTGAGTTGCAGAGGGCCTTACTAAGTAGCTGAGGCTGTCCACGAACCGTGATCCTCCTGTCTCAGCCTCCTGAATGCTGGGATTACAAGCTGCGCCACCACACCTGGCTCACACCAGGGTTTTATTGAAGCAGCAGGCACTAAGGTATCAAGTACAGACACATCCTTGGCACCCTTGCCATCGCCCGCCACAGCCCTGCCTGCCAGCCCAGGGCAGCAAACTCCCGCCCCAGCCCAGCAGTCAGTTGTTTCCAAGGCTTTCAGTCCTGGTTCCTGCAGCTCTCGCCCCAGGAGAGGACAGAGTACCCGATCCTCTGACATGACGTCCATCTTTCTGTGGGTATAATGGCACTCTAAAGCTTCCTTGAACTCTGAGAGATCACTTTGCCCAATAACACAGGTCTTGGGCGAGTCTTTGGCTAAATAAGAAACATATGTTGAAGTTATCTTCTTGGCAGAAAAAAATGAATCAAATAATAGCAAACCCTTGTGCTCCCAGCCACGAGGGTCTTGCCAGCCCTCATCGGCAGGAGGTAATTCCCGAAGCAGCTCCTGTCTGTCTAAAGGGGGCAGTGGGGGCTTCTGGCAATAGTGGGGCTTAGAGTCTGAGGCCCATGGCTGTCCAGGACAGGCTTAAAGGACAAGAAGACAGAGACAGGCAGGGGACATGTGAGCAGTGGGTACAGGCGGAGAGCACCGCAGTCATTTTCCCAGAGAGCCCCCTTGACTGCAGCCCAACCCCGCCACGGGCTCCTGGTAGGGTGCCTCAGCCCAGAAGAGGCCAGTGAGCAAGGGGGCTGGCCGCCCCAGCAGCTGAGGTCAGCGCGAGAGGCCCTTCCGCTCCGTGACTGGGGGGGGGGGCTCTGCAGGACACTGACAGAAAGCTCCAGAACTACCCTCGAATTTACATTCCCTCGTGCCAGGCCCTGCCAGCGAGTGGTCTCTGAGACCGTCCTAAACAATAGCTGTCCATGTGGCCCAAGAGTAGCGCCTGAGCCCTTGAAGGTGGCCAGGACCAAGAGGTGCCCACAGAGGCCCGTTGCCTCCCTGGGCCCCTGGCTGCGGTACAGGGGAAAGAAGTCTCCGGTTCCCCTAAAAGCAAACAGCAACTGACTTCCAGCTTTGAGCAGATTTCGGTAAGCTGCTCTGTAGCCTTATGAACCTTCATTATATGATGGTCCTGTTCCTGTATTTGCTCTTTCTAAACTCCCCGTAGCCGAGCTCCTGGAACACTGGAGTAGGGTTTGCACAGCGGGGCACCAGCCATCCATTCCCGGTCACCAGGCCCTATCCTGATCTTCCCACAGGAGCCCTGTGGGCCTACAGGCCGTGCAGAGGAGACAGCAGGTGTCAGACCGGCCCCACCCCTGGCCCGACTATGCTGGAGTGGTGGCCAGACAGCCTGGCAAGGCCAGGACCTGGCCACTGGTTGTTCAGCTGTTGCAAAAGTTCTACTGTCCTCAAATCCGCAACATCTCCAGCATCCGTGTGTGTGTGTGTGTGTGTGTGTGTGTGTGTGTGTGTGTGTGTGTGTGTGTGTGTCACTGAGGATTGAGCCTAAGTGTTGAGGGTCTTACTAAGTTGCTGAAGCTGTCCTTGAACCTGTAATCCTCTCTCAGCCTCCCAGGTACTAGAATTGCATGTGTACACTACCACAGTGGGCCTAATTTTTTATTTTGAAACAAGGTCTCAAGACAAGTGTGGTGGCACACACTTATAATCCCAGTACTTGGGAGGCTGAGATCGGAGGATCATAGGTTCAAGGACAGCCTCAGCAAGTTAGACCCTGTTTCAAAAAGAAAGAGAGAAGCCAGGCATGGTGGCACATATTTGTAATCCTAATACTTGGGAGGCTGAGACAGGAGGGTCACAGGTTCAAAGCCAGCCTTGGCAATTTAGCAAAGGTCTCAGTAACCTAATGAGACCGTGTTTCCAAATAAGAAATCAGGCTAGGGGTGTAGCTTGGAGGTAGAATGCCTCCGAGGTCAATCCCTAGTACCAATGATAAAAAAAGAAAGAAAAAAGAAAGGGAGAAGGAGATAGATAGATAGATAGATAGATAGATAGATAGATAGATAGATGGGAGACAAGGTCTCACTAAGTTGCTAAGGTCTTGCTAAATTACTGAGGCTGGCCTCCAACCTGCAATCCTTCTGTGTCAGCCTCCCAAGTACTGGGATTGCAGGTGCACCCCACCGAGGCTGCCTTCTCATTCTTACGTCTACCCTGTGTGCTGGCTGAGGTGATCTTTCTCTCCCTGTTCAGATGTGGTCCGAAGGCTCCACAGGGCAGAGGCTCCCTACCTCGCTGGCGTTCTGGGGTCTACTGAAGGAGCCCTGGAAGCAAGAGAAGCTATCCAGAAACGCAAAGGACCAGGAGAGAGAGACACGACCGGCGAAGGCCCAGGCTTACCTTGCCGGTGGTGTTGTCAGCAGAAAGTTCTCTGGAGATCTCAGCAGAGTGCCGTGTGCTTTTTATGGAGGACTGCAGGGACTGCCTTCACCAGGGCAGAACGGCTTCGACCCCCAGCGCGCACAAGCCAGGAGCACACACAGATCTGCAGGAAGGGGTAGGTGCCTGCGTTTGTGAGTCTAAGGAAGTGTGAGCCTCTATCAGTCATCTGGGGCTTCTGCGGAAGACAGACAGGACCTTATCACTGGACTAGATGTGCATTCTAGTGATGGCGGTACATTTCGCGGACCCTTCCCTTTGCCAAAATTCAGGTTGGGTATAAGGCTTATTGTCTGTGTTCCCATGGGGGATTGGGACCTCTGTGCCAGAGCCTGGGGCAGGTGCCTGGCCAGGATGGGTGCCATCTGAAGGTGCCAGCTGGAGCGGAGGGAGCAGGGTTGGCAGGTGCCAGGTGCGGTGCCAGCGGGGCCCGAGGCACAGCAAGGCTGCTTCCCCAGCCGCCGTCCACCTGAGGATGGGACGCTCACTTCTTCATGGTCCCCATGAGGGACACATGGGACCAGGTTCAGGGACACGGCTGGCAAGCGAGAAGAAGGCCTGGTTTTCTCTCAGCCAGGAGGCTGTGGATTTGAGGAGAAACCACCTGGAAGGTTCAGAACTTATGCAGAAATCCAAACTGGTTGAGAAGAATGCTGCCACGAAGCCATGCGCCGCATCATGTGAACTTACATCCTGACTCTCAGAGATTACGAGCACTCCGTTTGGGGAAAGTTTGGTAAATACCCCGAGCTCTGACCCCTGTGGTTTGGTTTCTTTTTTCCTGAACAGTTGATCTATTTGCTATTTACCTGAAGATGGTTGGAGCCCCAAGTGCCTGGGCAGAACGAAGGGCAGCGGGTCCCAGCCCTCCATGGGGCACCGTGGTGGCCTGACGCCAGAGTGGGCCCGTTCTGACCGTGACCAGGCACCCCAGCAACCCCCGGACTCCCCGCCCCGGAAACCTGAAGGCATTTGAGGTTTTTGAAAGAACAGTGCCCTCTCTCTGGGGCAAGGTTCTCCTAGGCTGATTTCAGATCCAGGTGAGCCTGAAATCCTTTCTCTGGGGTGGGAACCCTCGAGCATCCAGGGAAGTCCATGCAGGTACACAGAACGCAGATCCCAGGCCGCTCAGCCTTCCCTCAGAGCTCCACGCCTCTCACAGACCACACCTCCCCGCTTCCCCTCCTGAACACACCAGAACACTGCCCAAGTACAAGCAGACTTTTAATAATTTATTATTTGGTAAAAACAATAATAACAACAACTTGAATAAATATGGAATGTGAGTTTAAATAAATAAATAAATAAATATCTTAAAATATAAATATATAAATAAATATTACTGAGCCCTAGCAGTAGGAAATATGCCCCACTCTTTCTGCCACAACCCCCAGCAGCAGGTCAGCGCAGTCCGGCATGGTCCCCGCTAGCGGCGCGGCGGCTGTGTGGGGGGGTCTACCCAGGGGCCCCTCCGTCCCGCTGAGACAGGACCCTGAGATTCTGGCTCCCTCAGGGTGAGAGAGCGTGGTCTGTGAGGTGAGCTCCGGGGTCACCGGACTGGACGGGGCTGCCTCAGTCCTCCAGGACCGGCTGCCAGCAGTTAAAGGGGAGGGTAAACAGAAACTCCTCCAGGTTTTCTTTGAAATGTTTGAAGGTGGTGATCTGGGCCGTGCAGGAAGTTTCCTTAAGAAAAAAAAAGTTAAAAATAAGAAAACACTTGAGCCAGGCCAGCAGGTGCCATGGGGCAGCAGCAGCTGTTTCTGCGTTCTCTAAGAACTAGGCGGCCAGGAGGCTGGTTCTGGGGCGCAGGTGACACTGTGGCCACCCATGTGCCCGCACGGGTCTCCTGGGCAGGCAGACCGCCTCTCTGGTCCCAGGCCAGGGCAGAGCCAATCTCAGGCCGTCTCCCTGCACCCAGGAGGGACAGGAGTCAAAAGAAGTCACCCAGAAGAAAAGGGTGACTGGGCCTTTGTCCAATCTCCCGGCTTCCCCGCGATCCAGACGCCCCACGTGGGGCCGCGGGAAAGTCCTAGGGAGGCGGCTCTGGGCCTGAGCACTTCCCGGGGATCTTGGGCGGGCCGAGTTTCCTTGGTGGTGCCTCACCTCTGACCTCATCACTGATGGCAAGAATAACAGAGGTAGCGGCTCCTGCCAGGGAGCGCTGTGGGCTGCTGAGCTCCGGGCCCAGCTGCCGGGGAGGACCAGGGCCGGCTGCAGCCTGGGGTCTCACCCCACCCTCCCGACGCCCGGCCGGCCGAGGTGGGTGCTCACCGGGGTGGGGGGACAGAGCTTCTCGTAGTAGCTGGCAATCATGGCCAAGGGGTTCCTGAGCTTGGTGAGGCTGCCCCGCAGGCCTTGCTGGAACAGCTTCAGGCGGGTCTGCAGGCACGTCGGCTCCTGTGGAAGGCGTCCGTGCCCCAGTGAGCAGAAGCTGAGGGAGGGCCTGCGTGGCACAGGCCACCCTCCCGTCCCCAGCCCCAGGGGTGGGGTCACCAAGCGGCGCAGGACTCCTGACCAGTCTCAGGCAGGTCTGTCCTCTTTCCTGCCTGGCTCAGACACTACCTAGTGACACAGCCACCTTCCCCTGGCACCTTAAGAGAGCCCAGCCCCCAGGGTAGAAGGTGCTCTCACTCTGCCATTCCAGGAGAAGGGGCGGGCTGGGGCGGGGCACCTGCGACCTGCCACCAGAGCAGAGCAGGTGCTCCTGAAACCTACCGTGTGGCTCCTGTCTCCACAGGGCTTGGGCTCAAGGGACTGAAGCCCACAGTCCTGTCTCACAGCGTGACCCCTGCTTCCCCACCTGACCCCTGGCGACCCCTGGGGATGGAACCCAGGGGCATCGTACCTCCGAGTCACAACCCAGCCCTATTTTTTAGTCTTTTCTTTTTTTAATTTTTGAAACAGGGTCTCACTGAGTTGCGAAGGGCCTGGCTAAGTAGCTGAGGCCGTCCGCGAACCGCGATCCTCCCTTCTCAGCCTCCTGAGTGCTGGGATTATCCACGCCCAGCTGACCGTCTTTGGATGCTAGGTCTGCCCGCCCCCACAGCTTCTCAGCTAAAGGAGCCCCTGTGCCTGCCACAGAAGCGTGGCCTCTTAAGCACCCAGAAGCCGTCCCCTCCTGCTGGGGATACCCCCTGGGGGTCCATCAAGAGTACCAGACAGAAGCATCTTACCTGGAAGTCGAACACTTCTGAGACAACTGGTACTGTTTCATTCTGTAGAGAAGAAAAGTTCGCATATGTCAAGCTGACAGGCAGGCAGATCGGCCGGCGGGGCCGGGGCATCCTGGCCCCTCCCTCACTCACCATCATAGCCTCTGTGTCCTCACTGTTGTGCAGGATGCTCCGGGCTTCTTTGATGACCTCTGTCAAGCAGAGCCAAGTGACAGGGCTGGGCGAGCGGACGGGTGCGGAGATGCTGCAAACCACAGTGGCCAGCAGAAGCAGGCTCGGCAGCCACATCCTCCTGAGGGCTTTAGCCTTTCTCTCTGAGTACTGGGCTCACTGGCAAAAGGGCCCTTATATACACAGTTAGAGGAAATGATTAATGGTGACCACAGAACGCCAGGGGGGGCGGGGGAACTACCTGAACTGTGGAATCTCCTGGCCCTTATCAGCTACCCACGGGAACAGCCAGCCCTCCCCAGGTGGTCAGGCTTGGGGGTTTTCATTAAATGAGCCCTTCCAAGAACCCACAGCCCACCTGCCCACCTCCTGCGCTCCCTCCAGCCCTGCCTGAGCAGCGTGGCTGGCCCCAGGCTGCCCCTCCTTTGGCGGGCCTCGGGACACACACTGAACTTCCTGGCCTGGAGTGGCCGGGGTGGGGCTTGGGAGACACCAGCTTGGACTCCTACTCCCGGGCTCCCCATCCTGCCTGTTGTCTCAGGAGGGCCTCTGGCAAGGTCTGTCCCCCTGGTGGCCCGTTCCAGCCCTGGCCTTCCCCTGCCCCTCCCAGCCTTCTCTGGCCAGCATGAGATGTTAGTGGGAGCTCTCACCAGCCTCTCTCGTGCCCAGTTAGAGACCAGGAAGACGGAGCAGTCGTATCCTACACCCTCAGCACTTTGGTTTGGTTTTGAAACGGGGTCCCTCTCAGTTTAGAGTCTCATTAAGTCGCCGAGGCTAGTCTCAAACCTGCGATCCTCCCTTCGCCTTCCAAAACTCGTGTTCTTTCATGGCAAGATTCTGTTTCCCAGCAACCACCCTGCCCTGTTCAACCTGAACGCTGCAGAAAGGGGCTGGGGATCCCGTAAGTCAGGGCCTGAGCTTGACTCCCGGCTCCAGAGCAGTGAGGCCCCTGGAGGTGGGGCCCCCTCGGCCACCTGTAGCCCCGGCAGCACCAGGTGCCTTGTGGCTGCACCAGCACTGGGCACCGGGCTACGGCTCTTCCAGCAGAGTCTTCCAGGTTAATTTCCTCCACAGCCCAGCCTCCAGCCCATATCCAGTTGCAGAGGCCTCTTCTGTGGAAACAGGAACTGCTTTTGGGAAAACTACAGGCTCTTGAGGGGTTGACAAGTGTTTGCTTTTCACAATGGGCTTTAGAGAAGACAGCACGAGTTTGTGTTTGCACACGGGATCCAGTTCAAGCTGCCCAAGCTGTGGGTCCATTTCTGCACGTATGTCTTCCTGGGTCCTTGGCTGCATCTGTATTCACAGGTGTGCCTTGGAGGGGAAGATGTATTATTTGAAGGTGCATCTGTGTGAGCAGGAACCCCATCATCTGCTTAGTGAGGGGCTGGACCACTGGAGATACCCCTCCGATACAGAAGAAGCTCTCCACGCTGGGCACCATGTTTCTGAGCCCCAGAGGCTGATTCAGCCTCGACCGTTGAGGTCAGACACAAGTGAAGACATTCTCCCTGACTCGAGCCCTCAGACAGCAGGTAGAACTCCGGGCTCGACGCCTCACTGTGGCCCCAGCCAGTTTCGCTGGGTGGTGGCGGACGGGGATCCAGGAGGAATGCAGCATCGCATGGCGAGCCAGCCTTAGTCCTGCAGGGCCCACTGGGGTCCCCTGCTATATTCTGGGGCCCTCCCCATCTTCAGCCTTACCCTGGAGCCTGGTGGAACATTCCCAGGTGGCCAGGCTGGGGCTGGGACGGGGCCATGTGCAGGCCCTGGCCCTTCCCAGCTCGCCCGTGGGTCCCGTGCTCAGCCTCTTCCAGGGCTCTGATGGGGTAGGAGTGGGGAACAATGGTACTAGCCGCAGAAGCACAGGGAGTGGAGGTCTAGAGGCTGGGTGTGGATGGAAGTCACAGACGGCTCAGGGAGTGGCCTGGAGTCAGAGCTGATGAGGCTGTTGGAAGGTCACTTTCCCCCAGAAATGAGCTGTCACGGCTCCATCAGCAAGCCTCTCTGCCCACCCGGTGCTGGGGTGGAGATGACGGGGGCCTCCCCTCCCCGGGACCCTTCGGCTCTCCCTCTGGTGGGGAAACAGAATGCAGGCTGAGTGGGGAGGGAAGTTCAGAATCCCCTTCCCCAGCTTGGCGCTCCAAGGGGATCGGAGAGCTTTGGGGAGACTGCCTCCCAGCATGGTGAAAACAGAGAATCTTTTCTTTTTTTTTTTTTTTTTTTTTGGTATTAGGGATGGAACCCGGACATTCTATCTCCGAGCTATACCCCCAGCCCTGTTTTATTCTTTATTGTAAAACAGGGTCTCGTTAAGTTACAGAGGACCTCACAAGTGCTGAGTCTGGCTGTGAACCTGTCCTCCTGTCTCAGCTCTCAAATTCTGGGATTACACGTGTGCACTACCACGTCCGGCTGAAGGGGCAGGGTCTTGAAAGCACGTGGTGTGTTGTGGGCGAATTCATTCATTCAGTCAGTATTTACTGAGCACCTACCAGGTTCTGGGCAAGAAAGGGAAATAGATGATGGATGATGGTCAGGTCCCGCCTTCATGGACCCCTTGACAGGGGAGTGAAAGTCATCTATTTACCCACACACACACACACACACACACACACACACACGCACACACATGTGCTTTGGAATGTAAGTGAGGAGTTAGAGTCACTGTCCAGGTTGCTAGGCTGGGGACCCAGGCGGCAAAGGGGCAGGTCTGCAGGGTCCAAGGGGTCACGGACTCCTGGAGCTTCAGGGGCTGTGTGCACAGAAGACAGAGCTGGGAGGAGTCCAAGTTCACAGCACAGCGGAGGTCATGAGACTTCATCAGAAAGCAGGGCTGAGGGCCAGGGCAGCTGCACTTAAGGACCAAGGCCGTGCTTGCTGGGCCCAGAGAGTGACCGGCCAGTGGCCGAGGGCGCCAGGGAGGGACAGGAAGGGAGAAAAGCAGAGCCACCCGGCCTGCTCGGGGATGAGGCTTGTGGGCAGCCACAGTGTTTCTCCTGGAAAGATGAGGTCAGCGTTAAGACCGTGACCCAGACAGGCATTCCTAGATCGCATGGAAAGAAGGCAACAGCGAGCATCGGGCCTGGCGCTGACTCGGGCCCAGCGGCACCGCAGCATGGTGGGAGACGCGCAGCGTGCCCCTAGCTGGGCCCCTGCTCAGAGGACCAGGAGAGAACACTCTGGAACGAGCTTCCCGGGAGGGGTGTGGTGTTGGTGGCTGCACTGGGATCCTTATCACAAAAGGAAGTTATCATGATAAAAAGGAAACAGGCCCCAAAGTCCCTCACGTCCCGGGACGCTACACCAGCATCTCATCTGGTCCTTCCTCCCCTGAGGGAGGCCCTGTCCTCCCTGGGGGTCTCAGGTCCAGGACACCTGTAGCTGACCCTGTCACACAATCAAAGACAGCAGGGCCAGGATTCGAGCCTCTGTTCCTGCTACCCAGATCCTCGGGGATTGGAAAGGCAGGAAATGCTGGCCAGCTGGCTGGACCTGCAGGCAACTGGACTGAGCAAGCTTGTCCCCTCCGACATCTCTGAAGGGAGAGTCCTGCGAGGTGCTGGCGTAGAGGCCGGAGCGGCCTGTCCCTGGGCTGTCTGGGGACGGGACACAGAATTTCCACAGCTCTCCAGGCATCTCCATGCCCCAGGCTCGGGCTCTTGTCCCTTCTGAGCCACCACCGAGCCCTGAGCAGCCCAGGAAAGTCCCGCTTCCCTGAGCTCAGCTGCCTGGTTTGTGAATGAGTTCACTCCAGCAGCTGCTGCCAGGAAAACTTAGAGACTCCTCCCTGAGCGAGGCAGGCGCAGCGCTCCCCGCTCCCTGCCTTCGGCAGCCCCAACTGGGCTGGACCAAAGCTTTTCTGGAGAGTTCAGGGATAGCACCCCTTGCCCAGCCACAGCCACAGCCCAGGGGACATCTTCCTGGATGGGCGCTGTGAGGTGGAAAACCCAGCCTTCCCCAGAGTCAGGGCTCTTGGGACCCCGCATCACCCTGAGGGACCCCATGGAGCACAGCACCCCAAGGGACTCATCCTTCCATGAATAGCTGCTCATCACCCCTGGACACACAGAGGGACACCTCTGATTTTTGCTGTCCAGCCCCAGGCTGACCCTCCCGCGTGCCCCATTTCAGTCCCCAAAGGTACGCATCAAAAAGAAACCAGTTCTGGCCCTGCTCATCGAGTGGCCCTAGGCCCTGGCACTGGTGAGTATGGCCGGTCCAAGAGGGCCTGAGGGTGGCTGGTCCCCGCCATGGTGGGCCTGTTCATCCATTCAGCCAGGCTTCCAGGAAGGACTGTGGGGTGGCTGACCTCACGGTCCCTTTTTGCACTCCGAGAGAATTTGTGTCTGTGGCCCCTCGGGGCGGGGGACAGGGTTAGGGTTAGAATCAAGGACTAGAGTCAGTCAAGTATAGGGTAGGCCTCGGGGCTCATGGGGGTGTGGATGTGGGCAGGAGGTGAGCACGGAGGCTCTGGTGCTCAGATCTGTCTCGGGGAGCTGGGTGGGTAGGGAGACATCCAAGGTAACAGAGAGGTTTGGGGGTCAGCCAGAAGAGACTCGACTGGTAAACCTGAAAGGCCAGCCGGGCGCGGTGGGCACGCTTGTCATCCCAGCATTCGAGAGGCTGAGACCGGAGGATCGCGGTTCACCGCCAGCCTCAGCTACTTAAGCACTCCATAACTTAGACCCTGTTTCAAAATAAAGAATAAAAAATAGGGCAGGGGGGTGTAGCTTGGAGATTGAATGCCCTGGGTTCCATCCACAGACCCGCAAAAAAAAAAAAAAAAAAATTAAAAATAAAAAAGAAAGGCCAGGGAGCTTCCTGCCTGACGGTTGTGACCGTATGGGTCCATAGGTCTTGTTCCAAGACACTGGGGGGTCACTGGTGAAGAGGGCATCCCGGCTGAGGACCTGTGTGGGTGGAGGTCCACGGGATGCAGGATGTGTGCGCACACGTGTGTGCATGTGTGACTGTAGATTAAGCCCTGGGGCATTCTACCTCCAGCTGCAGCCCTTTTTATTTATTTTGAGATAGGATCTTGCTATGCTGCCGAGAGTCTCCCTACATTACATTGCCGAGCCTGTCCTCAACTCTGCGATCCTCCTGTCTCAGCCTCCCAAGTACTGGTATCACAAGGTGTGTGCCACTGCGCCCAGCTGGGATGCAGGCTTCTGAGGATGGGCCAAGGATGGCTGGACTTCCTTATTCACTCCATTTCTTGTTCTTGGGCCCCTCACTGCTTCCCCAGATCTGGCAGCTATGCCAGGCACACTCAGGGAAACAAATCTTGTGTGTGCGAGCTCCGCGGGAGCACCAGGTCTGCTCACCATGACACCCTCCCCCACTGTGCCCTGCTCACCCCGTTACTCCTCCCAAGGCCTGGAATGTACCTCCCACGCCTGAATCTTGACCCGAGCCTTAGTCCCAGCCGGGAGGGTCACTGGCACCAGGGCTGGGACATGCCTTTGTCTGCCTCTTCAGGCTGCACAGAAAAATTAAAAGGAGGAAAAATGAGACCAGAGGCCTTGCAGTTTCTAGGAGTCAGAGGGAGTCTCCTGCCCTCTGTGCTTGGGGCTGGAGCCCAGGTCAAGGTACCAGCAGGAGCCCCAGAACCTTGGTGCGGCTCCCAGACCTTCCTTCTCTGGAGCTAGTAGGCCAGAATCAAGGTGGCAGACAGAGATTGCTGTTGGCAGCAGGAGGAGGGGTTCTGGATGAGCATTTTCTGGGCCATTCTCCATATCCCCAGGCCCCCCTCAGACGTCTCCAGAGGCCCTGTCGGGGCAACATATATCTCTTGCTGCTGGGTTTTTTAAGTCCCAGAGAACTCTGTTCCCCATTTTGCAACACTGACTCTGGGAAGATTCCCCCTGCCCCTTCCAGCACCTCCCAAGAGATCCCACAGCCCCTCACAAGGGTGAGGACCCATCCCGCAAGCTAAGGGGCCAGCAGGAATATTGTGGCTGTGCACTGGAAGGGTCCCTCGGAGCACCTCTGGACGACAGGGAGCTCCTGAGGACGTCTCCCCCAGCCCCAGGACCAGCAGCTCATAACTGTTTCCCTCCACACACACGCTCACTGCCACGCCCTCAGGAGATCAGATCACCACCATGTGCCCTGGAGGCCAGGCGTGGAGCTGCATGCCTTAACTTCTGCCCCACTGGATTTCCATCCTGCTCTGGTCCCATCCCTTCTCTCCAGGGCCCTAGCCCTCCCTTTTGAAGTGTGATGTCTACTCTGTACCATTGTATGTCAGATGCCTGTAACTCACTTTTTCTTTTTACAGAGGCTCCCAGCCAAGGGTTTGCCTTGAGTCTCAGCCGTCTCGGGACTTTTGAGCAACGCTGGAACTGTTGAGACTGTGAAAACTCCTGGAGGTGGACTGAATGCGTCTTCCATTGTAAAACGGGCGTGAGCTTTCTGCAGCCAGAGGTGAATGGTGTGGTCTGGATACAGAATGTCCCCTAGAAGAGCTTATACGTATCGGCAATATGAAAATGTTCGAGATGAAAGAATTGCATCATGAAGGTTCTAATCTCATCAGTGGATAAATTCATTGGTAGAATTTTTTAGTGTGTGTGATATTGAGAATGGAACCCAGGGAGTCTTCTATCTCCAGGCTACACTCCCCAGCCTATTTTAATTTAATTAAAAAAAAATTTTTTTTGCAGGTCTGGTGTGGAACCCAGGGGCATTCGACCTCCGAGCTACACCCCCTGCCCCTATTTTTTTTATTCTTTATTTTGAAACCAGGTCTCACTGGGTTGCAGAGGACCTCACTAAATAGCTGAGGCTGTCTGCAAACCCTGATCCTCTGATCTCAGCCTCCCGAATGCTGGGATCACAGGCGTGCGCCACCACGCCCGGCTTATTTTTTATTTGGAAACAAGGTCTTGCTAAGTTGCCGAGAGCCTCACTGAGCTGCTGGGGCTAGCTTCAAATCTGCGATCCTCCCGTCTCAGCCTCCACTGATAGATTGAATTGGAATGACTCTATTGGGTGATGGAGTGCAGCTGGAGGAGGGAGGTCGCGGGGCGTTGCCTGGGGTTATACGCGTCCCTCGCCCTCCCATCGCCCTCTCTCTTTCTGGCCCCATGACGTGAGAGTTGTCATTTCTGCCCCTGCGCTGGCCCTCTGGACTGAGACCTCTGAAATGGTGAGTTCCACTTCGCTTAGATCACAGCACCGAGCGCTGGCCCACACTGGCAGCCTCCCGGGGCGCTGAGCGCGCGAGCCTGGGGGCAGACAGACCCGCTGCAGGCTGAGCCCTTCGCTTCTCCCTTTGCACCTCTGAGCCCAGCCGGCCCATCTCCACGAGCGATGGAGACTCTGCGAGAGGGTGGACAGCAGGACAGCAGGACAGCAGGACAGCAGGCAGACCTGCGTGTGAAGGTGTTTCTTAAATACGGCGAGAGCTGGGCTCCACGGAGGAGTGCTTTCTGTTTGGGCTGCCTGGAGGCCCTCCCTCCAGCCTCAGTGTCCCTGTCTGACAAGATGAAGCGGGCATCGGGGTCTCCAGTGCAGTCTCCTGAGCCTTCAGGACCTGGGGTAGGGTGGATTTAGTCTTCCCCGTGGGGCTTGGCCCTGTGCAGACCCCTTCCCATGCCCCAGCACCTCCCCATGCAGCGCCAGTGGGCAAGTACCGCCTGGCAGCCTGGCTGCTGAGTGGACCTGGGGCTGTCCTCCCCAGTCCTGTCCCCTCTGCTGGTTGACAGGCAGTGATCCCCGGCTGCCAGGGGCCCGGGGCCACGCCTTGGAGAAATAAACAGCCCCTGAGTCCAGGCCTCAGCCCAAGGATGACAGGGCAGTCGCTTTCTACAGAGACCTCTGCCAGGTGGGCCCAGCCCAGGTGTCTCATCCTCCTCCCCAGTTCAAGGCGTACGGTCCATTGCTTTGATTACCCATGCCCTAACCCTAACGAGGGAGGAGAGAGTGTCTGTCAGCATGGCGCAGGCTGAGCCTGGGGTCCTGGGGGCTGCACAGGAGCTGGAGGAGGCCGTGACTGCTGGAGAATGCGGGGACCACCATGAGCTCGTGGGCCTGTCCCTTTCTCAGAACTGTGTGAGGAATGGGATGAATGGGCGGTACAGGGGCTCGAATGGGGCGGCACAGGGGCTCGGAGGCCACCACTCTGCGGCTAAGCGCTGCATAGGGTACAGGGAAGGAGGACAGAGAGAAGGGCGTGGAGTGGCTTCGGTGTTAACCTGGGGCGGTTGGGTAAATGGAGGATGGAGCTGAGGCACCGGGCGATGGTCACCTGCGTTCTGGGGCTGGAGCCAGGAGGCCGTGGAGCCAGCAGGTGCCTCTGGAGAGACGAGTCAGGCGGGGGACACCCCAGCAGAGAGGAATGGCGTGGGGCAGAGAGAGCGGTGCTGTGCCCCCCTGGGCACCGGTGATGAAGTGGTCTCTCTACCTTTGTGTTGGGGCAATCTTGGTCTCTGTAGGGACTTTTTTTTTTTTTTTTTTTTTTTTTTTGCAGTACTGGGGATGGAACCCAGGGGAATTCTTCCTCCCAGCTACACCCCCAGCCCTATTTTTTATTCTTTATTTTGAAACAGTGTCTTACTGAGTTGCAAATTGCAAAGGGCCTCACTAAATAACTGAGGCTGTCCGTGAACCGCGGTCCTCCTGTCTCAGCCTCCTGAATGCTGGGATTACCACCACGCCCGGCTCCGTAGGGACTCTGACGCCCTTCTCTATCCATCAGGGTGGCAGTAACTTCGCCCAATGTCTCCAGGATCCTGACTCACTCCATTCTCTGCCACCTCTTCCTCACCCTCCCCACCGTGTGTCCCCTCGTCCTCCTGGGCCTGGAGCACCCAGCTGCTTGGCCAGCCCCGCTGTCCCCAGGGCCTCTCTCCCTCCGCCTGGCTCCTTCCTGCAGATGTCCATGGCCCCTGCCCACTCCCACCACTCCTAGCCTTGCCATCTCCACTGTGGTTGGGCTGGCGGGGCTGACCTGAGATGGGGAAGGAGAAGGGGGAAGGGGCCAGCTGAGGCCCAAAGGGGCCAAGGCAGGGATCCAGGCCCCAGCCTCCCCACAATCACCGGGCACCCAACCACAGTGGTCACTCAACTACTTGGACTATGCTGTACCTCAATTTACCCTGCCTGTGCCCGTGCTCCCCCGGTGCCTTCTGCACCACCCCTGCCTGCACCCCTCACACCTTCCTCCAGATGGCCCCGGGGCCGGCCTCATGCCCCCTGTGGGCGGCTCCTCCAGTGAGGTCACACCAGCCCACCCATCGCTTTGGGGTACAGTGACCCACAGGGCACCGCGCCAGGCCAGAAGGAGGGCCCAGAGACCAGGCCAGTGTCCCTCCGCCCCTGACCTCAACCGGGAAACTGGGGAGGGTCCTGGGCATCAGCGCCACTAGCTCAAGTGGGCTTCACAGCGGGTAGGAGTGAGGCAGCGGGGTCCCACGCTGGGCGTGGCTGGAGTTCACCTCCCTCTGCACTTGCCTTTCTGGTCATTTTCTCCTGGCTCTAGTCTGCGTTTTCAAAATTTTTAGCATAGCCTGGCGTGGCAGCACATGCTTGTAATCCCAGCATATGAGAGGCTGAGACAGGAGGATCCTGGTTCATGAACAGTCTCAGCTACTTAGTGAGGCCCTCTGCAAGTCAGTGAGACTCTGTTCCAACATAAGAAAATAATAAAAAAATAAAAATAGGGCAATAGAATGCCCCTGGGTTCCATCCCCAGTACCGAAAAAAAAATTGCAAAGAGCAAATACACTTTCCTAGAGAGAGAGAGAGAATGAGCATGTGTGTATGTGTGAGTGTGTGTGTGAGGGTGTGTGTGTTTCTGGGGATTGAGTCCAAGGGCATTGTACGTGCAAGCTACACCCCAGCCCTCTCTAATTTCTTACTGTGAGTCTCCCTAAGTTGCTGACGCTGGCTTCAAGCCTGCGATCCTCCTGTCTCCCTAGTACTGGGATCAGAGGCGCGCACCACCTCGCCCAGCTAAAAGCTCTTTTTGTTCCCCAATCACTGATACATTCTGCTTTCCCCCAGAGGCACCTGTGGTGGGGAGGCTGTTCTCGGGTCTTTCAAATGCCAGCCCAAGGATTTAGGGTGGGGCGCTGCTGCCCCCTGGTGCAGATCAGACTTACAGACCCGGCATGAATCAGAAAAGGCAGGACTGAGGTGGCCTAGTGAGCAGGGCCAGTGGCCATCTCTGACCCCAGCCTGGCTCCAGGCTGTGGCTGGGCTGCCCCAGTAGAGACAAAGATAAGCCCCGGACTATCTGAAAAGGTGCAGTCCCATCTCGGGTGGGCCTTTCGAGTCTCACTGCAGCCTGGGTCTTGTCTACCTGACCTTTCTTCCCACGCCCGCTCAGCCTCCTGCCCCGGGTCTGTGTGGGGCCCTCCGCCAAGCCCTGCCTTCCACAGCCATCTCTTACTCACCCGCAGCCCCTGCAGTCTCTGCTCCCTCTGCCCAAGCTCTTTTCCCTCGACGGCCACATTGCTGCCACTCCTCACCATTCAGATCTCAACCTAGATGCCAGCTCCGCGGGGAGGCCTTCCCAGACCACCCCAACTAAAGCAGCCTTCCAGCCCCCCGTCAGTCAAGCTCACTGCCCTCCCCAGCCTCCACCGGTGCTCGGCCCGCACGTGCTGAGCGTGAACAAGGCGCAGTGCCGTGGACAGAGTGTGGCTCAGGGCCAAGGCCAGGAGCTTCGAGAGGGCACCCTGAGCCCGTGTTGGCACACACCGTAATCCCAGCACTCCGGAGGCTGAGACGGGGATAGCAGTTTGAGACCACCACGTGGTAACTTAGTGAGACCTTGTTTCAAAATTAAAAATGTAAGCAGGGTGTGATGACACATGCTTGTAATCCCAGTACTTGGGAGGCTGAGACAGGAGGATCATGGCTTCTCAGCCAGCCTCAGCTACTTAGTCAGGCCCTCCAAAATTTAGACCCTGTCTCAAAACAAAGAATAAAAATAGGGCTGGGAGTGTAGCTTAGAGATAGAATGCCCCTGGGCTCAATTCCCAGACATACACACACACACACACACACACACACACACACACACACACACCAGGGCAGGCCAGGCCACAGGAGTGCAGACTGGGAGTGAAGAGGTGACGACATGGGCACATGGGGATGGGCACAGGTGCTGCCCCTGGCCAGAGTGAACACAGGACCAGCTACAAGGCGCAGGAAGGAAGTCCAGTAGCTAAGGTGAGGACGGGTGCTGGCTAGCTCTGGCGAGCACGCTCCGCCCAGTGGCACGCCTCCCCCTAGTGGTCATGCCTGGCACTGCAGCAGCCCCAGCTCTGCCCTTGGTCCTGTCCAAGGATGTAAATTCCTCTGCGCCCAAAGGTCTTCAGTGAGCAGGCTGGGCAGATGGGGACAGGGAGAGAAAAGAATTATTTGGGAACATAAATGCTTTTTAGGAGGAAGGATGTAAAGAACCACATTGCTGAACCAGTAGCAGGTAAATCACCTATTCAAGCTGAGGTGTGTGTGTGTGTGTGTGTGTGTGTGTGTGTGTGTGTGTGATTGAGGATTGAACTCAGAGGCATTCTACCGTCAAGCTACACCCCCCAGCCCCTTTAAATTTTGTGTTTTGTTTTGTTTTGGAAACAGGGTCTCACCCAGTTGCCGAGCTTGCTGATGCTGTCGCCGCCGGCGCTGTGACCCGCCTGTGTAAGCACCTGGACGAGGGGCATGCAGCGTTCTAACTGGCTAGTGTGCTGTTCTTGTAAACACGGGGAGGAACGGGTCAAGGTGGGGAGGGGAAAGGCCCCCGCACGTGGCTCCAGTACTCAGAGCCTTCATATGGCCTGCGGGGAATCAGGAAGAGTGACACTGCTTCCCAGCAGGGGGGTAGAGGAAGGCACGCCGTGCCCCTGTGGGAGAGAGAAGCAACAGGTGGAGGTAGCCCTTGGTACCATTCTAAAGATACGAGCACACGGACAAGGACTGGCAAATTAAATGCAAATCTAACACGGCCAGGTTTGCAGTTTTCAAAACCTCAACCTGAGAGCTGGGCACGGTGCCATTGTAACCCCAATACTTGGGAGACTGAGACAGGAGGATCACAGGTTCGCAGCCAGCCTCAGCTACTTAGTGAGGCCCTCTGCAACTTAGGGAGACCTTGTTTCAAAATTAAGAATAAAATATAGGGCTGCGGGTATAGCTCGAAGCTAGAAGGTCCCTGAGTTCAATCCCCAGTACCACAGAAATAAATAAATAAATAAATAAATAAATAAATAAATAATAAATAAAAATGAGAGCCTGACACGATGGTGCACCCTTGTAATCCTTGCATTTGGGAGGCTGAGACAAGAAGATTGTGGTTAGAGGACAGCCTCAGCTACTTAGGCCCCTTGCAACTCAGTGAGACCCTGTTTCAAAAATAAAGAATAAAAACTAGGGCTCAAGGTGTAGCTCCGAGGTAGAAGACCTTGGGTTCCAAGAAATAGGACTGGGGTGGGGCTCGGATGTAGAATGCCTCTGGGTTTAATTCCAGTGTCATAAATAAATAAATAAACCAACCACCACACAAAAAAGGCTGGATACTCCCAACTTGCAGCGTCTTGAAGGTGGAGCATCCCCATTGGGCCTGGGTGGCCTGTATCCCCACAGCCTGCTACATGGTGGGGAGGTCCAGGACCATTCAAGGCTGGACTCATCCTGGAAGTTTGAGATGCTGCTGCAGTTTCTGGCAGGACCACCAGGGGGAGGCATTCAACGGGACTCGAGGGCTCCAGGGCCCAGGCCACACCAAGTGACAACGTGTCCTCCTGCACTGTGTACTAGCTGTGTGGATTTGGGCAAGTTGCCTAGCCACCCTGAACCTCAGGATTCCCGTGACACCGGTAATATGTTCCCAGGTGGACTGAGGAATTAATTGGAACAGGTGAATGCTCAGTGCGGGGCCTGAGCCCTGGGGGGCCAGTCGGGAGCGCTGGACCACCCACTACTGCTAGGGTCTTGACCTCCCTAGGCCTGGAGGGCAGGGTGTGTCCAGCTCACCTGGACAATGTCCACACTGCAGCCGAGAGCGCAGAAAGGTCCCAGTCCACCTGTCTTGGGAACGCGGAGGCCTAAGCCGAAATTGGACGCCAGCACCAAAGCAATTGTTCAGAGTCTGGTTTATTTCACCCCTGCCTAGAAACCTGTTTACAACCTACGGTACAACATGCTCCCCCATCTCGGTCCCTTTGGAGTTTAATTTTTTTTTTTTCAGAAGGAGAAAGACATGGCTCCTCTGTTAAATAAATAAACTTCACATTGCAGAAGATAATAAATAAATAAATACATACATGCATAGCCTCAGTGGGATTTAAAAAACGAGGACTTAATTGCACGGCCTGAAGGGAGCCGCGTGCTCCTTGGGTAGTGACTCATCTGCTGCCGCAGGAGGAAACCAAGTCCTTTCGGCCCTGGACTGCGGGCGAGATCTCCAGAATTCTCAGCAGCGCTGCTGTTCTAGCGTCCCCGGTGCTCGGCACGGAGCCGGCCGTTGGTCCAGCTGTGCAGACAGGATGCGCAGATAGTACTGTAGCTTCCTCCGGAAGTCATCCCAGCTTCTGTCTTTGATGACGATGGGGTTTCCCTGCAAAGAAGCCAAGAAGATGGAATTAGAGGGATTGTGTGGTGGGGGGCCAGGCTGAAGGTCAGGTCATGCCGGCGGCAGCATCTGCAGGGACATGGGGAAGGATGACTTACCACGGATGTGGCCTTCTTGGGCAGGCATGACTTAAGGAACTGTAAAAAGAGACCGAGGCAGACCATCAGAGATTGTCCCCTGAAGTGGCGTAGGCCCTGCCACTCTCCTTCCAGAGGCTGGGCGGGCCCAAGCAGGATCCCCAAGCCCTCAACGGCTTCACATACCTTGAGATTTTTCTTGATTTTCTCACCCCCTGTGATATTCTTGGTAGCATTCATGAATACACTCAGGCTTACCCTCCAGGAGGTGTTCTAAGGGGACAAAGAATGTGTACAAGTTCTGGGGAGTTGGGTGTCATTTCCCTATTTTTTATTCTTTATTTTGAAACCGGGTCTCACTGAGTTGCAGAGGGCCTCACTAAGTAGCTGAGGCTGTCTGTGAACCGCGATCCTCCTGTCTCAGCCTCCCAAATGCTGGAATTACAAGCGTGTGCCACCACACCCGGCTTTTCCACAGCCTTCTGAGCCTGCTGCCAGGCATCCTTGAATAACCTGCCAGAGTCCTCCTTGCTCCCGGGGTGTCCCCGAGCTGCCCCCTAGGGCAGAAGGCAGAATTGAGATCACATCCCAGTCAGGGCCTGCCTCCCCCAAGCACTGAGCCCCCTAAGAAGCTCTCTGAAAGGCAGATGGCTGGCCAAGGGAAGTATTTAGGCCTCAAGGCAGAGGGTTAATGCTGCGACCACGATAAGGCTCTAGAAGTCAGAGGATCAGAGGATCCCAGCATGAAGACGGGCTCCGCGTGTGAGCTACGGGCGCCCAGAGAGTTGAAGTGCGAGTGACCACCATGCCTGGGAAAGACCGCCACATCGTGCCTGAGCCACGGCATGCCAGGCAGCCTCACTGTGGCCGGCTGGGACGTGAGAACTAGCTGAGTAAGGATGCCCACGGCTGGCAAGGCTGGGGAACATTAGCTCAGCTTTGGAAGGGAAAGGAAGGACGCAGGTTCACCGGGGAAAGTGTAGTCTGCCGGCCCGGGGCTGCCCACTGAAAACAGCTCTGGCCCCTAGTCCTGCCTTCATTTTCGAGTCTAAAGCCTAGATAGCAAGGCCAGGCGTGGTGGCGCACGTTTATAATCCCCATGCTTGGGAGGCTGAGACAGGAGGATCGCACAGGCTCAAAGCCAGCCTCAGCTACTGAGTTGAGGCTCTCAGCAACTTAGTGAGACCCTGTTTCCAAATAAAGTATAAAATAGGTCTGAGAGGATAGCCCGGAGGTAGCAAAGCCCCTGGGTTCCACCCTCAGTACCACAAAATAAACAACTAAATAAATAAAATAAAAACTAGATTGTATCATTATTACTATGGCCAAAGGAAGTGTCCTCCTCTGAGCTACACCCCCAGCCCTATTTTTTATTCTTTATTTGGAAACAGGGTCTCACCAAGTTGCAAAGGCCCTCAGTAAGTAGCTGAGGCAGTCCTCCTGTCTCAGCCTCCCAAAAGCACTAAGTTGCGAAGGGCCTCACTAAGCTGAGGTTGGCTTCAAACCCGGATCCTCCTGTCCCAGCCTCTCAAGTACTGGGATTACAAGTGTGCGCCACCACACCTGGCTTTCATTTGATTCTCCTAACAACCCCACTGAGACAGGCAGGATATTGCAGATAAAAACTGAGGCAGAGGGGTGGAGCCTGTGGCTCAGGTCCCCCAGGCGGGAGGTGGTCTGGACTGTGCCCCGGGCAGGGCTGAGCTCTTACCTGCAGGCGTATTATATCTAACAGGTTGGTGGAGTTCTGTGGGGAAAGAAGGAGCGCGTCAGGAGGCCCGTTGGCCTGAGCCTCGCCAGCCCGCCTGCCCCAGCCAGCCTCATCCCCGCTCTCACTAATGGCAGAGGAGCAGGCCTCTCCAGGTCGCGCCTCATCTCCCGGATGGCCTCTTGGCAGGCCGTTTGGTTCGAGGACTGCCCGGGCTCAGCTCGGGCCCCGGCGTGGAGCAGCAGCAGCAACAGGGCGGGCAGGCGGATCGTGCTCAGGGGGGCAGGCTGCATTCTGTCTTGCCGGGTCCTTCGAGGGGTTCTAAAGACTCCGCCGCAGCCTCCTGCCTTATATGTCCGCGGCAGCGTGCCCACAGCCCAGGGCGAGGCGGGTGCGGGGGGGGGGGGGGCGGGCATTGGAAGGATCTTTATCTGACACGGAACCTCCATTGAAAACCACAAACTTATTCATCACTTTCTAGTACTCAAGATCAGCAAACCGGGAGAAAAAAGATCACTTAGAGCGTACCTCCTCCTTTGGTTGATGGGCAGAATAGGAACAGGTGCAGCGCCCTCTGGCAGGTGGGGGTAGCCTGCCTCTGCCCAGCGGGACCTCATCTTGCCACCCCCTGGACAGGCCTGCCCGTCCCGCTTGGCGCTGCCTGGGCCCCGGGGTGGCCAGGCAGAGGACTGATGGAACAGACTAGAGTTTGCTTGGTAGCCTGCTGCCCAGCCATCCTCGAGCCACACCCCCGAGGGTCCCGTCCCCTGACAGCCTCCTGGTGATGGGTTATACCGGCGCTCAGGGCCCAGTGGCTGGGCAGCTTCTCTGTGATGCTTGCTTTTCCTGGTGGGTGGCAGACGGCGCCCCGGCACCAGAGCCCACCCTCTTACTGGTGTGATCACTGCACGGCCTGGCTGTGCCTGCATTATAGGGCGTAGCCTCCCTTGGGGGCCTGCAGCCCTGGGTCGTCCCCATCGTGGCACAGAGAACCCACCTTGGGGACCCAAGGACAGTGGTAGCCCTTGAGGATGCCCCACTGGCCCCTGGAGGAGGGGGCTGGCCTGGGAGGTTTAGGTGTTGAAATTGGCAAGATCTGAGGCCTGAGGGTGAAAGAGAAGAGGACCGGGAGGGCCACTCTGGTGTCGGGCTGGGCCCCAGGGTGCGGGGACAGGGACAGAAGGGAGCCAGTGGTGTTGCCAGGGCCCAGATCCCAGTTCGTGCTGGAAGGTGAGGAGCAGGTGCAGGCCCATGGCAGGGGTGGGGGACAGAGCATGGGGAAGTCCACAGAGGCCTGAGAAGACACAGTCAGAGGGGAAGGGGGAAACCGGGAGTGTGAGGGCCCAGGGGACAGTCCCTGAAAGAAGTAACAGTCCCCCTGTCCATGGGGCACCACCAGGAGGCCCTGGCACAGGCCTGGAGCACAGGGTTTTGGTAAAGTCCTGAGTGTGATGGGGCGGGAAAGAGTTTTTGTTTGTTTGGCTTGTTTGGTACGGGGGGTTGATCCCAGGGGCATCCTACCTCTGAGCTTGTACACCCCCAGCCCTTTTCATTCTTTTGGTTTGGAAACGGTCTTTCTAGGTTGCTGAGAGCCTCACTACTACGTTACTGAGGCTAGTCTTAAACCTGCCATCCTCCTATCTCAGCCTCCCAAATACTGGGATGACAGGCGTGCGCCACGCCGCCCACCCAGGGAAGGGATTATTGAGGTGATAGGCTGGGGGGGGGCACAGAAGCAGGATGGGGAAGCCAGGGTTGGGGTTGGAGTGTGGGTTAGTGGATTATCGTGGGGACATGGCAGGGGCTGTGGGAGCTCTGGACTGCAGGGAAGGAGGATAAAGAGGTCCAAGGCATTGAGCCCTGGAGCTGGCTCAGCCAGGAGCCAGGCCCTGCACCAAGGGCATCCTGGGATCTGGACCGAGAGCATCCTTCAAAACCCGAGGAGGCCAAGGGTGTGTGCAGATATGTCCTTGTCAACATGATTTACACAATGATGTGAGACTATAATGCACAATAAAAGCACACACACGCACACACATGCACACGCACACACACGCACGCACACGCGCACACACGCGCACGCACGCACGCACACGCACGCACACACACGCACACACACACACACACACACACACACACACACACACACCAGGAGCCCCGCCATGGTGTCTCATGCTTATATTCCCAGTACTTGGGAGGCTGAGACAGCCAGCCTCAGCTACTTAGTGAGGCCCTCTGCAACTCAGTGAGACCCTGTTTTAAAATAAAGAATAAAAAATCAGAGCCGGGCCTGGTGGCACATGCTTGTAATCCCAGCATTCAGGAGGCTGAGACGCTCCCGTCTCAGTTGCAGTTCAAGGACAGAATCAGCTACTTAGTGAGGCCCTTTGCAACTCAGCGAGACCCTGTTAAAATGCCCCTGGGTTCCATCCCCAGCACAAAAAATAAATAAACTGAGATTCAGAGGCACTGCCTAGCTGCCAGCACAGAGGACAGCTGGGTACCTGCCGCTTCTGCGACCCCCTCTCAGGAGGAGGCCGCGCCTGGCCCTCCTGAAGCCTCCATCAAGGAGCCACTGTGGGTGAAATCACAGGATCTCACTTTCCTGCCCCAAGAGCCATCCCACCAGGGTGTTTGCATAGCCCCGCCCAGGGAAAACCACCTCCAAGGAACAGATCCCTATCAGAAGGTGCCGGAAGGGAACTGCCCAGCAGGAAAAAGGGTCTCAGGGCCTTGCGCCTGGATCCGTCCCCAGAGTGAGCACAGAGTCACAGGTTCCGGCCCTCCAGCCCTGTCCCACCAGAGATCACACCTGCGGTTTCCCGTCAGCCGCCCCCACAGACTTGGTGGGATTTTGTGGGGGCCTCCCTGGGTCCCCAGGCTCCTGCAGGTGGGACAGCAAGGACCCCCATGGGGACAGAGGGCAGAGGCACCCCGGCCTCAGCTTCCCCCTTGCTGGCTGGTATTCACGGCACAGTGAGCGCCCCTTGACCACTGCTCCTGAGAATCTATGAAGAGCTTGATGTGAGCCCTTTGGAGGCTGGCACAGGAGGGTCACAGCTTTGCAGCCAGGCTCAGCAACTTAGCGAGGCCCTTGGCAACTGAATAAAAATAAGTTGGGTGTGGTGGCACACACCTGTAATCCCAGTGCTTGGGAGGTGGACACAGGAGAACTACAGGCTGGAGTCCAGCCTCAGCAATTTAGCAAGACTTTGTTTCAAAATAAAAAGTAAAAGCTGGGTGTGGTGGCACACACTTGTAATCCCAGTGCTTGGGAGGCTGAGACAGGAGGATCGCAGGTTCACAGCCAGCCTCAGCTACTACTCAGTGAGGCCCTCCACAACTTAGGCCCTGTTTAAAAAATAAAGAATAGCTGGGCGTGGTGGTGCACGCTTGTAATCCAGGCTGTTGGGCGGAGACAGGAGGATTGCACTGGTTTGAAGCCAGCCATGATGGCTTAAGAGACCCTGTTTCCAAAAAAAAAAAAAGTATAAAATAGGTCTGGGAGTGTAGCCCGGAGGTAGAAGGGCTTCCAGGAACCCCAGTACCACCAAAAAAAAAAAAAAAAAAAAAAGAATAAAAAATAGAACTGGGGATGTAGCTCAGAGGTAGAATGCCCCTAGGTCCAATCCTCAGTACCACAAAATAATTTTTAAAAATGAAAAATAAAAGCTGGGCATGGTGGCACACGCTTGTAATCCCCACGCTTGGGAGGCAGAGACAGGAGGATCACGCAGGTTCGAAGCCAGCCGCGCACGCTGGCTTAGGAGACCCTGTTTCCAAATAGAAATGTAAAAATAGGTCTGGGAGTGTAGCCCAGAGGTAGAAGGGCTTCCAGGAACCCCAATGTCACCAAAAAAGAAAAAGAAAAAGGTCTGGGGGTGTAGCTTGGGGTAGAATGCCCTGTGTTTAATCCTCAGTACCAAAAAACAAAAATAAAGTAAGGCTGGGTGTGTGGCACAAGCAGAAAGCACTAAATTCAATCTCTAGTATCATTTTTTTTTTTAAAGTGGCCGGGCGTGGTGGTACATGCTTGCAGTCCTAGTCCTTGGGAGGCTGAGACAGGAGGATCGCAGTGCAGTAGCCTCAGCAAGTAGCGAGGCTCTCATCAAGCTAGTGAGGCCCTGTTTCAAAATGAAAATAAAATAGGGCTAGGGGTGTAGCTTGGAGGTAGAAGGCCCTGAATTCAATCCTCAGTACCAAAAAAGGAAGGAAGGATCTTAGAGCCAGGACTATGAAGGGCGAGACTGCTGAGGAGCCACTGAAGGAGCAGATCCCAGGACTCTGCACTCCTCAGCAGAGATGATCAGAAGGGAAGAGGGGTGGGCGCGGTGGGTGCTTGTCTTCCCCGGCTCGGGAGGCTGAGACGGGAGGATCGCGCAGGATCGAAGCCAGCCTCAGCTCCTGAGTGAGGCTCTCAGCAACTAGACCCTGTTTCCAAATAAATATAAAATAGGTCTGGGAGTGTAGCCTGGAGGTAGATCTGGCTCCAGGCTGATTGCCTGACCTCTCCTTCCTCAAAGGCTAAGTGCCCTCACAGGAAAAGAGAGAAGGGAGGGAGGGAGGGAAGAAGGAAGGAAGGATGGAGATAAGGGATGGAGAGATGGATGCTGGATGCTGGGTGAAGGAGGGAGGACCACGATTTGAAGTGTACCTGAAGCTGGTGAAAACCCCTAAACTCTAGCCCTCTTACATGAATAAAGGGCCCCTCCTCTGTCGGGGAGCCAGCCCGACACGGTCGCCTTCTCCACCACCACCTGGGATACGGAGCAGCCTAACCCAGCCTGGGAAGACCAGAAAGAGGACAACTCAGACGAGAAGGCCACAGAGGAAGTGCCCCAGGCAGAGGCAGCTCTGGGGCCTCAGGGACTCTGTTGACCCCAAACCTGCTCTCGGCTGCTCCAACATCTGGATTCCCAGGAGGAGGCCGTGCCATTCCTATCCTTACTAATACCTGCACGGGCCTCCAGTGCCAGCCACTCCCTTGTTGACCACCTGCAAAGACTTGGCAGATTCACGGAGCCCCCGGCCCCACGCTCCCCATTGCAAGAACCTGCCCCCGTGAGGTAACAGTATGGAGGCTCAGATGCCAGTCGCCCACATCCCAGGCTCTCTTGGGAGAAGCTTCTAAGTAGCCAGCTGCCTGGGGCGGGCTCGGTAGCTGTGGCTCGGTAGCTGTGGGGGTGGCGTTGCAGGTAAATTCTCCTCTGCTTCTCAGGCCTCCCCAGTGGACAGCAGAGGGTCCAGGCTGTCGAGGGGCCAGAGCCACAACCCCCTCCCCGGAGGCCAGCTCTTACTTTCCTTGGTGAGGTGAAACCCCTGTGAGTATCTTTCCACGCCTTACCGATTGCGAGTTCCAGAAAATGATGAATCAGCTGACGTGTTTGTCATGAGGTTCCCTATCAGAAAAGGGTATCTGTCCATCCGGGGCTTCTCCCCAGGCTCCAGCATCTTACCAGCCCCCGCACTGGCCTGTGAGAGAGGATGACAGGCAGACCCCTCCAATCCCCGCAGGTCAGGGAAGACTGCCACCTCCCAGCAGCACCGAGATGTGGAGGCCCTCCTGCCTCCCTCCTGCCTCCCTCCTCCTCAGCCTCCAGGTCCCCTCCCTGCTTCAGGCCACCGCTTCTTGTGCTCATGCAGCCAGACAGAGGGACGGTGCCTCTGCGGGAGGCTGGGCCGGACACCCCAGCCTAACCCCAGGCTCGTCCCCTGCAGGAAAATGGGTCTAAGAGCCATGGAGGATGCGGATGGGATAGCTCAGCCCTGAGGGCATGGCTGCTGTGTGGTCGGTCACTTGCTGCCAGCTGGGCTGGGTGCCCACTCCCCCCCCCCAGTGAGCAAAGCAGGTGCCACGCCCCTCCCACCCTCTCCGCACCTCACCCAGGCCTTCCGTGTCTTCCAAGAAGCAGAGCGGCTGCGCATCCTAGGAAGAGAAGCGACGTTCTTGAGGAAGCTGACTCGCTTTCTGAAAACCCTGGGTCATTTCCAGAAGTCCTACTGAACTGCTGGCCGATTCTGCCAGGCCTGTGCCAAGCCCTGGCCCCCCAGGCGGAGCGCAGAGCCGTGGTATTGCAGGAGTCACTCCCCGCCGCCCTGGGCTCACCTTGGAACCTCTCGCTTCAGAGCTGAGAGCTGACAGCCAAGTCCAGCGAGGCGGCAAGCTGTGTAGTACTCTCCCTATTGTGAAGATACCGGTGTAAGTAGTGAAGGTGGCTCAGGAGCCTCTGAGCGCTCATGGGTATCTCAGCTTTCAGAAGAGCTCCTTCTCATGCCGGGCGTGGGGGCGCACGCTTGGGATCCCAGCATTCGGGAGGCTGAGACTGGAGGATCGCCATTCAGGGACAGCCTCAGCTACCTAGTGAGACCCTGTTTCAAAATAAAGAATAAAAAATAGGGCTGGGGGTGTAGCTTGGAGGTAGAGTGCTCCTGGGTTCCATCCCCAGTAACACACACACACACACACACACACACACACACACACACACACAAAGAGCTCCTCCTTTTGCAAAAATAAACACCTTTGAAGAGTCACTCAGTCCCACTGTTAATATTTCCAAGAGGTTCTCCATTTGACCTGGGTCTGGGTCATGAATTCTACACTCCACAGTTAATTTCTTCCTCCCTCTCCTCTCCCCTCTCCCCTCCCCTCCCCTCCCCTCCCCTCTTCTCTCTCTCTCTCTCTCTCTCTCTCTCTCTCTCTCTCTCAATGGGAATCAAACCCAGAGGCATTCTAACTAACTCCAAGCGACAACTTTAGTCCTTTTTTTATTTTTATGTTTTGTTTCGAAACATGGTCTCTAGGTTGCTAAGAATCTCGCTAAGTTGCCGAGACTGGTCTTGAACCTGTGATCCTCCTGTCTCAGCTCCTCGAGTACTGGGATTGCCGAGGCCTGTGCCACCATACCTGGCTCCCACAGGTAATGTCCTTTAGTCTTCTAAAGCCTCTGTTTTGGGGTGCTTCCCTGTCCTACCCCCAAGTGAACCACTCAGGCCACACCAGCCAGACGCCCAGCCTGCTGTCCCACTGTCCGCCCCGGCCTCCCGTGCCTCTGCTCCACTCTTCTGAGTGGCCTGAGCCTGCCTCTCCCGGTGCCCAGCGGGCCTCCCTGGACAGCTCGCTACTCTGCTGTGGTCTCTCCGGCGACCGCGGCTGGTCTGTGTGGACCAGACTCCAAGAGCAGGACAAGCCAGTTTCTTGCTATGGAACTACTCAAGGAGGACTCCCGGGGCTCCCCCCAGCCTCGGGGCCCCCCAGCCTTTGCTTGCTTGCTTGCTTTTTTCTTTTCAGTGGTATTGGGGATGGAACCCAAGGGCATTCTTCTACCTCTGAGATCCATCCCCCAGCCCTATTTTAGGATTTATTTATTTATTTATTTATTTTTGTGGTACTGGAGGTAGAACCCAGGGGCTTTTCTACCTCCAGGCTATACTCCCAGACCTATTTTATATTTTATTTGGAAACAGGGTCTCACTAGGTTGCTGAGAGCCTCACTAACTAGCTGAGGCTGGCTTCGAACCTGTGCGATCCTCCTGTCTCAGCCTCCCAAGCGCGGGGATTACAAGCGTGCGCCACCACGCCCGGCTTATCGTTAGTCCTTTCTACTTTGGGATCCTGCGCCCATTCAAAAAAAGATACTCCTTCACCCTCCTGAAAGCTTTGATTCTCTCTTGTCCCTCCTCCCCTCCTCTAACTCCCGAGAGCCATACCATACAATATGAACTGTGTTCCTGGTTTTTCATGGTCTAAAACCATGCCGCCATTCTAATGGGCTGGCTTGTTCCTAAGTCCTTCTGAATTGCTGGTCAGCTCTCCCCAGCCTTGTCTAGGCCTCTGAGCTCTCAGGGTCAAGAGGGGCTGCAACATGGCCCTGTTCCTAGTGAGCCGCCAGGTAGAGCCACCTGCTGTTCTAAACGACCCCTTGAGACAAGGCCACAGCATACCAGGATGCTGGGTAGGACCTTTCTGCTTGTCCTGGAAAAGACAAGCGAATCCCATCCAGTGCGTCCCTGAGTCAAGAAAACAGCCAAGGCCAGGAGGCCCTTGACCTTTCTACCCTCTCACAGTCTGGAGAGAAAAGAGAGGTTTCCTGTGGCCTAAGTGGACACTCGGGCTTCCGAAGGGCTTGAGCCGCCACCACTGGAGAAGGCTGCGGGGCTGGCAGGGGACCGACTGGGGAGAGGCCTAGGATGACCACGGGGACTAGAGCAGGGGACTCGGAGAGGCCGGAGAGGCCGAGCAAGGGATTACACTTGACCTGTGAGTTGGGGTGGTCCCTCCTGGTTTTACAGAGAATTCCAAGAATGCATAGATAAGGCCCTGGGGTCTTGGCCACAGAGACCTTCCCAGCCAGACAAGCTCATCCCCCAAAGCAACAATAGATAAGAGGATAACAATTGTGCCTACTGTATAAGACAGGTGACTGGGCGTGGTGGCACATACCTGTAATCAAAGTACTGGGAGGCTGAGATAGGAGGATAACAGGTTCAAAGCCAGCCTCAAGAGTTTAGCAAGGCCCTCAGAAACCCTGCTTCAAAATAAAGAAAAAATCTGGGTGTGGAGCCCCAAGCTTGTAATTCCAGTACTTGGAAGGCTGAGATTTGAGGATCAGGTTTCACGGCCAGCCTCAGCTACTTACGCCCTCTGCAACTTAGTAAGACCCTGTTTCAAAATAAAGAATAAAAAAATCGGGCTAAGGGTGTAGCTCAGAGGTAGAATGCCCCTGTGTTCAATCCCCAGCACCACAAACAAATAAATAAATATGAGCCGGGTGTGGTGGCGCACGCTTGTCATCCCAGCATTTGGGAGGCTGAGACCAGAGGATTGCGGTTCGTGGACAGCCTCAGCTACTTAGTGAGGCCCTCTGCAACTTAGTGAGACCCTGTTTCAAAAAGAATAAAAAATAGGGCAAGGGGTATAGCTTGGAGGTTGAATGCCCCTGGGTTCCATCCCCAAACCTGCATAAATAAATAAATAAATAAATAAATAAATAAATATTAATAAGGCCGGGCTTGGTTGTGCACACTTGTAATCCCAGCATTTGGAAGGAGGAGACCAGAGGATCGCAGTTCCTGGACAGCCTCAGCTACTCAGTGAGGCCCTTTGCAACTCAGACACTGTTTCAAAAACTAAAAAGACTAAAAAATAGGGCTGAGGTTATAGCACGGAGGTGCAATGCCCCTGGGTTTCATCCCTAGTACCACAAAAAAAATAAATAAAAATAAAAAGGGCTGGGGCTGGGGGTATAGCTCAGAGGTAGAATGTTTTGGGGTTCAGTCCGCAGTACTACACACATACATGCACAGAGAGAGAGAGAGAGAGCGCGCGAGCCCGAGCTCGCGCTTCTCATCCTCCTCCCCAGGGAGAGCAAGAGGAGCAGACACCACACTGGATAGAGACCAGGGTTCTAGGCTGTGCCAGATTTTTTTTTCCTCCATGGGTCTGGGAATGGAACCCAGGGGCATTCTACCTCTGAGCTACACCCCTGACCTATTTTTGTGTGTGTGTGGTACTGGGGTTCCTGGAAGCCCTTCTATCTCCGGACTACACTCCCAGATAAACACACACACACACACACACACACACACACACACACACACACACACGGTCTCTTAAGCCAGCACGGCTGGCTTCGAACCTGCACGATCCTCCTGTCTCTGCCTCCCAAGCGCAGGGATTACAAATGTGCGCCACCATGCACGGCTCCTATTTTTTATTCTTTATTTTGAAACCGGGTCTCACTGAGTTGCAGAGGGCCTCACTAAGTAGCTGAGGCTGTCCACGAACCGCTCCTCCAGTCTCAGCCTCCCGAATGCTGGGATTACAAGCGTGCGCCACCACGCCCGGCTTAGGCTGTGCCAGATTTTCTTACATGGCAACTAACTCCCGTAGGGGATCTGCCCAAGAAGTCAACCAAGGTCAGGAAGGAATGCCCGGAAGGGCAGTGCTTTGGGTCCTAGCTGTGCCCGCAGGCTCCAGGCTGGGGAGGAGGGGCCTGGCGAGGAGGAAGTTGCATCATAGAGAGTGTGCACCTGGAGGGGCCTTGGAGCCCAGGTGCCTCATCCCTTTCACTTCCAGCCGCCGGAGCTGAGCAGCCTGGCCCCACGGGGAGCTCCCCACCGAGCCGGCCTGCCCCCAAGGCCCAGAGTGACCAGAGTGACCAGGACCACGGGCGGAGGCCTCTGAAACCGTGAGCCCTAACAACTTATCTTTTAAGTTGATTTTCTCAAGTGCTTCCGCACTGATGGAAAGAAAGCTAGCTCAGGAGGGTTTACAGAGGCAGTGATGGGGGAAGAAAAGGGAAAAACAAACAAAAACAAAGGTGGTCCCAGGTGACGGATGGCCCCGCGGGTGCAGCGCATCCCCGGGCCGCGAGCGTGGCCCCTGATCAAGCTGCCTCGCTCAGACCCAGTCATTCCTGGGGACCTGCCTCACCTAGGTCAGAGGCTCCGACTGACCCATCTGTAGGAGACTGTCCGGTGTGGGCACATCCCCACAGGAGCGAGTGGACGCTTCTACCGCTCCGACTGTAGCTCACACGTGTTGCCCCCTCAGGGGCACCTGTGGGAACCGAAGCCTTTCTCCCAAACCTGGCCCTTCTTTAGGACTCTGCTTAAAAGGTGCCAGAGGTCCCTACCTTTGCAGGGCACAGGAGGGCCCAGCTTCATCTCTGGCCCTGAGATCCAGCTTTGGTTACCATGGGCGCCAGTGGTGGTGCCAGCCCATGCCCCTTGGTTCCCAGTGTATACAGTAGGGAGCTATGAGTTGCAGTGGCCAGGGAAGTGTGGTGAGCTGGCTGGGGCAGAAAGCTCTGAGTAGCAGTTAGAGAAAGAGAGAGCGCATCAAGGAGTGCTGTCTGTCCCTGCAGGCTGGGGCACCAGTTGTGTATAATGAGTCTGAAAGCCAGGCACGGTGGCGCACGCCCGAAATCCCAGCGCTTGGGAAGTTGAGCCAGAAGGATGGCAGGTTCAAGGTCCCCTCAGCAACTTAACAAGACAATTAAGAAGGGCTGGGGGTGTAGCTCAGAGGTGGAATGCCCCTGGCTTTGGGTATGAAGGACAGAGTGCCCCAGAGGTCTGGAGACATCCAGGGCGGTGTCCATCTCTGCTTTCCGAAGACCTTGTCTTCTGGGGTAAAGGAGCAGGCACACGAGAACACCCCGGACCCTTGTAATCCCCTCCTGGTGCAGGGAGTTTCTCAGCCCCACAGGGAGATCTCTGGAGAGCCCTGCCCAGCACCTCATGCCTGAAAAAAGCGCTTTGAGCTTTGGAGCTAAGCGGGCAGAAAGCCAGCCCTTGAAGCACAAGCCACACACAGATTCATCCTCCCGGCATCATCCAGCAACTCCTGCACCTGGAGCCGCCACCTTCTCCCTGGCAGGGCTCTCCTTTTGACTTCTTACTGTGGTTTAATTTTGTGGCTGTTTCTCTCTGATTCTGAAGGTTAACTCTCCTCATCCTGCTCAGGCTCCCCCTGCAGGCAAGCAGGGGCAATTGCAACGGAAATATATTTTTAAATATTTTCAAGGGGAGTGTGGTGGCTCACACTTGTAATCCCAGCATTTGGGAGGCTGAGACAGGAGGATCACGGTTCTAGGACAGCCTCAGCTACTTAGTGAGACCCTTTGCAACTAACTCTGTGGGACTCTGCTTCAAAATAAAGAATAAAATAGATCTGGAGGTGTAGTTTGGAGGTAGAAAGCCCCTGGGTTCCATGCCCAGTACTGAAAAAAAAAAAAAAAAAAAACCACTTTCAAACCCGGTGGGCATGATCACGTGTTTGTAATCCCAGTACTTGGGGCTTAGACAGGAGGATCTTAGGTTAGAGGACAACCTCAGCAAGTAGTGAGACTCATCAACCTAGTGAGAACTTGTTTTAAAAAAAATAGGTCTGGGGGTATAGCTTGGAGATAGAATGCCCCTGGGGTTTAATCCCTAGTACCACAGACCAAAAAAAAAAAAAAAAAAAAAAAAAAAAAAAAAAAAAAAAAGCCAAGTTCTGTGGCACATGCTTGTAATCCCACTACTTGGGTGGCCGAAACAGGAAGATCAGAGGTTCGAAGCCAGCCTCAGCAACATAGTAAGGCTCTCATTAACTCAGTGAGACCTTAGCTCGGAGGTAGAATGCCTCTGAGTTCAATCCCCAGTACCAAAAATGAAAATTTGTTTAAATCTTTTAATTTACATAATTGCATATCTATGGGGTCCAGTGTGATATTTCAATAGATGTATGTAGTCTATAATGATCAAATCAAAGTAAATGGCATCTCTGTGACCATAAACAATTATTCTCTCCTCTCTCTCTCTCCTTTTTGCAGTACTGGGGATGGAACCCTGGGGCATTCTACCTCTGAGCTACATTCCCAGCCCTATTATTCTTTATTTTTGAAACAAGGTCTCACCAAGTTGCAGAGGGCCTACGTGGCTGAGGCTGTCCTCCTGTCTCAGCCTCCCAAGTACTGAGATTATAAGTGTGTGTCACCATGCCCACCTTGATTTGACCCTGTTTCCAAATAAAAACTAAAAATAGCTCTGGGGATGTAGCTTGGAGGTAGAAGGCACCTTGGTTCCATCCACAGTACCACACGCATGCACACACACACACACACACACACACACACACACGCTCATATTTGCAGGAGTTTGGTTGGGAACATTTGCTTGATTGTTGAGTACTAACGGTTTCTAAGCATTTCTTTGTGTGCTGGGTCTCACAGGTTTATAATAGACTTTTTCAACTCTAAACCTTTTCAGCTAGGCATGGTACACACACCTGTAATCCCATTACTTGAAAGGCTGAGACGTCCCAGGTTCAAGGACAGCCTCAGGAACATAGTGAGACTCCCAGGAACCTAGTGAGACCGTGTGTGTGTGTGTGTGTGTGTGTGTGTGTGTGTGTGTGTGTGTGTGTGTGTGTCTGCGTGTGTGTGTGTCTGTGAGTTAAACCCAGGGGCATTCTACCTCTGAGCTACACTCCCACCTTTTCTATTTCTTTTCTTTTTTTTTTTTTTTGGTGGTACTGGGGTTCCTGGAAGCCCTTCTACCTCAGGGCTACATTCCCAGACCTATTTTTACATTTTCATTTTTGGAAACAGGGTCTCCTAAGCCAGCGCACGGCTGGCTTCGAACCTGCGCGATCCTCCTGTCTCCGCCTCCCAAGCGCGGGATTACAAGCGTGCGCCACCACGCCCGGCTTCTATTTCTTTTTAAAACAGGGTCTTGCTCCATGTCTGGGAGAGCTGCTATGTTGCTGAAGCTGGCCTCAAACCTGGCATCCCCCTGAGGAGGTTTTCCATCACTGGAACAGGGCGCACCACGCCCATCCCAGGGTTGTCTCCGCCCCATCCCTATTCTAACTCAGTCTGGGGCCCCTGCTCTTGCTGGCCTGACAAATGCCTCTTTACCTGGAGGCTCAGCTGCTAGTCCCTCCTGGGTGCCCCCTCCCCACCCTGCTGTGTGTCCCCTCTGCACCCCAGGACAAGAGCTTGTGTTCCAAGCAGAGACTTCCCTGGTGAGCTCTGGCCAAGAGTTCTGGTATCCTCAGGTCGGGGTGAGGGACTGGGGACACGGGGAAGGAGGAGACACCAGGTAGAGACCGCGCTCACAGCAGCCCCCCACGGCTTGCCTTGAAGTCTGTACTTCATACATTGGCATAGATGTCTGTCTCCTGTGGAGCACACACAGGGGCGGGTGGTTGGGGACAGAATCCTGGTTGAGAAGGCTGCAGGTCTGCCCTCTTGACAAAACCCCTACACTATGAGAGTTTCTCTAATTCTCTGGTTTTGCAGGGTGTGTGTGTGTGTGTGTGTGTGTGTGTGTGTGTGTGTGTGTTACTACTAGGGATTGAGCCCAGGGACATTCTATTTCCCAGCTAAACCCCAGCCCTATCTTTTATTTCATATTTTGAAACAGAGTCTCACTAAGTTGTTAAGAACCTCACCAAGTAGCTGAGGCTGGCTATGACCCTGCTAAACTGTCTCAAAGTCCCCAGTACTGAGATTACAAACCTGCACCACCACGCCCAGCTTACACATGGACAGTTTGTAGAATTCCCACTCCACATCATTGTCAACGTGTACAATAGTCTGAAGGGGTCAAATTGGTTTCTGTATTTTTTTTTACCTGATGGGTGGGTATAAGACCTCATGGTGGTTTAAATTTGCCTTGTCCTGATTACCAGGGAGGCTGACGACCTTTTCATGCGTTGGTGACCATCTGGATTTTTCTTGATTGTGTTCAATCTTCTGCCCGGTTTTTTATAAAATTGTCTGTGATTTTCTTATTTGTAGGAGTTCTTTAAATTTTCTGGATGCTAATACTCTAGATTTTGATGTTCCATTATTTATCTTCTTGTTCTGTTTCTTACATTTTACTCCATGGTATCTTTTGTCTTTCTTTCTCCTCCCTTCTTTCTTTCTTTCTTTCTTTTTCTTTGTGTGCGGTACTAGGAATTAAACATGGGGTATTATTCTACCTCTGACCCACACCTCCAGCCCTTTGAAACAGGGTCTTACTGAGTTGCAGAGAGCCTCACTAGCTGAGGCTGTCTGTGAACCGCGATCCTCCTGTCTCAGCCTCCCAAATGCTGTGATTATAAGCATGCGCCACCATGCCCGGCTTCAGCCCTTTTTTATTTTGAAACAGGATCTTGTTAAGTTGGTGAGAGTCTCACTATACTGCTGAGGCTGAGCCTCCTGTTTCAGCCTCCCAAGTACGGGGTTCACAGGCATACACCACCACCCCTGGCTTGTCTCTTGTTTAGGAATTTCTCTGTTTGCTCAAGAGCATGCGATTTTCTTCCATACTATCTAAAAGCTTCATGTTTTTTTTTTTTCATGTTGGCATCTTTCTTTGATCTGGGATTGTACGCTGTGGGCTCTGATTTGTTTCCACATTAATGCTTATTTATTCCAGCATCTTTTTTTTTTAAAGCTGCCCTTTCCCTGCTAATTTGCATTGATGTCTCTATCACATTTCAAGGGCTCATGTATGGGTGGGTGTGGGTGTCTTTTAAGGCTCTAATCTCTCCTTGAATAGATCATTATATCACTTTAGTGTTTTGTGTGTGTGTGTGTGGTTCTGGGGATTGAATTCAGGGGCATGCTATCTCTGAGATACACCCCCAGCCTCCTATTTTATTATTTTTATTTTGAAACAAGATCTCACCAAGTTGCAAAGGGCCTCATTAAGTTGCTGAGGCTGACCATGAACCTGCGGTCTAGTACTGGGATTATAGATGCACCTTAAATACTAAAATCTTGCCGGGCGCAGTGGGCACGCTTGTAATCCCCGCGCTTGGGAGGCAGAGACAGGAGGATCGCGCAGGTTCGAAGCCAGCCGCGCGCACTGGCTTAGGAGACCCTGTTTCCAAATAAAAATGTAAAAATAGATCTGGGAGTGTAGCCCGGAGGTAGAAGGGCTTCCAGGAACCCCAGTACCACAAAAAAAAAAAAAAAATTAAAATCTTCCCACATTTTTTTATTCAAGAGTGTCTTGGATATTCTTTTTTTTTTTTTTTTTGTGGTACTGGGTTCCTGGAAAACCTTCTACCTCCGGGCTACACTCCCAGACCTATTTTTACATTTTTATTTGGAAACAGGGTCTCCTAAGCCAGCGCGCGCGGCTGGCTTCGAACCTGCGCGATCCTTCTGTCTCTGCCTCCCAAGAGCGGGGATTACAAGTGTGTGCCACCACGCCCAGCGTGAGTGTCTTGAATATTCTTCATCCACATGATTTAGTTAGTTAGTTAGTTAGTTAGTTAGTTTTGGTACCAGAGATGGAACCCAGAGGTATTATGCTGCCTTGAAGCTATACCCTCAGCTTTTTTTTTTTTTATGTTTTATTTTGAAATAGGGACTTGCTAAATTACTGATGTTCTTTCTAAATTGCTGAGCGTGGCCTCAAACCTGTAAAGCCTCTCAAATATTGGGACTACAGGCACACTTGGCTCCATATTGTGTGTGTGTGTGTGTGTGTGTGTGTGTGTGTGTGTGTGTAGGTTAACTGGGGATGGAAGCCAGGGGCATTCTACCTCTGAGCTACACCCAGCCCCATTTTATTCTTTTTATTATTTATTTATTTATTTATTTATTTATTTATTACTTTTGTAATAATAAGATTATTACAATCTGTATTATTATAATTTGTAATAATAAGATTAATACAAAAGTACTGAGGATAAAACCCAGGGGTATCTACCTCCAAGCTCCACCCCCAAATAAAGAATAAAATATTTTGAAACAGGGCCTCACTGAATTGCAGAGGGCCTCACTAAGTAGCTGTGGCTGTCCTGGAATGGCGATCCTCCTGTCTCAGCCTCCTGAATGCTGGGATTACAAGCGTGCGCCACCACACCCAGCTTTATTCTTTTTATTTTGAAACAAGCTCTCACTAATGTGCTGGAATTGGAAAACTGCTCTGGTATGAATTTCCGCAGTGTAGAAATGGGTCAGGGCCTGGGTGCTGTGCAGGCGCTCAGGCTGGAGGGGCGGCAGCTGTTGCCCTGCAGAGCTCCCCTCCCGCTCTGCCCTGGTTCTGATGTTTACCCATAGTAAAACCTTTAGCCTTAAAAATACAGGAAGATAATTGAAAACTCTGCCTGGCGCATTTCAGAGCCTTAAAGATAGCAAGAGCCTTTTGCCTGCTCTTAGAGATCACACACAGCTACTTGGGCTGTGAATTGTGCTTCTATTTCTCTTCTGTTCTTTTGACCTGGAAAGATAAACCCCATGTGCTGTTTCAAAGCACCCATAGCTGACAGGCAACCAATATAGTCCAGACAGAGGAAAATCAAGGTAGATTATGGACCGACCCCTGCACTTAGTAAGTGTGCTGCCCAGAGACAGAGGCACCACCTAGCCCCCACCAAAAAAAAAAAAACTTAAGCCAGCAGCCTGTTGCCTTGGTAACAAGGACACAAACATACCCATAAGAAAACTGCATGTAAAGGGCGGGGCCTAAACGAGGGGAGAGCTCCCTTTCCAGGCCCTCTAGCAGGGCCGCCAGGCACTCTGCTTTTCTTCTCTTTCTATTTCCTACTGACTTTGTAATAAAGACTTGTTGAAGCTGCACCAAGCTATTACTTCTAATTTTCCAATTCAATAAATCTTAGTTGAATTGAGGAAAAGAGCCCACAGTATCATAATAACCATAACAGCTAAATTGCTGAGGCTGGCCATGCCTGTGATCCTCCTGTCTCAGCCTCCCAAATACTAGAATTACAAGCATGTACCACCGTGCCAGACTGCTTTATCAATTTTAAATCAGCCTGTCAATCTCTTCCCCAATGTATAAAATGCTGGAATTTGGGACTAAAATGATTCTAAAAATCAATAATTCTAATACATATATATTTTTTGGTACTGGAGATTGAACCCAGAGTCATTCTACCTCCAGCCTGATTTTATTTCTTTTTTTTCTTTTTTTTTTTTTTTTACTGGGGATGGAACTCAGGGGTATTCTACCTCCAAGTGACACCCCCAGCCTTTTTTTTTTTTATTCCTTATTTTGAAACAGGGTGTAAAGGGCCTCACTAAGTAGCTGAGGCTGACTTTGAACCTGTGCAATCCTCCTGTCTCAGCCTCCCAAATGCTGGGATTACAAGTGTACACAACCACGCCCGGCCTGATTTTATTTCTTATGTGAAAAAAGGTTTCACTAGGTTGGTTTGGCTGTCTGTAATCCTCCTGGCTCAGTCTCCCAAGTACTGGGATTATAAGTGTGCACCACCACGCCCAGCCTTTTTTTTTTTTTTTTTTTTTATGGTACTGGGGTTCCTGGAAACCCTTCTACCTCTGGGCTACACTCCCAGACACCTATTTTTTATATTTTTATTTGGAAACAGGGTCTCTTAAGCCAGCAAGGCTGGCTTCGAACCTGTGCGATCCTCCTGTCTTCGCCTCCCAAGTGCAGGGATTACAAGCGGGCGCCACCAGGCCTGGCACCACACCCAGCTTTTAATGGTATTTTAAAACATTGAGACTTCAAGTGTGGTGGTGCATGCCTATAATCTTAGCATTTGTGAGGCTGAGACAGGAGGATCCCAGGTTCAAGGACAGCCTCAACAACTTAGTGAGGTCCTCTATAACTTAGTGAGACCCTGTTTCAAAATAAAAAAAATAATATTGGGCTAAGGGAATGGCTCAGAGGTAGAATGCCTCTCTGTTCAATCCCCAGTAGTGCGCGCGCGCGCGCACACACACACACACACACACACACACACAGATTTCTTGTCCACAAATATATCCATTTTTATTTCTTTAATATCTCAATAAATCTTAAATTATTCTCAGAGAACTTATATACCTTTTGTTTAGACCTTGATGTTTTAGAGTAATATTAAAATGGTATCTTCAAGCCAGGTGTGATGGCGCACACTTGCAATCCCAGCATTCAGGAAGCTGAGCCTGGAGGATCGTGGTTTGCGGACAGCCTCAGCTACTTAGTGAGGCCCTCTGCAACTCAGTGAGACCCGGTTTCAAAATAAAGAATAAAAAATAGGGCAGAGGGTATAGCTCAGAGGTCAAATGCCCCTGGGTTCCATCCCCAAAACCGGAAAAAAATGCTATCTTTAAAAATATGATGTTAGTCGGGGTGGCGCACGCTTGTCATCCCCGCGCTTGGGAGGTGGAGACAGGAGGATCGTGCAGGTTTGAAGCCAGCCGCGCTGGCCTAAGAGACCCTGTTTCCAAAAAATAAGTATAAAATAGGTCTGGGAGTGTAGCCCGGAGATAGAAGGGCTTCCAGGAACCCCAGTACCACCAAATATATATATTAAAGCCAGGCCTGTATCCCAGTACTTGGGAGGCTGAGACAGGAAGATCATAAGTTCAAGGACAGCCTCAACAAGTAGTGAGAGTCTCATCAACCTAGTGAGATCTGTTTGAAAATGAAAGCAAGCCGGGCATGGCGCTTGTAATCCCAGCATTCGGGAGGCTCAGACTGGAGGATAGTGGCTCGAGGACAGCCTCAGCTATTTAGTGAGGCCCTCTGCAATTTACTGAGACCCTGTTTCAAATAAAGAATACAAAATAGGGCAGACAGTGTAACTCAGGTAAAATGCCCCTGGGTTCAATCTCCAGTACCACATACATACACACACAGAAAAATGATGGTAAAGTCCTTTGCTAGTCTAGATAAATGCAGCTGAACTGTATGGATTGATTTCACACCCTGCTAAACTCTCATCAATGCTAAAGCCTTATCTAAAGATCTCTTTGGATTATCTCTCTAGACAAATGCATTATCTGCAAGCAATGCCAATTTACGGCTACTTGTTTTTATGTCTTTCTCTTTCCTCATGACACAGCCTAGGAAATCCCTAGTGTTGAGAGAAGTGGTAATAGCAGACATCCTCGCCTCAGCCCAGATCTCAAGGGAAAAGATCTTATCACCAAGTGTGATGTTTCCTTTTCGTATTTCTGCTTTATCAGATCAAGGAAGTTCCCTTCAATTCCTGGGTTTGCTAAGGGTTTTTTTTTTTTAATCATAAATGGATGCTAATCTAATCAAATTCTTCCCCCCACATACATACACATAGTGAGATTAGTTCCTGTGTTTCTTCTTTAATCTTTTAATAAGGCAAATCACATACATTTTCTAATGTTAACATAATCTGCATTCCAGGAAAAGCGAATATGGTTATCTTATATCATCATTTTACATACTGCTGATTTGTGCATTCTTTTAGGGTTGTTTTTCCTTTTTTCTTTTTATTGCCATTATTTTTTAATTTATTTTTGTGGTACTGGGGATAGAAACCAGGGGCTTTTCTACCTCCAGGCTATACTCCCAGACCTATTTTTGTATACTTTGTTTGGAAACAGGGTCTCACTAAGTTGCTGAGGCTGGCTTTGAACCTGTGCGGTCCTCCTGTCTCAGCCTCCCAAGCGCAGCGTGCGCCACCACGCCCGGCTCTTGCCATTGTATTTGAGTGAGGTTTAGGGGACTGTCAGTCCTGGTTTGTCTGGGGCAATCCTAGTTGACACCTGTTATCCAGGCATTGTTATTAACTCAGAAGTACCCTGGTTTCTAGAGTAGAGGATTGGGGGAAAGAAAGCGGGGAACGGGAGGGGGGCTTTGGGGAAGGAAACAGATCAAACAGTGTCCCGTGCGTAGATGAATCTCACTGTCACACATGGAGGGAGGGGGCCGTGGGAAGGGAAAGGACCAAGTGACGTGCGCATCCGCGGCTCTGCTGACTCTCACCGCGGTGTGGGACTCCAGCGCACCAGCACGAGAGCCAGTACATTGACACTATGTGTATGTGTGGGATTACCAGTGTCCACCTCAATATCCTGAATGGGAGAGCGGGGAGCTGGGGCAGTGCGCCAAGCACGGCGTGCGTGGACGTCCCGATCATCTGAACTGCACTGGGATGTGAGATATAATGCACCCACAAAAGTATTTTTTAAGAGATTGATTACAGATGATGAAATAAAGAAGAAAAAAGAATCCTGGACTGAGAAATGAATTCTAAAGCCAGGTGCGGTGACCCACGCTTGTCAGTCATCCCAGTACTAGGGAGGCTGAGACAGAAGGATCGCAGGTTCGCAGCCGGCCTCAGCTTCTTAGTGAGACCCTGTTTCAAAATGAAGAATAAAAAATAGGACTAAGGGTATCGCTCAGAGGTAGAATGCCCCTGGGTTTGATCCCCAAACCGCACACCCCCAAAATTTTAAAAATTCCGGTTCTGGTGTCGCGGAAATGTTCCTCGTCCTGCGTTTTCCTAGGAGAGCTTGTATGGCTTTGAAGCTCTTACCTTCCTTGAGTGGTGGGTGTCACTGAGGAAGCCATCTGGCATCAACAAGTTTTCCTTGTTTTCTATTATTTTATAGGTTATAGGATTATTCATATTTTCTATTTCTTCTTGAGCAAATTTCAAGACTATAATTTTATCATCAATATTTTTCTAGAATTTACCTCCAAACTATACCCCAACCCTTTTTCTTTTTTTGAGATAGGGTCTTGCTAAGTTGCTGAGGCTGGCCTTGACCCTGTGATCCTCCTGTCTAAGCCTCCCAAGTGCTAGGATTCCAAGCCTGTGGCACCTGGCCTGCTTATCTCTATTTATTTAGTGTTACAATAGCATTTGTCCACGGTCCCAATATTGGCTCTGGGCTCTTCCTTGACTTCTTATCTTTTATTTCACTAAAGGTGTACTCAGTTCTGCCACTGTATATAAGTAAATGGAATGACTGTGTCCCAATAAAACTTAACAGAAAAATTGGGCTTTAGACTGGATTCTGCTGGTCCCTGCTTCAAACTTTGCTACACCTGAGCTTGCCTGCCTGCCTGCCTGCCTGCCTGCCTGCCTGCCTCCCTTCCTTCCTTCCTTCCTCCTTCCTTCCTTCTTTCTTTCATTAGTTAGTTTTGGCACTGGGGATTGAACCTGAAGGCATTCTACCTCCAAGCTACACTCCTAGCCTGATTTTTTATTTATTTTTTATTTGGAAACAGTTCTCACTAGATTTCTGAAGGCCTTGCTGCATTGCTGAGACTGGCTTTGAACCTGCGATCCTCCTGTCTCAGCCTCCCAAGTACTAGGATTACAAGCGTGCGCCACCACGCCCGGCTTTATTTTTTTGTTCTTTTGTTTTTACAACAAGATATCGCTAGGTTGCCGAGAGGCTGGCTACTTGCTGAAGCTGTCCTCGAACCTGTGACCTTTTGTGTCAGCTTCTCAGGCACTGAGATTATAGGCATGTATCACACCCGCCTCCCATCCCACATTTTGATGTGATATTTTGTTATTTAGTTCAAATGTTTCTGTGGGTTTTTGACTTTTTTTTTTTTTTAATACTGGGGATTGAACCCAGTGGCATTTTAACTCTGAGCTACACCTCCAGCACTATTTATTTATTTATGGTACTGGGGATGGAACCCAGGCGCATTCTACCTCCGAGCTACACCCCTAGCCCTCTTTTTTATTTTTTATTTTGAAAGAGTCTCACTGAATTGTCAAGGGCCTCACTAAGTAGTAGCTGAGGCTGTCTTCAAGCCGCAAGTCTCCTGTCTCAGCCTCCCAATGCTGGGATTACAAGCCTGCTCCACCACGCCCGGCTCCTTTTTAGTTTTTGAAACAGCATCTTGGTAAATTGCCGAGGGTCTCATTAGTTGCTGAGGCTGGCCTTGAACCTGTGATCTTTCTGCCTCAGACATTCCAGTACTGAGCTTACAGACATGCACCATCGTGCCTGGCTCCCCACCCCTTTTTTTTTTTCTTTTGCAGTACTAGGTGTAGAACCCAGGGCATCCTACCTCCGAGCTACACCTCCAGCCCTATTTTTTATTCTTTATTTGGAAACGGGGTCTCACTGAGTTGCAGAGGGCCTCGCTAAGTAGCTGAGGCTGGCCGCGAACCTGTGACCATCTGGTCTCGGATCACCAGCGCACGGCACCGCCCCGGGCTCTGGCTTCTCTTACTTACTTTTTTCCACTCTGTGCTATAATCTGAGTGACATCTTCTGACCCGTCTTTCAGTTTCATCCTTTTTTTAAACTAAATAACCTCGCCCGTCGTATTCCTGGAAATGAAATCTGGTCGCTTCTTCCTATGACTAAGCTCACTCTCTCCAGTCGGCCTCTGCGCGCCTGACACGTTCAGCCGGGGTTTCCCCGTTTCCTGGGTGGCACCTGAGCTCGGGGGTCCTCCGGAGCCGCCAGGGAGAGCGAGTGATCGGAAAAGCAACAAACTGCCCACGGCTGCACTGGCCCTCAGATGTGTCCACAGCAGCACCTCCCTGAGCCCCTGGCCCCAGGCTTTCCTTTTTCTTTTTTTCCTTTTCTTTTTTTCAGTACTGGGGATGGAGCCCAGGGGCATTCTACCTCCAAGGTACACCCCCAGCCCTCTTTTTTATTCTTGATTTTGAAACAGGGTCTCACTAAGTAGCTGAGGCTGTCCGTGAACCCGGATCCTCTGGTCTCAGCCTCCCAAATGCTGGGATTAGTAGTGTGCGCCACCACGCCCGGCTCGGCCCCAGTCTTTCCACCTGAGGCTCCCGGTGGCACACAGCCCTCTGCTGGGGCAGAGGGCCCTGGCTCTGTGGCTGGGAGCTGCCCGGGAGGCCTGGGCGCGTCTCTGGCCCATCGCCCACTCTGGACTCACTAACACCTAGCTCCATCAAGCAAGGGTGCACCCTGCCTGCCCGAGACCCCTCACGGAGTCAAAGGAAGGGACGGGACTTGGGCTTCGCCTGGGCCCACGCCAGTCTTTCACCAGCCCAGGAACCTGTACTGAGCTGGGCAAGAAGTCTGGCCCTCAACCTCCCTGTGTCCTGAACCCCGGAAGAGGCTCACTTTTGAAATCGGAGGCTTTTTGTCTGTTTCAGAGGTAGCGTCTGTCCCTGAAAGTTTGGATTCCCAACCCAGCACAGGGAACTGGGAGACTAGGGAAACAGGACTGAGTTCATATGCCCCAGGGTCCTCCTACGCAGCTGCTCCGGTGCCTTCCGTCCTTGGGAACCAGGGGAGTTCGAGGAGATGGCCCAGGGGCCCCAGGAGACAGGAGGAGACTGGCCGAGCCTTCTGTTCTGCCCCCCTCCCTCTCTCCAGTGTGGGCGTCAGCCCACCACCCCAGGGGAGCACTGCCCAGCTGCTGCTCTCCCCGAAGCATCTGGGGACTCAAGATCAGTGGCCCCCGCCCCATGGGGCTCTGGGAACAACTTCATCTTGGCTGGCCGGTCAGTGGCCGCCATTTTGTTGCTCAGCAACCTCTAACTAGCTCCTCTTCCTCTCTTTGCCGTGTGTGTGTGTGTGTGTGTGTGTGTGTGTGTGTGTGTGTGTGTTACTGAGGATTGATACAGGGACATTCTACTTCTGAGCCACACCCCCAGCCTTCTTTTTGTGTGTGTGCTGGAGGTTGAACCCAGAGGCCTTCTACCTCCAAGCGACGCCCCCAGCCCTATTTTATTTTATTTTTTTAATTTGGAAACAGGACCTCACTAAGTAGCTGAGGCTGATCGCAGACCTGCCATCCTCCTGTCTCAGCCTCCCAAGCGCGGGGATTACAAGCGTGCGCCACCACACCCAGCCTTGAAAAAAATCTTGATTATACTTTAAAAAATATTTTCTAGCCTGTTACTCACCTTATTATACTAATGAATGATCATTAATATAATTCATGATGATTTTCACACATAGATTTATTTATTTATTTATTTATTTATTTATTTATTTATTTATTTTGCAGTACTGGGGATGGAACCCATGGGCATTCTACCTCCAAGCAACACCCCCAGGCCTATTTTTTATTCTTTATTTTGAAACAGGGTCTCACTGATTTGCAAAGGGCCTCACTAAGTAGCTGAGGCTGTCCTCAAACCATGATCTTCCTGTCTCAGCCTCCCAAATGCTGGGATTACAAGTGTGCGCCACCACGCCCGGCTCACATAGAAGTTTTAAATCCTAACAAGTCTACTGACCCCTGGGCCTTTTTCTGGTTGGTTTTGGGGGATATTAAGGAAAACAGGGAAACTTCTGGAGCACTGGAAGCATTTTCTAGTCTTATCTGAGCATTGTTTAGACAAGATTGCTCCTGGGTTCAACTTCCAATTCCACACACACACACAAAAAAAAGATATATCTCTCAATTTAAAACTTTTTAAAAACTCAGTTACTTTTCCTTTTTTTTTTATGTGTATGGTACTAGAGATTGAAACCAGAAGCATTTACCCCCGAGTCAAACCCCCAGCCCTATTTTATTATTATTTTGAAACAAGAGATCACAAGGTTGATGAGTCTTACCACTTGCTGCGGCTGTCCTCGAACCCGTGATCCTTGTGTCTCAGCCTCCTGAGTATTGGGATCACAAGCATGTGCCACCATGCCTGGCTTTATTTCTCATTTCTTTCATTAATTTTGTGTGTGTGTGTGTGTGGTACTCGGGTGGAACCCAGAGGCTTTCTACCTCCAGGCTATACTCCCAGACCTATTTTATATTTTATTTGGAAACAGGGTTTCACTAGGTTGCTGAGAGCTTCACTAAATAGCTGAGGCTGGCTTCGAACCTGTGAGATCCTCGTGTCTCAGCCTCCCAAGTGCGGGGATTACAAGCGTGCGCCACCACGCCCGGCTCTTTCATTAATTTTATTAATTTTTAAAAACAGTTGGCCTACCGTGCAGTGGTCCAGATGTTAGCCGGCAGGCCGCCAGGACTAAGCCAAAGTAAGGCGGGCTGGGTGGACCCGCTGGCTACACTTGCTGCCCAAACCTCATCCCACTCGGCTTCCCTGAATGCGTCTGGGAAGAAACTTCGTCGCAGATGACGGGAGCCTTGAGTGCCGGGCCAAGGGCTTTAATGGATTGGTGCTTTTCTGTTGGGTCCTGCCCTCAAGACTGAGCCCAGGAGACAACTTGTCTGGATCCTGCCCTCCAGGGGCTCGCCAGGGAAACTGAGCCGTAGCCCACTCATTCCACTCATGCTTGTTTCTAGACACTGTTCTAAGAATTACAGATACATGAGAACAAAACAGCCAACGATCCCTACCTTCGCCGCACGCGACAAGATGGTCCTAATAAATGATGTGTGATAGGTTAAAAGGTTATAAATGTTTGGGGAAAAGTAGAGCCGATTAAGGAAACCGGGAGCAGTTGGTAGAGAAATGCCGATGTTCAGTGCCTCAGTCCAAGCAGGTGTGGCGGGCGCACCCATAATTCCAGTACGGGGGAGGCTGAGACAGGAGGAGCGCAGGTTCAAGGCCAGCCTCAGCAACTTAGCGAGAGCTTGTTTCAAAATAAAGCTAGAAGTAGTGGAATGTGTCTGTCTATAATCCCAGTAATTGGGAGGCTGAGACAGGAGGAGCACAGGCTTGAGGACAGCCTTAGCAAGTAGTGAGCCTCAGCAACCTAGGGAGACTCTGTTTCAAACTAAAAATAAAATAGGGCTAGGGGTATAAGTCAGAGGTCGAATGCCTCTGGCTTCAATCTCAGTACCACAAAATAAAATACAAACACGTAGGGCTAGGGGTAGAGCTGAAAGGTAGCGTGGCCCTGGATTCTATCCCTAGCAAAACATAATACATGACCAAACAAATAAATACAGTGTTTATGGTGGCTCTTGGGAGATGGCGACAGCCTTGGGAAGAGCTGCGCTCTAGGGGAGCTGCGGGGTGCAGAGGGGAGCCCTCCACCCACGTGCTGGGGGCTCACGGAGGGCTTCCAGGAAGAGGCCCCCACGAGCTGACTCTTGAGGGATGGTTGTCTGCCCCGTGGAGCAGCGAGGGCAAGTGTGCATGGCCCGTGAGAGCGGGGTGTGCATAAGAGCCGGAGATGGCAGGCCGCGGGACCGGCTGGATAGCGGCTGGCAGGTGGCTGCAGAGCCCCGGTGCCTGCTCTGCTGGGCTGAGAGCAGGTGCCCAGAGCTGCGGGGCACCCACCTTGGGGAGGCGGAGCTGGGGCGCGTGGTGACACCGCGGGCCTCTCTGGCGAGTTGTAGGGCTGCGGCTGCAGCTTGTGATCTCAGCAGGAGACAGGAAGCTGTGGACAAGCCCTGGTGACAGCATTTGCTCCGGCAAACAGGAGAAAGGAAGCGTGTGCCAGGGAATGGGCACCAGCGCCTCCGGCCTGGGCCTCAGGCCTCAGGCCAGCCGAGCCCAGGGCCCAACATGAGGCCTGTCACGGCAGCCAGGCCACCCCCATCCCCAGCTGGCATCACACCCCCCGGAGTGGCCGAGGCCATCATGACGGTGTCAGGGCCTCCAGGCCCAGCGGATGTGGGAGCTGTGGCCACAGACCCCAGGGTGACTTAAGATCTCCCCACAGTGCTCGGCCGAGGCCTCTGGGGGGGCTTCCTGTGACTGCAGCCGCCGAGCTTTCCTGCACTCCCTTTCTCTATGGCGCTTTTCCCATGGAACCGCTGTAAACCAGCACGCTGAGCCCGGTCTCTGAAGCCTCTTGGATTCTCCCCTGCGAAGGACCGTGGCTGCGACGCTGAGGATGCGGCTGCCTTCGGGTCCACGGCGCCCATGGGCGTTGCTGGAATTCACACTCTGTTCACACAGCATGTGCAGACCTGGATTCTAGCCATGAACAAGACAAGGCCCATCACCAGGGTGCTTCGGGAGGGGGAGAGGTGCAGGCGACAAGGAAGCGAGCACTGTACAAACCCGAGCATTCCAGAGAGTGATATGTTAGTACTCAGATAGAAGCATGAGTCCGGGTGTGGTGGCACACACACGTCATCCCAGGACTTGGGAGGCTGAGACAGGGGGATCACAGTTTAGAGGCCAAGTTCAGATACTTAGGCCCTCGCAACTTAGAGCGTGTTTTAAAGGCAGTAAGAATAAGGAATAGGGCTGAGGGCTCCAAGGTAGAATGCCTCTGGGTTCCATCCTCAGTACGAAAAGAAAAGAAAGAGAAAAAAGAAAAGAACTTGGGCCGCCCTGCTGGCACTACGCACACCCACCTCATCCCAGCAGCAGGGTGGGCTGGCCCCAGAGGAGGGAGCGCCATCACTGTCTGCTGGCATGGAGGGAAAGTCCTGGGTACGGCAAAAGTGATTGATAGGAGCCAGACGTGGGGCGCACGCCTGTCCTCCCAGTACTGGGGAGGTGAGACCGGAGGATCGCAGGTTCACTGTCAGCCTCACGTACTTAGTGAGGTCCTCCCTAACTTAATGGACCTGGTTCTTTCTTTCTTTCTTTCTTTCTTTCTTTCTTTCTTTCTTTCTTTCTTTCTTTCTCTCTTTCTTTCTTTCTTTCTTCTTTCTTCACTTTGTGCAGTACTGGGGATGGAACCCAGGGGCATTCTACCTCCAAGCTACACCCCCAGCCCTATTCTTTTCTTAATTTTGAAACAGGGTCTCACTGAGTTGCAGAGGGCCTCGCTAAGTAGTAGCTGCGCCTGGCTGTGAACCCAGATCATCCCGTCTCAGCCTCCCAAATGCTGGGATTACAAGCTCGCGTCTCCATGCCCAGCTGGGTTTTTATGTTTTGAACTAGAGATTGAACCCCGGGTGCATTCTAGCTCTGAGCTATGCCCCCAGCCCTTTTTTGTTCTTTGGTGTTTTGAAATGGGATCTCGCCAGGCATAGAGTCTCACTGAACTGCTGAGGCTGTCTTCAAACCTGCGATCCTCCTGCCTCAGCTTCCCAAGAACGGGGATTCCAGACGCGCGCCACCACGCCCGGCTTCATTCTGAAGTGTTCAGTTCTCGTACTGTGTTGTTTCTGCGCTTTGCCACGAACTCCAGCCCAGTGACCCCCCCGCTGCTGTGAGAGAGGTCCCGAGGTGCCGTCAGCCTCGGCCAGGGCAAGAGCTGCCTATGCTGACCCCAGGAGCCACGTGAAGTCCAGAGACCTGTCCACTGCTGTAGCAGGGACCACCAGTGCATGGTCTAGGAGATTAGGAGGGTCGGGCGGGGGTCAGACAGGCCCAAGCAGAGGATCCGGCCCGCCCGCTCCCACGCCTGCCTCTGTGCCATCTGTGAGAGCATCAAGGAAGCCAGCTCGGGCAGGAGGTGGAGGAAGAGGCTGTGGAAACTGCCCAGAAGTGTGGCAGGTGTTTTATTTGTTGTTGTTTGTTGTCTGTTATTTTGTGGTACTGGAGATTGAGCCCAGGCACATTCTACCTTTGAGCTACACCCCCAACCCTGTTTTTTATTTTTCTTTTGAAACAGGGTCTTGCTAGGTTGATGAGAGTCTCACTATTTGCTGAGGCTGGCCTCAAACCTGTGATCCTCCTGTTTCAGCCTCCCAAGTACTGGGCCTACAAGCATGTGCCACCATGCCCATCTTAGTTGGGGAGTTTCTTGCTGGAGACTGGAGGACACAGATGGTTTTGTGAGAGGGGAGGCTGGCCAGAAGGGAGGGTACTGATGGAGTAGGGAGTTGGGGTCAATGATACGGGGTCAGGCAATTGCCAGGGGATTCCACGATGTCCTGAGGGTTAGCAGAGGGGGCCTGGGGTCTCGGGCTCTCTGGAAAGGTCTGGTCCAGGCTGGATTGATTGTCATGAGGGTGGCAGGTGGGGAATCTGTAATATCCCAGACATGACAAGAAACTTAGCCACCCACATGTGATGAATAAGAGAGAGCAGAAAAGTAATCAAATAAGTGACCAATTCTGAAGCCTAATTTCCCAAAGGCATCAGAGGCTTTTAAAAAAGAAAGAAAAGAAAAGCCAGTTAGGAAGGATTGAGTCAAGCCAAGAGCAGCCTGTGGCTGGCCTCGGGGAGGCTGGGCCTCGCCTGCCCGGGTGACACACTGACTCACCGGGGAAGCCCTGTAGTCAGGATCGGGTTGATTTGGTGGGGGAAGATATTCGAGAAAGACCCATAAGATGTTCCTTTGCCTGGCTCTTCCTTCCTCCCACTTCTGTTCTTAGGATCCCACACCCACCTCTGCTGTTCCGCCCTCCCCTGGCCTCCACCCCGCTCCTTCACCCATTTCCTCCATAGCAGGGGACACGGGCTTATGGGAAAAACAAAGCTTCACCCCCAGCCCTTCTTATATTTTTGTTTGGAAACAGAGTTTCGCTAAGTTGCTGAGGATTTCATCTTTGCAATACTTACTGGGCACGGAACCCAGGGACACTGCACCTCTCAACTCTACCTCCAGTCCTATTTTTTAATCTTTTTATTTTTTGAAACGGGGTCTCTCTAAGTAGCTCCGCCTCCCAAGTGCTGGGATTACAAGTGTGGCCACCACACCCCGCTCCCGTCTTTATTTTGAAACAGGGCCAGAAGAGCGTGGGAGCACATGCTGGTCTCTGCCCTTGTTACTCTGTTGTTGTTATTGTTGTTGTTGTTGTTGTTGTTGTTGTTATGTTGTTGTTGTTGGTGGTGGTGGTGGTGGTGGTGGTGTTTTGCAGTACTGGGCATGGAACCCAGGGGCATTCTACCTCTGAGCTATACCCCAGCCCTATTTTTTATTCTTTATTTTGAAACAGGGTCTCACTGAGTTGCAGAGGGCCTCACTAAGTAGCTGAGGCTGGCCCAAAACACGCGTGCATGCGTTTGTGCGTGCGTGCGTGCGTGCGTGTGTGTGTGTGTGTGTCGAGCCCAGGGGCATTCAACCTCCGAGTACACCTCCAAACCTATTTTATTCTTTTATTTTGAAACAGAGTCTCACTATATTGCAGAGGGCTTCACTAAGTAGCTGAGGCTGGCTGCAAACCTGAGTTCCTCCTGCCTCAGCCTCCCAAGTGCTGGGATGACAAACGTGCGCCACCACGCCTGGCTTGTCCCGTCTCTCTTCCATTCCATGCGGATGCAGAGCCCACTGAGTTTGGGTGACCAAAGCAGGGCAGAGCGGCTCGCTGTCCTGTCCGCTGTCACAGGGACACGAGGAGGAGACAGCCTTGCCACCCATCGAACAGCTTTCCCAGGAGAAGCAGGAGTCAGACTGCAGGCACACCATGGAGCTGTGGTTAACAGGGAGGAGGCTTGGCAGAATATCCTCACTGAGTGACCCCTAGATGCCAGAGGGCCGCGGCGGGCCTCCTGTGCGTGGCGGAGCTGGCGGAGTCAGGAGGGGCCTGCGGTTTTCAGGTTGACTTTGCACAGGTGGTGGCCAAGCGCCTCCCTCGCCCCTCGCCCTGGGAATTCGCTTTGTGAAAGTGTCACCTCTTTATCACACCTTCGACCTCACTCGTCCACCCTGGGTGTTTTGTGTTGCATTATCTATTCCTGGCTTGGGAGGTTTTTCTGTACAGATTTCGATTTTTCTCTTTGGAAATTATTTCGGGTGGGATTGGAGTGTGGGATGCACCGGTGTTTGGGGTGGATTCCCTGTTGCTGTGTCATCGCGGAGAGCTCAGGGTTGGCCCTGGGGTTTCTGCAGACACAGGGTACAACCTCTTGCCTTCCCTCTGGGGTTTGCCCCCCAAAACCACATCAAATCTGTAATGGCTCAGAGATGAGAGCCAAGAATCTGGCTACTGGGGGTTCTAGGGTGCGCATACCATATTTTCTACTAAAAGACAGTGGCACTTTTTTTTTTTCAGTACTGGGGATTGAATTTAGGGCATTCTACCTTCCAGCTACGACCCCAGCCCGATTTTAGCCCTATTTTTATTTTGAAACACGGTCTTGCTCAGTTGCAGAGGGCCTCACTCAGTAGCTGAGGCTGGCCACAAACCTGTGATCCTCCTGTCTCAACCTCCCAAGTGCTGGGATTACAAATGTGTGCCACCACGCCCAGCTCTAATTTTTATTCTTTATTTTGAAACAGGGCCTCACTGAGTTGCAAAGGGCCTCACTATGTAGCTGAGGGTGGCTGTGAACCGCGATCCTCCTGTCTCAGCCTCTCAATGCTGGGATGACAAGGGAGTGCCACCACGCCCAGCAGCTCTATTCATAATTTTAAGAAAAAAAATTTTTTGGTAGTGCTGGGGATTGAACCCAAGAAGCTTCTACCTCCGCGCTACATGCCCAGCCCTATTTTTTTTTTTTTTTTGGTTTGGAAAGAGGTTTTCATAGGTTGCCAAGAGCCTCGTACATTGCTGAGGGGCCGTGACTCTCCCTGAGGCCATTCTGACTTTCTCTTGACCGCCTTCTCCTTCTCCAGCTCCCCCAGCCTTTCTGAACAGGAGAGAGCTGTGGCAATGGCCTTTCTTTGAACAAAACTGTCCTTGCTTCCAAAAAAAAAAATGCCTATTTGTTGTAGACAATTTGGAGAATATAGATAGATTCAAAGAAGAAATTTTCTTTATTTTATTTATTTATTTATTTATTTTATTGGTGCACTGTATTCATACATCATAGTGGGATACAAACTTTTGTAGACATACATGCACACATCACCCAGTCAGCCCCCACCCGATCCCCACCCCATTCCCTCCCCATCCCTCCCTCCCATGCTTGGCTTAGTGGTTGACATCTAGTATTATAGCAATTTATCCAAAATTAAAAATGATAATCTCACAGAACAGTTTCATTTGTCTGATACCAAGCTTTTGATGACTTAAAGATAACATTTCAATATTTCTTTTTACTTTCTTTCTTACCAGAGAATATTTTTTCTATTTTTTTAGGTGAAACTATCATATATTTATATATTTATTTTTCAGAAAAAAATCTATCCTAATATGGAATATGGATTCTAGATACCCAAAACGATCTTGAAAAAGAACAAAGCTAGAAGATATATATTTTCTGATTTCAAACCATATAAAGCTGCAATAATTGAAACAGTGTAATACTATTCTAAAGGCAGATATATAAACCATTGGAGTTAAATAAAAGCCTAGAGCTAAATTCTTCCCTATATTGTCAAGTTATTTTTGACAAGGTTTCCACGAAAATTTGGTGATGGAAATAATAATCTTTTAACTAAATATTGTTGAAAAATAATAATTACACAGAAAAGAATAAAATTGGACCCTTACCTAATCCCATATACAAGTATTAACTCAAAAGAGATAAAAGACCTAAATATAAATCCTAAGACTATAAACTTTTAGAAGAAAATCTGGGTCATAAAACCTCACAACATTGAAGTTGGCATTGATTTCTTGGATATGATTTCAATGGCACAGGCAACAGAAGAGTATACAAACTCCCTAAAAAATAAAAAAAATTGTATATCCAAAGACAATGTAAACAGAGTTAAAAGTTACTAATAGAATTGGATAAAATATTTCCAAATGCTATATCTGAAGGTATATTAATATTCCAACTAGAAATCCTAAAAATTAACAACAATAAAGGCAAACAATACCATTTAGAGATAGGTAAAAGACTAACATAAATAATGAATCTCCACAGATAACCAATCTTAGTTGTCTGCTGGATGGAAAATCTTGTTTCTCTGGTTCTGGTGTGTGTTACCTATTTCTTCTTTGTAGTTAATCTCTTTGAGTATTTTCTCTAGTGCTGGTTTTGAAGACATAAATTCCTTCAGTTTCTGTTTGTCATGGAAGCTTCTTATTTCTCCATCTAATTTGATAGAAAGTTTTGCTGGGTAGGAAATTTTTGGCTGTAAGTTGTTTTCTTTCAGAGTTTGGAATATGTTACTCCAAGCCCTTCTGGCTCTCATGACTTGGTTTGGGAAGTCTGGAGTGATTCTAATTGGTTTGCCTCTGAATGTCACTTGGCCCTTTGTTTTTGTTGCCTTTAAGATTCTCTGCTTGGCTTCCACATTGGTCATTTTGACAATTATGTGGCGTGGGGATTCTCTTCTCCGATCCTGTCTAAAGGGAGTTCTATAAGTTTCCTGGACCTGTGTATCGACCTCTTGCTCTATGTTTGGAAAATTTTCTGCTATTACTTCCTTGAAGAGATTGTTGATCCCTTTAGTTTCACTTTCTTTTCCCTCCTCTATTCCAATTATTCTTAGGTTAGCTCTCTTAAAATGGGCCCATATTTCTTCAATGTCAGATTCCTGCTGTTGGATTTTTTTTTCTAAATTAGAAACTATGTGTTCATTTTTTGAATGATAATCTTCTAAGAGCGAGATTCTGTTCTCCATGTGTTCTAATCGGTTGTTTGTGCTTTGAATTGAGGCCTTTACTTCATTAATTGCATCCTTTATCTCCTTTTGGCTCTCTCTGAGTTCTTTTCGAAGCACCTCTATTATTTCTACAGTTATTTTCCTGATTTGATCTTCTAGAAATCTCTGATTTTCTGTTTTATCGGGTTCTGATGTTGTGGGGTTGTGGGCATTCATTGCTCCAGTGTTATTCCTCTTTCCCATGATTTCGGAAGTTTGTGCCTTCTCTGGGTTCTTCCCTTGGGTCACTATGACTTCACTTAAGGTGCTCTGGATCTCGAGTCTGTAGTATCTCAGACCCCACTACTCCTTTACTGGGTTGTATCACAGATTCTCCGACCCAGGGAATCGATAGAGGCTGCTTTAAACTATGGGTGGTGCCAGGTTGCACGTTCTCCTATGGTGTGATATCTCTGCCACCGCCACTCCCCCACTGGGTCAAGTCCCAGGGAGTACAGTACTGGGATTTCTCCTCTGTGGCCCGCAATTTGACTTACTGTTCTTGAGTTCGCAGATGTAGCTGTACTGGACTCGGTGAATTCGCTGCTGCTGCTGCCGGTGGCAATATGGCGCCGCTGCTATGCCCTCGGCCATGAGGCTGGCTTATTTCTTCTTGGTTTTGAATTCCACTCTGAGTTCTTGCAGCGTGTGCTGAGCTCAGCCACTGGGAGCTTTAGATGTTCCCTGCGCTGAAAAATCCCGCCTGGCTGTTCCGCAGCGGCTCACCTCGGCTTGCTGTAGCCGTCCAGTGAATTCGCCGCTGCCGCCGGCAGTATGGCGCTGCTGCCGCGTCCTCGGGCGTGAGGCTGGTGTATCTCCTCTGTGGCTCTGAGCTCTGTTCTCAGACCACTTTCTCTCTGGAGCCTGGTGATTTTTTTGTTTCTCTGGTGATGGTGTTTTCTGGCTATGAAAGGCGCTGATTTTGTGGTAATGGAGATTGGTTGTTGGCGGGGCTCTTAAGCCCCGCTTTTCTCGGTCGCCATCTTCCCGGAAGTCAAGAAATTTTCTAATCCCAGGACTCACTGATAACTGCTATTATCCTTCCTTCCAGTTTTCCCATGGATGTACAAGTGCTTTTAAACATAACGGAGATCGTGCTGAAGGTACTGTTTTATAATGTTTTCAGTTGGCCCCGAGCCAGGAACATTTCTCTGTGCCACCGAGCTTCACCGTTTTATACACCAGCCGATGGATGCACAGATGTGTCTTCGACCTTGTAACTGAGCATAAGAGTAGTTTCCAACTTACTGCAAATAATATATCACTGAGAATCCTCGTGAACAATCATCTCTGATTTTCTCTCCTTTGTGTTAATTTCTAAGCAAACCCACTGGTGGCGTCAATGGTAAGAAGCTGTCGAGGACGGTGGTACGTCTTGCCAAACTGCCCCCATCAAGGGTTTGCAGGACGTCAGACCCTCAGACACACACTCATCATCTCTACGCGACTGCTGTTTTCTCTTAGGACTGGGGATTGAACTCGAGGGCATTCCACCTCCAAGCGGCACCCCAGCCCTGTTTAATTTTTGTTTTGTTTGTTTGCCTAGAGTGTCACTAAGGTGCTGAAGCCGTCCTCCAACTTGGGATCCTCGTGTCTCAGCCTCCCAAGTGCTGGGATTACGAGTGTGCGCCACCATGCCGGGCTCTCCCCGGCTTTTATTGTTGAGAGTCATCTGGCCTGGCTTCCAACAATAAAAGGACCTGGATTTGGGGTGCGTGGGAGAAGGGAGGGGGCTTCCAAATGAACGAGAAGACTTACGGAATGCGGGGATTGGCGTCCCGTGACCGGGAGAAGAACCTGCCATCCTTCCTCGGGAAGGAGACAGAGAAAACACCCAGCCAGCTGCTTCGCATCCCACCTCAGTGGGTTAGGTAGAGAGGGGTGCCTTATTTTTTTTTTTTTCTCGAATTGCCTGTTCAAATCTTTAGCTCATGTGTCATTCTCTTACTGATTCAAGTTAGATATCAAACGCTTCACCTGTTGGTTGTGGCATAAATATTTTTGCAAGTTACCTTTTTGTCTTTTAGTTTCTTTAATTTTTTTTTTTTCAGTACTGGGGATTGAACCTCCGAGGTCAATCCAGGGTTCAAAGCCAGGGGCATTCTATCTCCAAGCTATATCCCCAGCCCTACTTTTTATTCTTTATCTTGAAACAGGGTCTCACTCATTGCAGAGGGCCTCACTAAGTAGCTGAGGCTGACCTTGAACCGTGATCCTCCTGTCTCAGCCTCCTGAGTACTGGGATTACAAGTGTGCACTAGCACACTCAGCCTGATAGTGTGTGTGTGTGTGTGTGTGTGTGTGTGTGTGTGTGGTACTAGGGATGGAGCCCAGGGGCATTCTACCTCCAAGCTACACCCCCAGCCCTTTTTTTTTATTCTTTATTTGAAACAGGGTCTCATTAAGTTGCAAAGGGCCTCACTAAGTAGCTGAGGCTGGCCGTGAACCTTGATCCTCCTGTCTGAACCTCCCAAATGCTGGGATTACAAGTGTGCACCACCACACTCGTCTTAATGGTAGATTTTAACATGCAGACATGTTACATTTATGTGTAGTCAGACCTCCAATCTACAAGTCCTTTCCTTTGTGGTTTGTGCCTTCTTTGTTGCGTAGAAAAAGACCTTCCCATCCTCGCTGGGATGGTATAATAGTCATCTGTATTTTCTTCGAGGATGCTCCCAAGACTTTAAACTCTAGTTTATTTTGTGTGGAAACCTGATCTTGTGTGAGTGGGAGACCTAGACACAGGTGTCTCCTGGACAGCACAGAGGGGCAGGGACTTCTCAACACCACCTCCAATCCTGGAGAGCTCGGGAAGACTTCCAAGGGCTTCCATTTTTTCTATGGCTGAGGCAATGTTAGGAGCCCATCAGTTACTTCACTGGTTTTCCTAAGGGAAGAGGATCTCATTAGTGTGACTGTCTGGTTAATTCCTAGTGTTTTGTTTGTTTTGGGTACTGGAGATTGAGCGTAGGGGCTTTCTGTCTTGGAGCTATACCCCCAGCCCTTGATTTCATTAATTTTATTTATTTTATTTTATTTTATTTTATTTTTATGTGTATGTCTGTGTGTGTCTAGGGATTGAACCCAGGGCATTTTTTATTTTTTATAGTGCTGGAGATTGAACCCAGTATATTCTACTTCCGAACTATATCCCCAGCCCTATTTTATGGACTAGGGTTTTGCTAGGTTGATGATGGTCTCACTTTTTCTTATTTATTTATTTACTTATTTATTTATTTACTTACTGTGCGTCTGGGGATGGAACCCAGGGGCATTTGAACTCTGAGCTACACCACCTGCCCTATTTTTATTCTTTATTTTGAAACAGGGTCTCACTAAGTTGCAGAGGGCCTCACCAAGTAGCTGAGGCTGACCGCGAACCGTGATCCTCTGGTTTCAGCCTCCCGAATGCTGAGATGACAAATGTGCACCACCACACCCGGCTGGTTATGGTGGTGCACACTTGTAATCCCAGTACTTGGAAGACTGAGACAGGAGGATCACAGGTTTATGGCCAGCCTCAGCCACTTTATGATGCCCTCTGCAACTTAGTGAGAACTTGTTTCAAAATAAGAAATAGAGCTGGGGGTGTAGCTCAGAGGTAGAATGCCCCCTGGGTTTCATCCCCAGTACCTACCACAAAAAAAAAGAAAGAAAAGAAAAAGAAGAAAAGAAAGAACAAAAGAAGAGGAGAGGAGAAAAGAAAAGAGAAAAGAAATGAGGTCTTTCTGGGTTCCTGAAAGTCTTGATAAGTTGCCGAAGCTGGTCTTGAACCTTCGATCCTCCTGTTTCAACCTCCCAAGCACTTGGATTACAGGTGTACATCACTGTGCCCAGCTGGGTTGATTCTTGTTTAACAGTGAGTGACAGCATCCCCATAGACCAGTCTCTGCTGGCATAGATTTTATGTATTCAGTGCTACGCTCTCAGGACCCAGGACCGCGCCTTGTACACAGTAGGGATTCCATACTGTGCTTACTAAGTGAGCGGACGTGTGAGTGACTCTCATGTATCCATTGTTTTTGTGTATGTGGTACTGGGGATGGAACCCAGGGGCATTCTACCTCTGAGCTATATCCCCCAGCCCTAGTTTATATCCTTTATTTTGAAACAGGGTCTCACGTAGTTGCAGAGGGCCTCACTAAGTAGCTGAGGCTGTTCGCCAACCGCGTCCAGTCTCAGCTAAAGGGCTGGGATGGCAAGTGTGCGCCCCTATGCCTGGCTGTGTATCCATTTTTTAATGTAAAGAGTAACATGCAAGAAATACTTATGTTGTCAAGTTTTAAAGAGGTGTATGGTACTCCGTATGGTGTGTTGTGACAAAATGCCTGAGGAAATCAACTTGAAAGAGAAAAGACTGCTTTGGGCTCCTGGTTCCAGAGGTTTCAGTCTGTATTCCCGTGGCCCAGCTTCAGTGGGCCTTTGGTGAGGCAGAGCACTGTGACAGCCCTGAGCTGCTCACCTCCTGGGACAAGAGTGGGGAGGAGGAAGGGACAGGGACCAGACAGCGCCCCCAAGGGCCCACTCCCTCCCACTGGGGGCCACTTCCTAGGGTTCCCACCACCTCCCAGCAGTCTATGGAATCGGCCAGTGGGCTAGTCCACCGCGATTGCAGCCCGATGGCCCAGCCCCTCCCCAAGGCCCATCTCTGAATCCTGCACTGGGCACCAGCCTTCAGCATGGGACTCTGGGGACACTCCAGGTTCACACTGTAGCAATTGGCATCGTTCATTCATTGAACAAATGACGACCAAATCGTGTAGTGCATGAGGGAGCGACAGGCTTGATGTGTTAAGTGAGTAAGTATTAGTCTGTGGGAGCTGCCATAACAAAGCGCCACAGGCTGGGTGGCTTAACAGAAGAGTGTTATTGATCACGGGTCTGGAGGGTGGAACTTCAAGTCCAGGCTGCTGGCAGGGTTGGTTTCTGGTGAGATCTCGCTCCTTGGCTTGCAGATGTCCACCTCACACGCCTGTAATCCCAGGACTTGGGAGTCTTAGACAGGAGGATTGCAGGTTTGAGAACAGCCTTAGCAAATAGTGAGACTGACTCTCATTGACCTAGTGAGACTCTGTTTCAAAGTAAATTAAAAAATAGAGCTGGGGTGTAGCCCAGAGGTGAATGGCCCTGGGTTCCATCCCTAGTACCAAAAAAGATGTCTACCTTCCCTATGTCCTCACAACACCGTTATCCCTGCTATTCCTGATGCCTCTTCTCATCCAGACACTTTTGGAATAGTGTTCTACCTTTAAGACAGCATTTATCCTTAATTACCTCTTTAAAGACTCTCTCTCTCTCTCTCTCTCTCTCTCTCTCTCTCTCTCTCTTTCTCTGATACTAGGAAGTGAACCCAAGGGCATTCTACTTCTGATCTCCACCTCCTAGCCCTTTTTATTTATTAATTTCTTATTTAATATTTTTTATTAATTTTTGAAACAGGGGCTCACTAAGTTACTATGCACTGGCCTCGAACCTGCAACCCTCCTGTCTTAGCCTCCCAGGTACTGGATTGCAGGTGTGCACCACCATGCCCGGCTTTCATAAGCCATTTTATCTTTGCTCTAGATAGGACAGCTGTCTTGGTGGATTATTTTGCCTCTGTTTTCCAGATTTGTGAGTGTCTGAATCAAGGGAAGCAAAGCATTGGCTCTGCTCGCCCAGCACCGCCAGCCCAGGCCTCTGTTTCTCAGTGTGTGCAGTGACGGGGATGGGGGCTGCATCATACTGTATGCCCAGCCCCATGGCCACAACCTCTGGAGGGCCAGAAAGACCCCCCATGGTCTTGGGTCAGTGGGACAGTGAGGGGGTCAGTCTGATTTCTTGGCTGAAAACATTCAAATCACTTCTATTTTAAATAAAGAAGGAGCACATTGAAGAACATTAGTTTGTTCAAAGTATTTTGGGAGGTTCAAGAAATAGACTCAAATTTTACCTGGTAGTAACAACACCCAGAATTCACCATCCATTGCTTCTGAGTCCAGCCTCGTGCCAGCAGGATGGGTGCCATTTCATTGCTGACTTGTTCGCCCACACCTTGCTGAACTTGGATCAAATGCTCACAAAGGCATGTCTCATAGGCACAGTCCAAGTTACTTCTCCACTCCTAGCTGCAAGGGAGGCGAGGAAAGTGAGTCTCCTGAGCTCTAGGCAAAGATATTGTTACAATGTGGGAAAGTATCAAAATATGAGTGACTAAGAATGCTGGGGAATTACAATAACAGAGGGTCTACCACCATCAGAGAGTGGCCAGATGTCCTAGCTACAGAAAATGCTGAGCCCACAGTGCTTGAGCCCATCTTAGGCTGGACACAGAGTGGACACTGGGCCTTGCAGGCCTAGAGGGTGGTCATTCAACTGTTTTTGTGTGTGTGGTGGCATTGGGGATTGAACCTAAGGTCATTCTGCCTCCGAGCTATACCACCAGCCCTATTATTTATTTATTTATTTATTTATTTATTTATTTATTTATTTATTTACTTACTTACTTACTTATTTACTTATTTTTTAGAACCCAGGGGAATTCAACCTCTGAGATACACCTCTGCCCTATTTTACAATTTTATTTTGAAACAGGTCTCACTAAGTTGCAGAGGGCCTCACTAAGTAGCGGAGGCTGTCCACAAATCGTGATCCTCCAGTCTCAGCCTTCCGAATGTTGGGATTACAAGCATGTACCACCACACCCAGCTTTATTTTTATTTTGAAATGGAGTCTTGCTAGGTTGATAAGAGTTTCACTACTTGCTGAGGCTGTCCTCAAATCTGTGATCCTCCTGTCTCAATCTCCCAAGTACTGGGATCGCAGGCGTGCACCACCACTCCCTCCTGTCACTCAATTTAGATGACAAAAAGGTAGTTGTGCCAAGGCTAGGTAGTCCTGATAACTCAGACACCTCTAGATCAGCAATTCCTTGTACCAAGGAACACAGAGAGGGCAGACTTCCCCAGAGCAGCATGGCATGGCTGATTCAGAGACAAGACTGGGGGTGGTATCCTTTGCCTCACACGAAGTTGCAGAGGGTCTCATGAAGTCGCTGAGGCTGGCTGTGAACCTGCAATCCTCTCTCAAACTCCCTGGGATGCCAGGCGTGGTGGCGCACGCTTGTAATCCTGCGCTTGGGAGGCTGAGACAGGAGGATCGCACAGGTTTGAAGCCAGCCTCAGCTACTTAGTGAGGCTCTCGGCAACTTAGTGAGACCCTGTTTCCAAATAAAGTATAAAATAGGTCTAGGAGTATAGCCCGGAGGTAGAAAAGCCTCTGGGTTCCACTCTAGTACCACCAAAAAAAAAAAAAAAAAAAAAAAAACTCCCTGTGATTACAGGCATGTGCCATCAGGCCCAGCTCTTTGCCCTGCCCTGAAGCCTGGCAAACTCTTACTCCAAGATTTAAGGCCCGACTTAAATATTTCCTCTCCTACAGCGTCTTCCTAGGGTTAGAGTAGGATCCATCCTCAGGCACCAGGCTCTCCTTGCTAGACTACTGTTATGCGGCCTCTGATTTATCCCCAGCAGATGGTCAGACACAGAACACAAGTGGTGAGCATTAGCTAAGCAAAGAATGAATGGGAGGAGGCCGGAGCCCCTGTGCAGCCTGAGGCAGATGTTCCCCGCCCCATCAAATGGGTCGGTGGTCTCTGTGTTATCCAGGCCAGACCCTGGGCCAGGGTTGAAGACAGTTGACTAGGGCCCCGCCTGCCAGCCATCAGAGATGCTTCTTTGAGCCGGGCATAGTGACACATGTCTGCAATCCTAGTACTTGGGAAGCTGAGCTGGGAAGGTCGCAGGTTTGAGGCCAACCTCAGCCACTTAGCAAGACTTTTAGCAACCTAGCAAGACCTTGTCTCAAAAATAAAAATAAATGGGGCTAGGGGTGCATCTTAGAGGCAGATTGCTCCTGGGTTTAATCCCCAGGGCCACAATAAATAAATAAAAATAAAAACTAGGCCTGGCATGGTGGTGCATGTCTGCAGTCTTAGTGCCAGAGAGGCAGTGACAGGAGGACGGCAAGTTCAAGACCAGTCTCAGCAACTTAGCGAGATCCTGTTTCAAAATAAAAAATAGGGGTGTAGCTCAAAGGTAGGATGTCCCTGGGTTCAATCCCCACCAAATAACAAACCAGCAATAAAACAGGGGTAGGGAATAGCTCAGAGATAGGATACTCCAGGTTCAATTCCCAGTACCAAAAAATAAAAAAAAAGAGATACTGGTTTGGGGAGAGATCATTTGAATGGAGCTAACCACTGCTCTGGCTGGCCTTGGTGACTTGGAGGGTGTCCAAGTTCCCCATCTCCAGCCTGGCCTGCACATCTCTGGGGCCTGGGTTCCATGACAAGTTACCTCAGAGGCACAGCTGTCTATGCCCATAGATGATCCATGATGGAGAAGGAGGAAGGAGACCTTGGGAACGCAGGACAGGAAAAAGCAAGTCCTCTTAGCCTCGGAGGGGACCTAGCACGAGGAGACCTGGCTGTGATCCCAAGGCCAGGCTGGGGCCTTCCTGTCCCCCTCCCTCAGGAGAAGCCAAGCCATGTTCAGAAGTAGACAAACAAACAAATACTCAGTTAATCTGTGATCGCAGCTCCGGCACAGGTTTTGAATTAAAATATTCACAAGTAGCAGAGACGTCTGTAGGAAGTGGAGCGGGATGCGCCACTGTGCTGCAGGCCGGGCTAAATGTGTCCCATGACATCACCCGGGAGCCACACGGGCCTGGAGCACTCCTGCCGCAGAGGAGCACGGCGCTGTGGCCTGCTGCCCTGTTCCGGGACCCCCGGCCCCAACACACTCGGGCCCCTGGCCTATGGAGAAACTGCCCTGCCGAGGCCGGGCTGGTCTGGGGAGAGACGCTGTTTTCTGCCCAGCCTCCGGGTTCCCCCTGGGCCTCCCCGGGGTCCTCTGGGTCTTCAGCTAGAAAGTGGGAGCAGAGGGGGGCTTCTGACAGCCTTGTCATCTGCTGGGAGGGGCATCCTGACATCCAGTCCCTGTGATACCCTGTTGGGGGAGCCCTGCGAATCTGAGATTCCAGCAAAGTCCTTGCTGGGCTGGGCCTGAGTTCACATAGGAGCCTCTCTCCTAGGATCCAGACCCAGTGACAGGAAAGAAGGTCCTGACTGTAAAGACAGGAGGTGACAGCTGTGCACCTCCACCTTTATAAGCTGCCCATGGTAGGCCTGGGCAGCAGCATGCCGGACCCTCACAGGGGTCCACGTATGGGCTCGCGTCCCAGCTACTGAGCCGTGAGCTCACGTGTGCGCCGGGCACATGGTCACCGTCCACCTGCTGCTGCCTGAGTTCTGTTCTCTGGCCTCCCCACCTCTTCGGGGTGCTGGTCTCAGTGCCTGGCCAGGTCAGCTTGCAGCAAGCTGTGCAGCTGAGCGCTGTCCTCGGTGCTGGAGGACCGGCGGCCCTGGCGTTAGGGAAGCCTGAACTTTGGGAGGAATTGAGAGGAAGCCCAGGTGCAGGCGTCCCTGCGGCCCAGCACAACGCCTGCCTTTGTTCTTAAAAAAAATATGCAGCTTGGTTCCTCTTTTCAGCCCCGGACACCCAAACAGCGCGAGCAGCCCTTCACCCCGGGGGTGCGCCGCTGGAGGCTGGATGGGCCCTGTGCACTCATCATAGGCAGGCCTGTGACTGCGGATCCCACAGGGCCCTGCGGCCACACGGGCCTCTAGTGACCTTGAGTAGCCTCACACCTGACCTGGTGCGTCCCCAGAAAGTCTGGGCACTGTCCGGGCTAGCTGCCCCTTTGCCAGAGCCTAGCTAGAGCCCAGTGGGCCCCTCTCCTCGCTGTCTCGCCGACATGCCAGCTCTCAGAGCCTGCAGGTCCCGTCCTAGGGGGCGTCCGCGCCAGCAGGTGCGGGCCATCAGCCAGCGCACCTCGCGAGGCAGGTGACCCGCTGCAGCCCGAGCTCCGGCCCAGCGTGCGGGCGCGCGGAGGTGGGTCGCGCGGTGGGGGGGCCGGTTTCCCGGAACGTTGGGGGCGGGGCGGGCGGGCGCCCTCCCCCAGGCCGCGGTCCGCTGGGGCTGGCGGCTCTGCGGCGGGCTCGGGCCGGCTCGGGCGGCTCGGCTGGGGCTGGGCTGGGGCGCCGCCTCCCCGCCCACCCCGCTCCGCAGCGCGCGGGAGGCGGGAGCAGCGGGCGGGAGGCGGGGGCTAAAAATACCCGGCGGCGGCGGTGGCGGCGGGGACTGCCCGGCCACCGTGCGCTGCGGGCCTCCTCGGCCCGGCGGCCGATCGCTGAAATGCTGACCTTCTTCCTGGTGTCCGGGGGCTCCCTCTGGCTGTTCGCGGGTAAGTCCCGGCCCCGCCGGGGGCCCCGACCTCCATCCCTTGGCCCTGGTGTCCCTGGGCACGGGGGTCCATCCCGGGGCTGCCGCGCCCTCGCTCCCGCCCTGGTGTCCCTTCAAGGTCCCCGGGGCACCCCAGATCCGGCGGGCGCCGGGCCGCGGCTGGGGGGCGGCTGGGGCTGTGGGTAAGAGGGGCCCGGCTCACCGGACCCCACAGCCACCTCCTTTCGGTTCTCACGCCCCTCTTGGCTTAAGGGAGGACCCAGAGATTAGATTAGGCCCGCGGCCAAGGCGGGGACAGGCGTACTGCGTCCCTGTCCATCATCGGGATCAGAAACCTAGGGTGCTGGCACTCAAGGTCCCGCAGGAGGTCAGGGCTTCCCGACCCGGCCAGGGGCCTCCTTAAGATCCCCGAGCCTGCCCTTCAGCCAGAGTGCGAGATCTCTGTAAGGCTGCCCGCTCCCCTGGCTGCCACAGCGTCCACTGCCCTCACAGAGCCCACCTCAGCCCTGCACCCCTTGGAGGCCACAAGGGCCCCTGCCTGGCTTCCCCAGGCCCACACCAGGGTCTCACTGGCCCTGATCTGCGGTGGTACCGGTGTCCTGCCTGCACTGGCCTCTGCTCGGAGTCCTGGGTCCTCCAGCGCCCTGGGTGTGCAGGGTGTGATTCTTGTGAAGTGCTTGACTCTTAAGTTGACCTTACACACCTGGCCTCGCCCGGACCAAATGCTCACTGGTGTCGGTGTTTATTATTTCACTTTAAAGGTGGCCAACTTTCTTCTTTTGAGTAGAGGAGGGGAGGACGTTGGCCCTTGGAGGCCCTCTCTGACACTGGCATGTCTTCTTCAGTACCCACAGCAAGTCCCCGGAGGCCGGTGGCACCTCATTTTATCGAGGCTCAGCGGCTGCCTGACTCATCCGCTCTCAGAGGGGTAACATCCAGCAGACTGGGATCCTCAATGTCAGGCGCTTCTGCGAACCTGCAGGGTTGGTGGCCAGGTTCACTCCCCCGCCCCCACGCTGCCAGGAGTTAGACCTCAGGGCTACTTCCCCGAGCTGGGGACCGAGTAAGACCTCTCTAATCCCCTCAGCTCCTAAGCTCCTTCTGTCTGCTAGTATCTGGTGACAGGCAGTGCAGGGCCCCTCTGGAGTTAATGCAGGCCAGGACTGAGGTTTGGGTTAGTCAAAATCATGCTGATGGTGGTGGTAGTGGTGGCTATAGCCACTATTATTGTCTCTCTGGTGGCTGGTCTCAGAGTCTCTCCCCAGGGCCAGGACCCCTTAGTGTCCCCCCCCCAGGTCCCCGCCCTGTCCGGTAGGTCCAGAAGCAACTCTCTGAAGCCTCTGTCTTCTGTGGCAGCGGGGGTGCCTGAGTTGCAAGGCCACTTGTGACGGGTCACCGGCAGCCTGAGAAAAGCCACTCATGGTCCAGGGTCCTGATCTGCAAACAGTTTGGCTATCACTGATTCAAACTGGCCTCTCTCCTGCTTCCTGGTGGAGCATTTCCCAAAGTGATCGGGCGCCTCCTTAAGAAGGAAATGGGGAGGGTCTCACTGAGGGTCTATATAGGGGCCTCGGAAGGGCCAGTGCAACTTTTGGGGCAGGAGGCCGCTGCCAAGAGGCCACCTCTGTACGCAGTGGGGAGGCTGAGGCTGGTGTAGGGAGCGCCCTCACCCACACACATGACCGGGCCTTCTCTGTCCCTGTCCCTGGGATTTGGCCTGGACACTGCCCTGCCCTTCTCTGGGGGTGAGACCTGCGGTGTAGAGAACACACCTGAAAAGGCACTCTGCCTTGCAGCCCATCTTGTGGTCTGGGGTCCAAGCCAGCTGCCAAGGCCTTCCACTCAGCCAGACACGGGAGGGGCAGTGTTGCTCCTTAATAGAGTTTTGTGCTCCCAGGGGAAACAGGGAGGGGCGAGGCCATTCTTAGGCCCTCAGCAAAAGAATGATGTGGGGGAGACTCTGGCTGTGGCTTTGATCTCACCTCCTTGTTGGGTGGTAAAGGAGGAGACAGTGAAATCGAAGGTCCAGTGTGAGTCAGATGCCGCCCCGGTGTGGGGAAATGTGCCTTCCATGCAGTGGGAGCGCCGAAAGTTCTACCCCTTGTATGGCACCTTTGTGCCAAGTCAAGAGACACAGATCTTGGTGGGTACATTTCTCAAAGGACATGGCTCCCTTAGGCTGCTACGGCCACATGCCCTTGTTCAGAGGCCCAGTGCTAGCCGAGTGAGCTTCTGCAGCAGGGGTGTCTGTCTGGGGCCGGCAGTCTAGCAGTTGGCCAAACTCCACAGAGCAAAAATCAGACCAGCTGAGGTGTGCAGAGATAGCCGTGATGGGGAGGCGAGTCCCTGGGGCTTGTGCCCGTGGAACCTGGGTCGCGACCCCTTCCTCAACCTGGAGGAGAAGGTTTTCAACAAGGGACCCTGGCCCAGCCAGGGGAAGAGACTGGGGGGCTCGGAAAAGTGGTGGGAGTGTGTTACGATATTATGGATGGAAATAGATATGACCTAGAATGGCGTGAGTTGAGGCTGGTTTCCAGAAAGAAGGGAAGAGGCCCCAGCCCTGGCCCTGCCCGAAGGGAAGTGGGGTGGCTCTAATGGGGTGAGGCAGGGCTGCCAGCCCAAAGACTGAGGTGCAGGTGTCTGCCCTGGGGTCACCAGGGCAGATGCTGACCTGCACCTTCTGGCTCAGTGTGGCCCCATCGATCCTCCCACCCCGCCCGAGGCTTGCACTAAGGCGGAGAGCAGGAGTGAGGTTTGGGTCTGCCAGAAGAGGCCCAGGAAGGCAGCAGGGATTGGGACAGATGGTGGAGCTCCAGGGAGAAGAGACAGCTGTCCAGTCAGCTAGACACACGCCTCACAAGAAAGCCTGGAGCCAGGCGTGGTGGCGCAGCCTGTACTTGGGGGGCTGAGTCAGAAGGATTACAGGTCCAAGGCTAAACGTCAGCAATTTAGCGAGGCCTGCTTTCAAAATTTTAAAAAGAGCTGGGTGTGGTGGCGCACACTTGTACTCCCAGCATTTGGGAGGCTGAGACCGGAGGATCGTGGTTCATGGACAGCCTTAGCTACTTAGTGAGGCCCTCTGCATGCTATTCAGTGAGACTCTGTTTCAAAATAAAGAATAAAAAATAGGGCTGGGGTGCAGGTCAGAGGTCAAATGCCCCTGGGTTCTATACCCAGACCCGCAAAAAAATAAAAATAAAAATAAATAAAAAAGCCTAGGAGTGTAGCTTGAAGGTATAATGCTTCTGGGTTCAACAGCCAGGACCACACCTCAAAAAAAAATTTTTTTTTGAAAAATTGCTGGACGTGGTGGCACATGCCTCCAGTACTTGGAGGCTGAGACATGAGGCTCCTAGCTTCGTGGCCAGCCTCAGCTACTTAGTGAGTGAGGCTTTCTGCAACTTAGTGAGACCTTGTTTCTAAAATAAAAAGTAAAAAGTAGGGCTCGGGAGTGCAGCTCAGAGGTGGAACGCCCCTGGGTTCCATCCCCAGTGCCACAGGAAAAAAAAGAAAGGAAGGGAGAAAAGAAGGAAGGAAAAGAAAGAAAGAAAGAAAGAAAGAAAGAAAGAAAGAAAGAAAGAAAGAAAGAAAGAAAGAAAGAAAGAAAGAAAGAAAGAAAGAGCGAGCTAAAGAAAGGAAGCAAGCAAGCCTAGTCCTCCCCGGCCTGCTTGGTAACAGTAGTGTCCTGCAATGCGAGCTCACTGACACCAGAGGGCGGCAGAACCCAGCCCTCCGCTCTCAGCGGGCCTTCTCTCCTGTGACTGGCTGAGGGCTCGGGCATGACCTTTAGCAAACTGCATTTGGCGCAGCTGCCGCCCCAGGAAGGACCCAGGGCTGCCCCATATACAGGGTGCGTGCAGGCGAGCTTCCGGCCTAGTTGCAAAAAGAGGTGAAAGTTATGGGCTTTCCTGTACCAGAAGGTACATTGTGTATTTAATCAGCACAGGTCCAGAGCAGGCTCTCAGATAGTCACAGAATGGAGCACTCTGTGTGTGTGTGTGTGTGTGTGTGTGTGTGTGTGTGTGTGTGTGTGTGTGTGTTTGGGGGGGTATTGCCACATGCTGATTTAGTTCTGTTTCACTGAGCACCTATTTTGATGCCAATTCCATGATTCTACCTCTGAGCTACACCTCTAGCTCTGCTTTATTTTTTATTTGGAAACAAGGTCTCACTAAGCAGCCTAGGCTGGCCTTGAACCTGTGACCC